>NW_017729009.1:18567446-18621842 GCF_001723915.1 Gavialis gangeticus
GGGGAAAAAAAAAAAAAAAAAAAAAAAAAAAAATCACATACACACTAAAATAAAGTCATAAAAGTGTCACCTAGTGGGACTTTACACCAATGAGAACAACAATAAGGACAATTACTATAACAAACAAAATTAAAATGACAAGCATCTTCCGATTCTTCTTTTGATATTGCTCGGCCTATAAACACAAAAGAAAGGTAGTTAAGTACTTTAATTCTGAAAACATGCAAAAGGACAGTATGGCATGACCCTCATTTCCCACATACCTCAAGTTACTGTTTACTATTACTGTTACTATTATAATTTGGCACATCTCAACGTAAAGCAAATTGGACCCACAAAATTAACTCAAATGAGTACTATTAGTAGATGCCTAACTTGGCACAGATGTATTTACAACTATGCACTGAAACGTTATCTAACATTCATTCATTCAGAAGGCTTCATGTTAGAGGATTTAACTTCATGATGATTGTACAAGACTGCTGTTTTTATCTCTGGGAGGTCCCTAGGAAGGTGCTATAAAGAAATGGGGTACAATACGCATTATTATTTTTCATAAGAATGGAAGCTCATCTGAAAGTGAAATTATGTTTAAAAATATCCACATGTGAAAACTGTAGATGGAGATCAGCCAACTGGATATGTAAGTACATCTGAGTAGTAAAGGCTGGTAAAAAATTATTTTAAACTTTTGATTTTTCATATTATAAAAAATTATTCGTTGAAGGAAATTAAAATGTACAAAAACCTTCACTTTGAAATTAGGTTCATTTTAACTTGGTTTCAACTGGAATTGAACAGTTTTTATTTGATTTTCGGTTTTCTTTCCCCCTTTCTGCCCTTCCTTTTCCCAGAGGGCTAAATAGATGATAACAGGAGACAAAGGGAGAAACCTCGCAAAATTTAAGTCAAAATTGAAAAAAATTTGTTCCAGTTTGTTTAATAAAAAGATGAAAAGCAAAGCAGTCTAAAGAAAATGAAAGTTCTTTTTTCCCCCTTGGGCCTAATGATTTTGACAAGGTTCACTAAAGCATTTTTGCATGCAGTTAACTGATGGGTACCATAGAGGATGGAAATCTGGCTTTTTAGGCATTTCAAAAAAACAACTTGGATGGTAGCAATTCTGTTATGAAAGAGGAATAATTAATATCATCCAGCTTCCAGTGTAATTTAGGACAGATCAATGGCTATAAAAAGCGCTTTCTGGACAAGTTGTTTAACAGCTTTGCTTATTAAAGCAGAAAAGGTAATTGACTTTTTTTTTTTTTTTTTTTTTACACAAAGAAAACAACAGTATTATTAAAACCAGCAGGGATGTGTTTCACGTGATCTTTCTGATCAGTGAGTCTCTCCCATGACAGATTAGAAAATTCATATTAAATAGCTTGGCTGCAGCCCACACGTACTGAAAACAGCCAGCATAAAATGCCAATTGCACCGAAGTTCCATGCTCTAATCAATGAGCAAAAGGGAACCTGCTGAGAGCTAAGACTGATCCTATTTCATTCTGGAGCATTTGCTTATTTCTAGTCCATTTTATACATTGTTTTAAAGAAAGTGCTTATGAGAAGATCAAAATGGTCACCAATTCATATTTACATACAATATATAAAAACAACCTTGCAAGCAATGTATTATACTCTTCTTAAATGGCTTTTTAATTCTGACACCATATACAAGTTTGCAATACGCTCTGTTTCCATAACATAATGGTCCACTGCAGTAGAGGTTTCAGCTTGAACCACTCATTCCATTTTGTTTCCAAGCAATGCAAAGACTGAACTGAATTGAAAAAACAAAACATTATTTTAAAAACCCTAAATAAGACTCTGGCGTAGTCTGCTGCCAAGTTCAAACTTTTCAGTTACTCCAAAACCACAATGTTCAGAGCAGAAACAGAAGGTTGGCCTTAAATCCAAATAAATGCTGTAGAATGAGGGAAGACTCCTACAGCCAGTTTCAAACTAAGCACTGCCAATATACTAAAGTCAGGACTTTTCCAGACTTGGGTATGTGAAGTGAGGTATATCAAGCCATAAGGTATCTAGTTAACCCAGTTGATTTTTCAGGAGCGCTAGGCACAAACTCCCACTGAGGTTAGCGGGAGTTAGATATAGGTCAGAACTCAAATGATCACGCTGCTGCTTTGATGCTCAAATATGGATGCAGAAGCTTAAAGCCAGGAATCACATGTAAAAATGCTACCCAGGAAAGCTGCAACTATAGTTGGATCAGAGGCAAGAACAGATGAAATTGCTACAGAATGCCACAGAACAACCACCACGTGTGACAGAAAAAGAAAAAAAAAAGACACCTGCTATTTTTCATGTCGGTATAGCCTTTGATGGCTGTTAAGATAAAGAACAGAAAGGATGCAGCATCTTAAATACCTTTTCAGCTTACCTTATGCAGCTGTTTCAGGCCCTCCTCAGTTTTCATACATGACTGTTCAACATTGTAGTCAATTCTATCCAGAACCGTTCCCTAAATAAAACAGGCAGAATAAGCACTGACAAGAGACAAGTAAATACTATAAAATGATCAGCATCAAGCAATGAGAGACAAACAGATTTCACAGGAGAGAGCTGATGGATTATGCAGCAAGCTATGAATTTTTTAAAAGAAAGAATGGTCAAAAACAAAGTTTTCTTTAAAGAAGCGCTTGGCTTAAATAATGGTATTGTCAAAGACTTCAAATTGCATGTGTTAGCAGGGATCAGTTCAGGGTTTAATACAGAACCAGCTATTTGGAAAGAACAGAGGATGTTTTCCAACCTAACTTGTTTCATGATCCTGGAAAGCACTGATATTTTCTTGGTTGTTTGTCTTAACTCAAATTCCTTGTGCCAGGGATAAGAACAGAAAGCAAGGGACAGCCAAACTCCTAAACACCACCAGGCGCTCCACTAATTACCAAAATGAGGAGCTGTCAAACCCCTGCAGAACTCGCTTGTCTCAGCAGAATTGGAAAAGATCAGACATGCTTTCTTTCTTGGAGAATTACAGTAATATTACATACAGTAATATTACTCATAAAAATACATTAACATGATTATTGAAGCTGCAGAGCTGAGCAAATATAAGCATTGCCTAATTTGAGGAGCCCAATTTGAGATGCTTGGACCTGATTTTTCAGAGTACTTACCATTACATAGCACTTTACATGCTTAAAGCATAACTCTCATGAACTTCAAGTGCAGCTGGGAATGCTCAGCACTTCTGTCAATCAGAATCCAAGATCTCAAGTTGGGCATAAAGAAGACAAGCACTCCATTAGTCATCAACTATAGAAGTCTGATTTAAAGATACTTGGCTAGCATCTGTGGCAGAGTTAAGGATAAGATTCAGTTTTCTGGGGTGACTTTTGCTTGCCTTAAACACGGCGCCTTCCCCTTTGCAATCCCCTATCACACTCACTATACCCTTCCATCTTTTGCAACAAATTAAGCATGGATCTTTACTACACAACTCTGATTCAAGCCCAGATCAAATCCATCCTGTGAGCTAAATGAAGCAGGAGTGTTGTGGACAAAACCAGCAAGTGATCACATGATTAAAAGACCATGTTGTAATGCATATGCATAAAGGAGCTCATTAGGGATTGAATTCAACTTGCACTCTTGAGGGTTTGATTTTGCAATCTTTGACCATGGTCTTGTACTAGTTTCCTGTATGTCATTTTCAAGCTAAAATAAACCCCCCCCCAAAAAATAAACCCCCCAAAACAAACAATAACACTCAAGCAAGTGCGTTATATGGATAATACTAATATCCACAGGGGCATCAGAAAGGCTAGAATCTTTAAATCCAACATACAGGTATCTAAGCTAAAAGAGTAACTGAAAATAGTAGTAGATTGTCATCCTCTATGCAGACCAGCACAAGATGGGGATGAGAAATGCACTTTGCTAGCAGGTTTCACAAGGTTTCCTGACGGCAAAGGAATGGTGAGATTTGGAACTGGAACCATTGCAGGTTCTGAAGTGGAGTGTGCTCTTGTACTCACCTACCTTAAGTCTAATTCCTCTCTGTGTAGCCTGAAGCAACCAAAAGCTGCAAATGCTGACATTCTTAGGTAAATTCAGTACAGAAAGATACCCAATGAAAGCAACTTCAGCCCAAACTATTGGGCTGAAGTTGCTTTTGCAACTGTAAGCATTTGTACACATGCTTGTGCTACACCGTTGAAGGTGTTTTAGTTCAAAAGCGCACTGCCGCCATTTTCTCAGTGCTGACATACATTTTGCCATTTATACAAATGTGTGTGATGCAGCACTGGGCAAAGCAGAGCAGCTTGCATGCAGAGCAGATAAATGTATGTGTATAAATGCCGTTAAAGTTTGGCAACGTTATAAAAGCAACTGAAAACAGGTTTTTATAATGGAAAACACAGGCAATCTTAATAAGAGGCATTACCCTGCAATCAGTACTTTTACTGTGAGTTTATGTACCTGTTCGACTATCATTGCTCCGAGGTCCCTAAATATTTCGTTGAGATCAGAAATTGACTGCACAACTTGTCGAATTTCTCGTTCCCGTTCTTCCACCATTAATGTGTTTTGTTCCACCAATACTAACTGGTCATCTGTAAAACCCTGTAGAAATGTAAGATTTAAAATGATGAAATAAAAGTAACATGAAACGCTGGTAACAATATGAAAAAAGAAAACCACAGTGCCAGATCCTTTTGGAACTCTCATAATGGCAAAATCTGTTAAGAAAAATCTTAGTGTACAAACTGTACCTTAAATATGTAATAGAAATGTAGGGTTGCCACAAAAAATGATATAAAGCATCATCCAATTAGAGAACTTTCTAGGAAAGTCAATTTAGTGTCTGAAAGCAAGTTTGTATGCATGCATAAAACCAAGAAACTGGAAAAAATACTAAATAGTAGTAGTTATGCGCTACCTACTAAATGCTTGGTGGTACAGAAGACCTCATACAAACATAGGAAGTTTGTGTATAAGTACTGGAGCAACAATTGTATTTATTGAATCCTTTAATGTTATACAAACATTACTATTCGTCTCCCAGGGCCATTCACAAAACACTACTCATTTTCAAGCATTCTTGTGTACAGGTCATGTGAACAACATTTTTATGTTAACTGAAATAAAGCCTTAGACTTTTCCATACAAACTCTCCACTTAACCCCTTAGCATCAGAGTAGAGGATATGTTGCAGTGCCAAGAGGCATACTAAGAAATCCTGCTACCACTGACATGTATAATCCCTGAAGTGCTGATGTGGGTACTTAAGCAATGCATCTGATATATAGAGTATATGGAGGTGCATATTATGGAATATGTACGAAGGCAGAAGTAAATATAAAGCACTGTGTATAAGGACTCTGTGGAAAACTTCCTTACTGAGGGAAAACCAAGCCTCAGGGATTGCTCCATGAGGAACAGTGTCAAGATCCATTTAAAACTAGACTCCTGTCAACTGATGATAATCCTCATTCCCAGGCATTGTGGAGGGAAGGGCGACAATGCTGACTCTGCAGCTCATCTAGCCTCTCCTAGCTAAGGCAAGAAAAGGTTGGAAATCGAACTTGTGTCTCTTATGTTGCAATATCAAAGCTATTCCCTACTTCCCAACACCCTGAATGAGAATGTGCTCCTTCTTTCAATTAGCTCATGTGTACTGAATGTATCTGAGTCACAACTCATCAGCATAAAAACAAAATCCACAGAAACATTTGTTTTAATCAAATGTCCTTAAAATCCCACTGATTTAAAATATTGCTACTAGGAAGACAATACTGTTACTAGGAAGACGTTACATTGATAAAAAAATGGAACTTCCATGTGGTTTGATGTACATGTCAGAAATGTACAAATGTGGTGTTGATTTATTCTCAGGAGTCTGACATTTAAACCACAGTAAAACCAAAACAAAACTCCCCAACCCCTGTCCATCCAAATCCCCATGTCTGCTCTGCCATTAACTTCCCTTAACAACTTCCTAACTTACCCGATCATAAAGAGTGCTGTCCTCGCCATCATCCATAAGTGGGACTGAAGTGTCAAAGAAATGCTTGGATCTTTCTTCTCGATTTTTCATACCTGAAAGAGAGAAAAGCTGGGCTGAGTATAATACTTTGACACACAAGCCATGAAGTCACTAAGATTCACTATTATCCTTTTAAAATACAAGTGCACTGAATATGAATATACAATTAGTAGATTGGTGCTTTTTCAAGTAGGCTTATGAGAAAGTCAAACATATGCAGGAGAGGGAAAGTTATGCAAGCAGAACAGTATCACATCATTTATTAGGCAGATTTTCTGAAGTGACATGATCTGTATTTTAACTGACGTACCATTTACTAATTGTAGTGACCAGCTTTGCCTACAGTTAAGGTTGATCTAACCAGATTTTAAGTCACTGAATTTCATAAGATTCAAGTACATTTACACTTTGAACATTCAGCCAATTAAAAGGAGATATTTTTGTGGCTGCATCTTTAATTCCCCCCCCCCCAAATAAATTAGTATTGTTCAAAACTAAGAGGTGATGTGGGCCCAGAAGAACCTAGATTAGCTTGCAGGGCGACATTTCCTATCTGGCATTGTGGGCTGTTTTCTAACAAAAGGAATCCTCTTGGGAACATCTCTCCTCCTAGTCCCAATTACAGATGTTACTTGTGGTACATACAGTGCATGGTGGAGAGAGATTTAATATTCAGGCCAGAGGTTAAAATAACACTGGGTCAGCCTGGTTACAGACTTTTGGCTATTACATGGGCAGCATACATAGCATATTGCCCATACAATTTTGTATCAATATTCTCTCTCTTTTGTATGGCTGCTGAATTTTAGTTTGTCAGCTAGCAGGTATTACTGCTTGAAGACTAAGCTACCTCGAAGTAAGTTTCGTACAGCACATTTTGTGAAACAACAAGACAGTCCACACTTTGACTGCTGACTAAGTTAGCTTGTATAGGAGAACTGGACTCCACTGATTTGTTACCAAGGAGCTTCAGATCTGTACGTGTGACATGCTAAGTATATTTATTTTATAAATAAGAAAAATAGAGGCATAGCAAATGGTCTGAGTACAGGCTGGGAGCCTATGAATTCTAATCCCAGTCCTTACATGTGCTTTGTCATCACAGACAAGTCCCTTAGCTTCCCTGTGCTTCAGTCTCCCCCACACAGAAAAAATAACTGAGGGTAAAGACGTGTTAGTATCTCACAGACAGCAGGTACTTGGCAGATGCTTACGTTTGAGATAGTCAGACTGTGCGTGCCTAAAGATGGTGGACAGGTCCTGAAGGGACTGAGCTAAGGAAGACACTACATTCCTGAGAACACGTTCTTCTTGTTCTGTACAGTTTCGTGACCTGCTTTGCAAGACCTGGACTGCTCTCTGACACCTGTGAAATAGCTGGAAAAACAACTGCATTACTAACAAATATGGCAAGATACGTTTCAATCATCACATTGCTCAAGGGATTAATATTTTAAGTTTATGGGCATTTAAGGGAAATGACACTAATGTCCAGTCTGTCATTTGAATGGGTATAAAAATCACAGTACAAGGATGAAGAAAAAACCCTAAAGCTAAACATAAATGAGTTTTCTGTAAATTAGATTTTGCAACTGGCTTGAAGATTTCTAATTAAAAGAATTAGAGCACTTGTATTATGAATCAAAGAACACAAGAGGCCATGCAGGCAGTTCTGCACCCCAAAAATACTTCCTTAATTATATCTGTTCAGACTAGAGGTTGCAATTTCATACAATGGTTTTGTATTTTTATACAGCATTTGCAAATGTAAGCTAAGTCTTGCCATTCTGCTGCAAGGCAGATAAGTAGGTTATTTCAGGTGGGTCAACAAAGGCACAGAAAGACTAAGCTATTTGTCCAGGATCTTGGTGAAAAAGTGACATAATCAGACACACAGCCCAGAAGCACTGGTTCACAATTACGTATTAAAAACAACAAAATGGTCCTATTAAAAATAGTTTATTCTGAACAAGTCACTGCCACATGGGGAAAGAGCAAAGTATAACTACAACTTCAGAACTGAAAACAATTAGCATCTTCTCTAAAAACACTTTCATCTGCACCTGTGTGATCTCCTGGGTAGTTATTTCTATTGCGTGTTCTTCTTCACTGCTATCATCCAAAGTAGGTCTGTTCAAATGTTTGTTGTGAAGACTGGCTAATTCTTTCATTTTCTGTTTTATCCTGGTGATATCATATTGAATCTAAAAAACAACCCAAACAACAGAGAAAGGAACGTGAGTAATGCTGGAGGAAAAGCTTTGACAAATACCAGAAAAATAACTTATGCGGAAACGTTCACAGAAGTATGTACACTATACCAGAACAGCCAAAAATCAATTTAAACCAATGCATACAAACAAAGCTGACCTCTTAGTGATTGAAAACTGATGTGCCTTTTGTGACACTGCTGCTCTTTTGACATTTTTACATTCTCAATTTAAAATCAAGTAGATTAGATTGTAATGCTTTCAAAGCAGCAACAACCAATACGATACTGTTTTTAAAATCATATTACAACAAGTCCTGGGTCTAACCCAATCCCCCAACATCAGATTTCACAGGGAAGGTGAAAAATCCAGGTTCTATCTTCACCTCTAGCTCCTGGTGTTATAAGCTAAGCAAGCATAACAGTAAAAATCAAGGGGCAGATTCCTAAACTGGCCTCTAATAATAAAGCTACAAGCAAGCTGTTTGTCCTAGGGATAGTCTGTCTAGCCCTATGCAACTGGTGGGTTCTGCATACAAAGTGGTGTGACTGCAAGTTTTGTGGGTACAGCTTTTTGGAATCTGGGAACAGGATCACGTTCTAAATGCTCCATGATATGCCCAATCAACATCCTCCTAGCTTTTCATTTGGGCAGCTGTTTGGTGG
This sequence comes from Gavialis gangeticus, assembly GCF_001723915.1. NCBI lineage: Eukaryota > Metazoa > Chordata > Crocodylia > Gavialidae > Gavialis > Gavialis gangeticus. The sequence goes on from NW_017729009.1 coordinate 18,576,340, forward strand.
CAGTCAGGACATCCTGCTCTTCTAGGAGGTACAGACAGCTTCTGAGCAGCAAGCTTTGTGTCTTCACTACTTTGTGGCCTGCTCTGTTGCCTTCCTTCAAGGGGGTGCTGTAAAACCTCTGCATTTGTTACTGCTTTAACCGTAAGTCTCAGCTTTTGAAGGAAAACTTTGCTTACTCTGGGAACTTTTTTTTTTTTTTTTTTAAGGACTAGAAGAACAAGGCTTTCTAGTACATGCCTTCAGGCAGTCTCCTGATATGGTCCAGATAACTTTGGAGTTTAATTCTGGGCTACATGCAGGGATCACGCCTACTACGATTGTGGCCTCTGAATAGTGCCTTTTGAATCCATTTTCAATCTGGCATTCCAGATACTAAACTTAACTTGTCTGAAGTCTTTCCTAAATATTGATGGCAGCTGATCAAACAGCACTCAAATTTACAAAACAGAACTTGCTTCAATTAACTTTAAAAAAAAATACTATTACAAAAAACTGTTAACGTTACATTTGTCAAAACTGCTTCATAAGTAAGTTTCTTTTATGGAGAACAATACCCAAGCACCGGGTATGATAGGGTCACCGGTCAGATCAGTGTATGTAACTTACTTCTTCCACTCCATCAACCCACTTGGGTGGTAAGCGCTTTGTTACACCGATTGCTGCTTCAGGATCTAAACTGATCCCTGACACTAGTGCCATGCGATCATCAGCAAGCTAGAGAGAGAGGAAAAGCAATAAATTTAAGAGACAGGAAATTAAGTCTATTTAAACTATACACAGGGAGTCCCAGCGTCTGTAACTACTGTTATTTATAAAACCCAGGTCTATTAAAGTACTTATATCTTGCACAGGTGGTAAACTATCTTTCTGCATGGCTGTAATGTGCTCCTTTGTGATGGCTTGTTCCTCCACCCACTAATTAGGAATGTTCCCTCCTGTCCTACCAGGGAAGAACTGCAAGAACAGATACAAGCAGGCAGAGCTAATTTTGCCCTCTTACCCCCTCCTTCAGGGAGCGATTCTGCCCTCACTGAAGACTCTTTATTGGCACCCTCTGGCCCTTGGAAGCCAGGTGTCAGAAGGCATCGGCTTTGTAGCTGAACTAGAGATTGGAGGGAAGGAACCCCCTGAGGCTATGGCAGATGGTTTCTATTTGAAAAAAAAAAAAACACCCCAAAACCTAAGGGCAGAGGGAAGGAAGACAATCCAACCCCCCCAAAAATAGCAAGCAGGGAACCCAGAATTGGAACAGAATATTATTGGAACCTGAGGTATTATGCTTATGGGGCATATTTAAAAAGTGATGATATGCCTTATAATAATATGCCCACATGCATGCCCTAATCAGCTCATGCAAATGCATATTACCTCTGCCCTTCTCCCTTCCTCTGTGTTTACTGCATGTTGCAAGTGCTTGGTGCCCAACTCTTCTCTATAACGCTAAATCGCCTTGGATGGCACAACAGTGCTGTGAGGAGACCTCTCACATAGCTCAGCTATTGGAAGCAGCACCTTCACTAACATACCTTCATCCAGATTTATTAGCATGAAGCACTTTGCTAATGCACCTAGACTGCTTCTGGTGCCTGAACTACTTCATTTGGAGCTAGCCTGGCATTCGCTGCTGAGCGACTAGAGACTTAAAATTCTATGTATCCCCGCGGATGTGTAGCACAACTGGGCTTTGATCCTGAATATCGCCACAAATATACAGGAGCAAGGAAATAACCACACATCCAAAGCAAGCCGAGGGAAATTAATTTATGAAAAAACCACCCCCAAACCGCCTCAAATGTACCAGCAGTGGCATTAATGCTCCTGGGGAAGACACCATTTAAAAACAACAGGCTAGAACTGCATTATGCTTTGCACAGCTGCACAAATACAACGCCCCCGCCCCAAGATCCTCTGTATATCACAATTCACAGGAGTCATGTAATGTGACTAATGTAAGGAGATGTTTCATAGGTCTGATAGAGAGTTTAATGTCATTAGGTGGTGGAAGTACAGTTATTTATCTCAGCATTGCAGCGGTGTGCGAATGATGTATGTTTTTCAACAATGACATCTGAAAACAGAGTTCAGATTTTGAAGAAAGTACCCGGAGAAGAAACAGACTTGAAAACCGGAAAGGCTTTTGTTTTTCCCCCTTCCCCTTACAGAGAACAAAGTCTGTGAAGTCACAAATGCTTAGAGTAAGCGTGCGGGAGCTGTGGTTTTTAAATCATGCTAGCACGTGTAAGTCAAATCAACTTTGCTTCACCTTCAAGCGATATCTAAAAAAAGTAAGAGAAGCAAAAGAGAGCATGTCTTTGCTTAGTTTGGCAAAGACTAAAAGCTCTGTTCTGATTTTGGACATCATTACTGGTGAAACGTGCTCATTCATCCTCACTCAGAACTGTGTCCTCAAGGCTTGGGGTGAGCGGAGCAAACATGCACATTTATTTCTCAGCCCTGTCACAGTTTCTTGGCATCCTTCTGTAGGCATCCTCCCTTTTAAAAAGCTACCTTCAACAGGAAAGTCGGACACCAATTTACAAAGGCAGGAAAGAGAGTGAGGGAACTTATTTGAATCTGTTCTTCTGAACTAAGTTAACAGCTCCGCTTTAATCGCATCTAAAATTAAGAATACTGAAAGTAGCTCGTAATTAAGAAAGAAAGAAAAGGAACATATTATGTAATCACAAAGTGTAAGGTTCATTAAACCTCAATAACAGCAACATAAACGTCTGAGATAATGTGAGTAGCGCAGTGCAGTAAATAATATGACTTAGTGCTCCTATGGCACTTGACTTCCAAGTACCTCAAAGTGCTTTTCACACTTAAATAAAGCCTTATAAAATCTTTGAAAAATAGGTATATATATCTTGCTGATGGGGAACACAGAGGCATTGAGATGCTAAATGCCCTCACAAAAACCAGAGCCAGGGACAAAACCCAGGCCTTCTGGCTATTGGATTAGGCTTTTTAATTTAATTCAGGCAGTCAGCCTTCTCTCCTCTTTCATCCAGTGATGTACTCAGTGCAACTCTCTGCTGCTGTTACAAACAGAAACACTCAGCTTCTACCCAGGAAATTTTACAAATGACAGACTGTAATTTTTTGGTGTTAAATGCAGAACTAGGTCAAAGAACACATTAGAACAGTAGAGAGTTGGCGGCATCATCATCATATTAAAAATATCAGGAAGCGCTCTGATAATAATCCTTAAAGTTGTTTATAAAAAACGTGTCTCCTTAAACACAGTGCTCCGGAAGAAAGGCCCGATTTCTTCAAATCATTCTGGTTAGGCAATTAATTCTGGGTTATACATCTTGTCATCTACTTAGACAAAATAGCCATTCCTTTATAGTTCTGCAGACAACAGGCGTACAAAGGAACTGGTTTTGGTCATAACGTTTCCCCATGTAAATACTGTACTTACTCAAATATAAGACAAGGTCCCCCATTCCCCCCCCACCAGTCAACATGCAGCTTCTGCCCCCCACCTGCCCCCTTCCCTTCTCCTTACTGTCAGGCACAGCTCAGTTCTGGCTTGGGTCTCTCCTGGGCACAGGGCACCTGCAAACTCTGTCCCCTGCCCGGTCAATCAGCAGCACTGCATGGGCAGGCAAGGACTGAGCTTCCGTGTGCCGTGCTCCAGGATGGAGCAGCCCGAGCAGCATCTGACAGTAAGTTGGGGGTGGGGGGGAAGGAGGGTGAAAGAGGCAGAGTTTGGAGGGTAAGGGGCAGAGGATGTGGGGAGATGGGGGTGAGGGGTACAGGTGGCAAGAAGGCTGCTGGGGGTGGGGGGGGGGTCACCCACTGATTTTCTTGCTGTAGCAGTAAGGGGAAGGGGAAAGGAGCAAGGGGAAATGATCCTCTACTACTTGGATTCTATACCTGGAAAATCATAATAAAATTTCCATATAGAAAACCTAATTATTGGGGGGTTTCCTTATATTCAGGGTCATCTTATATTGGGGCAAATATGGTACTTAGGCCTCAAAGACCGGACTATTGCTTCAAATTCTATTAGGCAATCTTAGTCGTATTGAAATTTATGTTTTTGGACCAAGTCTGATGGTTTGTAAGATTAGGCACTGCAAAAGCAAGAGTATTAGTAATTGCATACAGTGAAACAATTAAATATCTCGAGTGTGCACAGTAAATCTGGCTGGCAGCAATACTGCATGATTATCATTGAAATGTCTCATGAAATCTCTTTTGTGCCAATGGGAAAGCGGCCTGAAACTTAGGTGAGGCGGTGGGGGAGGGAGAAATCAGGCAACATCTCATAATAAAACACTTGACCTCCACTTGTGAGATTTAACTAACTCATGGTCTACAAAATGCGCCATGATAGAACAAAACATGAAAAACAATACCTCATCCAGCTCCTGATGTGAGATTTGTTGATCCCATCAGCCCCATCCATTTAAGGGCAGCAGAGGGTAAGGAGACACACACAGGACAGAGATAGGGTATAGTCAGTCGAGAAAACATTGGAACTTTTTTTTCAAACTTGTCAGTTTACCAAGAACAAACCAGATACACTCTTAAAACATGGACAATTAAATACACTAATCTTGATTTATCTACATTAGCATTTAAACTGCTGCACAAATACACATTTTCTTTATTTTTCCAGTTGATCGCTAAACAGAAAGAACACAACAGTTATGTTTTTTTTAAATTAAGCACACATCATAATATAATTTCAGTGATCAAAATATCAGATGGAAAAAAGTAGCGCGAAGTGTGCACACATGAGGTACAAGAGTTTAACACAGCAATCACCATATGGCCATATTATTGAAAAATCCATCATACATTTTGAAACACTTGATTCAATAAAGGAACTGAAAGATTAAGATTTATGCACATTTTAGCTTGATATAGTTACTAGGCAAAGTGTGAAAAGATGTACACTTTACTGATAAGCATCCAGCCACCACAAAATAAAATAGGAAAAATGAGAAAAAAAGCAGTGTTAAAAGCCTATTTGTGCAGAAACTTCAGCTATACTCCACCTTTGCAACATTGCTGCCCCATATGTTTAAAAAGTGTAGGCTAACAACTACAATGCAACTTTACCAGTAATTAAAGTACTATTTTTGGATGCACAGAAGATTCATTGAAATGTTAATGAGGTAAACATTATATTGCAGTTTAGGACAAAATGCTTTAAAAACGGAAGGTGTCAAACTACATTTAATTCTCTATTCTATTCACAGATTCACTTTTAGAAATAAAACTGAATCGTTTAGGGAGCTTTCAGTATTTGTTTCTGGTTCTTCAAACGTTAAGTGCATTGATTTTATTACAGTCAGCACCAGAAGGCTAACCTGTACTAAAGTTGAATTAAAAACAAAAACAGTTCTTTCTTAACATGGAGTCTCACACCCAGGAAGGACAAGGAGGCTTTGCTACACTGCCCTGGTAGCATGCTGCAACCCTGCTCCAATCTATATGGATGTCACAGTGATAGCACCTCGGAAACATGCAAGATGGCCCAAGCTAGGCAGTCTTGTCCTTCTGATGAGACAAGTATGTGATTAAACAAGAAGCAATTATGGAATAAACACCTGTCCATTATGAACTCATTTCACATATGGCAAGGAGGAGTCAATAAAGACTTTCAATAACTGATGATCTTGGCTGCACTTGAACCTGAGAAAACAGATTCTATTCCATAAACGTTGGTAAAATGTATGGAAAGCAAAGGGCTATTATCCTATCATCTATCCAACAGAAACTGAATGTACTTGGTCAATGGATTCCTATTCCTTCTTGTATTATGAATAGCCTTTCTACATTTCAAGGCAAGTATTAAACCTTTTAGGGGTCTAAAAATATCCCAATGATGTAAAAACTGCTAATTACAATTTGGTGAAGTACAATTTTAATAATAAGCAAACAGTTCCAGACTAAGATACACTGAAAACATATTGCCAAATGAAATCATTTCTGTTTTATAAATTAAATTCCATAAGGATAGGCAACTACATTTAGCAATGAACAAAGTAGTCCATGGCAGCTCACTTTTTCTTACAAAAAAAATCACAAAGGCAAAGTCACCAAGAAAGAAAAGAGGACCCACATATGCTTACTAAGGCTATTCTAAATAAATGAGTCAAACCTAAAAGCAGAATGATAATTTTGTACTGATGTGGTTTTGTTTCTTTTCCAACCAGAAAAATCTGAGTGGCTTGCTCGTCAAGCGGGATGCTGCATTACCAAGATCAAACTGCCTTTGTTAATGTGCCTTTATAAAATCCTCTTTATGCATCTTGCACAATGATTATTTTATTGGCAATTTCAAAGCAGCCTTGGAATCTAAAGTTTTCCATCAGAGTCTGACCAGGCCAAAATTTAGAAACAGCCACATGAAACACAGTGCCAATAAACCAGCAGCCTTTTCAAGTTCGTGTAATGTGACACTCCACTAGAACTGAAAGTTTTTTTCCTTGAAGAAGTTTTCTATCAATAAATGCTTGTCAAATGTATAATTACTCAATCTCCAAATTCTGAAAATAGCATCCCATAATGACACTTGGCAAAGTGCAAGAAAGAAGAGAGACAGCTTATATTTTTTCTGCACAACCACTACTTGTTCTCTTTTTACCTGACCCCCAAAAGAGACTATATCATTCCTCTTAGAGCACTTTATCACCTGGTAGCAATCTAGAGGCTGAAGTTCGTTAGGATTGTAATTCTGTTTGCTGGAAGGACAAGTGGTTACACATGACAACAAAATGCTCTGTGCAAGTATCTATTTTCCTGTTTACTGGGGGAGCACCAAATTCAAGGGTAAAAATATAAGCCATCCAGAGGCACAGGTCGAGTCCGAGTTATTTTCAATTTTCAAGACCGCGTTCATATACACTGGCCTGATCCTCATTATTTCGCTCAAGACGAGCCTGATCACATCTGCAAGCAGGATCAGGGGCTAAGTGAGTTGTCATATCTGTACACAAGTCATTCAGTTTTCCTCCCCCAAGGTTATCACTTTTCCATCCTAGAATTTCATCATCACCTATTTTAATGATGCCATGTCTTCCTACTATGCACAGAACAGCAGCTGTTTTTACTACAGTAACATGGCTTTGGATAAAATGCTACGCAAAACCTGTGTTTTTCTACTGAACAGAGTCCTGGTTTCAGAAAACAACAACGGGGAAACTAACAGGGGTCTGTCCAGCCGGTGTACATTGGCTTGCAAGTTCAGTTGGAAGCCTGTTCTCTCCACTACTAAGTGACATATTCTGCAAGTCCTTCGATGCTAATACAGCCATAGCACTCCGGCCTGGAGGTGTTAGTTGCAAACACAACAGGGAAGTTTTCTATTACAGGCAGTCCTCAGACTTACGACACAATTGATTCCTGAAAACTGTGTCTTAAGCCGAAATGTTGTAACTCGGAACCGATTTTCCAATAGGAAACAATGTTATAAATGGGGGATTGGTTCCTGAACCAAGGCCCGATCCCCTATTTTCACCAAAAATAACCCAGAATTTTGTACTCAGTCAATTATAGATGAGTAATATAGCTACATCAATACATGTATATTGTAAATAGCAATCATATGGATTTGGAAGGACTTCTTTGAGGTGATTTTGCTGGACTTTTTGAAGGGCTCTTGGTTGGTTTCTTCTCAGAAGTCCTGGCTGCAGGTTCTTCTGGAGTCTCATCTGCTTTCTTAAAGAAAGTGTCCAAGAAAGTTTGGACAGATGTTCTCCAGGGAGATGGGCAACGCAGCGAACTTGTTCGCTGGCATGGAGTTGGATCAAGTGTTGTAAGTCGAAATTGACGTCAGAAAGTTGAAACAGGGTGTTCATTGATAAACTCTGTAAGTGCGAAACGTTGCAACTCGAAATGTAAGCTGAGGACTACCTGTATCTGTTTCCCCCTTCCTTTTCCTAATGAGACTCATTGACCTGTCTTCTAACTAAAACAGGAGACGGCACAGGCGCCAGCCACCACCTCACCCGGAGGAGGCCAGACTCTACACCTGTCGTCAAACCTGCCTCTTATCCCCCTTTTTGTGTGACGGCACCAGGACAGATTCGCACCCAGCGGTGCGCTGGTGGGAAAGGCCCCTATCCCGAGATAACACAACGGAACCCCCCCCCCCCCGCTCTCGGCCCGGGGGCACAGACAGGCCCGGGCCGCGGAAAGGAGGGGGTGACACGGAGGGAGCAAACAACCAGGTGCTGCAGCAGGGGAGCAGAGAGGAGACCCCCCCGGAGGGGCCGGGGCGGGGAGGAAGGGAGTAGGATGAAGGGAGAGACTCACCGCAGCGGCCAAGCTACGTGAATGCAGAGGGCTGGAGGAGCGGGGACTACTCACTTGCTCGGCCAGCAGCTGCCGGCTTTGGATCGCGTTGTTCCGCAACAACAAGAACGCGTCCGTTAAGCGCCGGGTGGCCATGGCGCGGGCCCCCGCCCTAGCTCAACCCTGACCCCGCCGCTCACCGCGCCCCGCCGGCGGAAGGCCGGACCCCGGCTCCATCCATCCCTTCCTGCCGGAGCCGCGGCCCGATCGCTTCCGCCCGGTGCACCCGCCGCACCGCCCCCCGCTCCCGCTCACTTCCGCCCCCCGGCACGATCGCTTCCGCCAGGTGCAAGCGCCGCACCACCCCACGGCCGGCTCACTTCCGCCCCCCGGCCCTCTCACTTCCGCTCGGTGCACCCTCCGCACCGCCCCCCCGGCTCGCTCACTTCCGCCCAGTGCACTCTTCCTACCACACCCTCGGCCCGCTCACTTCCGTCCGGTGCACCCCCCACACCCGACCCCCGGCTCCGCTCACTTCCGGCCGGTTCACCCTTCGCACCATCCCCCCCGGCCCCGCGGCCACTCCTCCGCGTTCCGCCCGCTCCCACGTGTGCCGCCACTCTCCCATCCTGGTTGATAAAAGGACTGGTACCATCGTGGTCGCGCCTGCGCCCCACCCTTATGCGATGCACGAGCCAGCAGAGTAAGAGTTCGAAACGTACAATAGGCAGACACGGCTCTTTGGGTAAATCCCATCTCTTCTATTCAACCCACTCAAATAGTTGGAAAAATTCTTTGCAAGTTTCAGGGCACAAACGCCCTCCGTCAGGCTGAGGGGGTGTCTGTGCTGGATGCAGTGGGAAAGCAGTTTTTCCCAACTATTGGAGTGGGTCTAATAAAAGAGATTGGGTTTACCCAAAGCTGCCGTAGACCTGCAGGGCCACAGCCGATGCCCCCAACACGTACAATTGCTTTTAAGTTAATTGATGCAGTAGTAGGTGCAAAACCCGAGTCGGTCTCAGGAAGTCTAAGCTGACTGCTGGGTTTGCTGCCAGGTATCTGAGTTGTAGCCGTGTTGGTGTAGAGCAGCGCTTCCCAAACTCTGCCAGACTGCGAGCCACCAGGTGTATTTATTGTAATGGGTGCATGTAGGGTGGCCGTCATAGAGGACGTTCCCGTTTTCTGCTCCTCTGTCCTCTATTGATACAAAACCCAACACCTTTATGTCCTCTATTCTTTTCTTGAAGAATATATTTATTTATTTATGTGCAAGCTTTCAGGCACAAGCACACTTCATCAGGCATAGGAGATTGCAAAGATTGTAAAAGTTCTCCTTTTTCTTCTTTAAGGAAAATTTGTCATGTTCCAAGTTTTCTCCAGCTTGCCAGTGGGAAGGAAAAAAGTTTTGCCTGGCACATAGTGGGCCTGCTCATCAGCCTGTGCAAAGTTGAACCTTTCTTTAAGAAAAAAAAAGTCACAGACTCTTAGGACTAAGAAATCAGTCTTCTGAATATAAAGGCCCACAGCGCTGCTGTATTAAACCTGCCATCAGTCTGAAACCAAAGAGAAGAGAATTACTGCCCAAGTGCAGGGGGGCTGGACCCAATGATCTGTAAGGTCCCTTCCAGCCCCTAACAGCTATGAAACTATGAAACCAGTCAAATCAATTCCAAATCTGTGAGTCAGTCAAGAATCAAGTGTGGCCCTACAACCAGCAAACAATCTCCAACCCCGCCTGGGGCTTCATATGTTTCCAAATCCTTTGGCAGACACCCTACATGCAGGATCCCAGGCCCAGGAGCCTGGACATCCTCCCAGGCCTGGGATCTTGGGGTTTGGATGCCCCCGAGTTTCGCTTGCCCTCAGCCATACGGCCCAGGAGCAAGCTAGGGGGGAGTCTCCCATTTCCGTAAAGTCGGTGCGTGGCTGAGATCCTCCCGCTGGAAGCTGCCCAGGGGGAAGGTAACTATGAGGCTCTTGTAGGGAGACGGGTCTGCAAGGAGACAAGGGTGCAAGCCTCTGTTACACAGTGCCGTTTTAATGGTATTACCTCAGTCAGGGTACTTCCCCTGCCACCATCATAGTCCTGGTATTTCCTCTGCCAGGTAAGCATCAGCACTTTCTTAGGACTGCTGGCTTCAAAATAAAGAAATGCTTCAGCTTGGAGGACCCAGTTCTTACTCAGTCACTGGCAAGTTATAGTGAACAATATAAAGTACAGGCAACCCCCAGCTTAATGCTGGTTCACTTACCGCTATTTTGCTATAACGCTCATTTTAAATTGAGACCTGATTCCACTTAGCGCTCATCGAGTTCTGTTATAACGCTCGCGGTTGCCACCTTGGGTCATCAAAAACTTTCGGTTTTGCCTAACTCTCGTTTCACTTAATGTTCAGTTTTTCAGGAACCAATTAAGAGCGCTAAGCAGGGGTTGCCTGTAAATAAGAAAAATACTTATTTCATGCTTATTTTTTTTCAGTCTACAATAGTTTTTCAGCAAATACGATTATTTTGAGCTTCCAAGACGATCATTTCATATTTAAGACCTGGCAATGCTGCCAGGGTGGGCTGGGAATACGGCTGTCCGACCTACCTCAGCCATAGATCAGGAGTGGGAGGAGGTTGTTAGGCTGTCCCAGGGTCCCCCCATACCTGGGCTTCCCCAGTGGTGGCGTCACCCATAGGGCTTATGCTTGTCGGTGTAGTAGGCCATTGTCTGCAGGGGCTGATCTCTGACCCCAAAGCAGGAGCCTGCCCTTGAGGGAAAGGCCCCAGGCTCTTAGTGTGAGGGCTGCCACCAACCTGGCCTTGCTCGTCCTGGTGGAGCGAGGCACGGGGACAAAGGCTGCAGTGTGTTAGCAACCCTGGGAGCAAGAGCTGGGCAACTCAGAGACTTGGCAGTTCAGGGGCTGAGCTGGAAAAATAAAAGAACATTTAGCATTTACTCAGAAGGAAAACGCTGAAAAGAAACAAGTTCTGGTCATTGAAACACGAGGATTAGGGTTTAGGTTATTTAACTGTTTTCTGCCCCTTTTCTCCTTTGTCATCTTTAACCCTGAATGTTTTCAGTGGCTCTGAAACTGCCCCTCTCACGTGTGCTGTCTCCTTCTCCCCCACATCTTCTTCTCTTGCTCACTCCACCTGTATAAAAGCCATGAGCTGTGTCCAACCGGCTTTAAAAATGATGAGAGAGAAACTAAATAAATATTGTTGCCAGCATATTTGCTTTAAACACCAACTGTTCTTTGCAAAATCAGGGGAAGAAACACCACTCTTAAATGCGAGTGAAATCACAGGAGCTGGGGCTTTAAAGAACCGCCATGTGTTGTGAGACTGGGGATGATGGTGGGACACTCAACTGCAGAGTGTAAACTCATGTTTAAAACGAAGAGAAAAGAGACATGGAGAAGTAGCTCCTTAAGCAGGCCACAGTCAGGACAATTTTGGGATTCCTGTCACAGGGGCTCATTTTAAGTGTGGGAGAGGTTATTTACCAATTAAAACAAAAACAGCTACTTTGAAAATTTAAATTACATTTTTCACAACAGAGTGTTTGCACAAGTGCTGCAGGCACTTACCATATTCACATTCTCATTTTCCTGAAAAATCAGATTATTGTATCTAACAGCTGGGATTGCCATACAGGGATGAGTGCAAAGAAATACTCTGTTGCCAATACAAGATATTTCAAGATTGTCCTTGGACAGCTTTTTTGCCTCAGCTTACTGCCCTACAATTTTTCAGGATGGTCCTGAATTTGGGGGCTGTGATCCTAGAGAGTCCCATAAAATTAATTCAGAACCAGCCAGCCCCATCAAATGTTACTGTGATGGCAGGCAACATCCTGCCACCTCTACTGCCCAGTTGTCATGTCTAAGTTGCTCTGCCTCTCACTAGATAAAACATTAACCTGGCATTGTGGGAATGTGGCTGTTCTGTTGCTGGTTCAGCAGGCAGTCAGGGTTTACTTGAATTAAAAGTACTGTAATATAGCTACCTTCATATGGTGCTGTACCTGAGCTAATTAACTTTGCATTTCCATAGGGCTAATGAGCTTGGGCTCAGCACCACTTGGACACAACTCTTAGTATTTAACTGTTCTGCTGAGAGTCAGAGCTAACAAGTCTGTTATCAGCATTGCACTGAAGTGCCTACATTAACAAGAAGAACCAGAAATGGTGCAGACTGTTTCTGGTTCCAGAGGTTTGTTGGATATCTGAGACCATGTCCTAGCTTTTGCTTGCCAAAAGTCAGGTCTCTGTAAGAGGGAAGGGCTAGACATTTGGAATTTAACAGGGAAATAAGCCCCAGTCCTCAAAGACCTAAGCATGCTCTTAATTTTCCATGGTCTGGCAAAAACCTGTTCTGATTCTGATTGAATTATAAATGTTAAAAAACCCCAACATTTTCTCCATGCTGTAATATTTTTTATGCTGCGACAACAGGTGACTGCAAATGTTTGTCCAACTGTTTTTTGGCACTGAACACGTAAGTGTGTGCAAGTTGAGTGGAATTTCTCATGCTGCAGGTGATCTCTCAACAAATCTTTAGTTCTGGATCTATGTACCTGAGAAAGCTAGCTGGGATTTTGTGTTCAGAGGCTTGATGAATGGGATTCCGTCTGCAATGAGGCGTTGTTCTATGCCATCCTGGAAGGGGAAGGTTGTACATTAATTCTGGCATTTCCTAACATATGACAGCTTCATTTTGGAAACCTTAAATTTATTTTCCTGTGGGGTTGTTTCCCTCCCTTTTTCTTTGACTTCTCTATTTACACAAGCACTGAAAAGCTCAGGATGTGAATGTGAAGTCAAAGGTGCAAACACTATCTGGAACTCGGATCCCTGGCAAGAGGGAAGAGCTCCATACCTAAGCAGATAAACAGCAACCTCAGAAAACATGCTAGGAGTAAGCAGAGAACTCAAAAAGAAACAACGGTTGCTCAAAGAAAAGTAAGTTTTCAAAATCAGAAAGTATAAGATAAAGTGAAAATTGCCAAAAGGGAAGCTTGGAAAGGAAATCAAAACACATAGCAAAGGGTTCTTCATAAACATGAATAAAAAGAGAATAAGGAAAGAAGCATTGCTATTGTGCTTCACTGAGGATGAGATAAAGATGAAAGGGACTCTAGGACTGGCCCAAAATTAAATGAGTATTTTTACTTTGGTTTTCCATAAGAATGATGTTGAACGTGGGAACAAAGAGCAGGATAGCTAATGGGAATGAGGGGAGGGCAAAGGAAACAAAAAATCTCTAATGGGGTGTGGAGGAAGGGGAGCAGAATAACTTATATCACAGATTTCTGAAAGAACTGGCACTTGAAACCAGCACATATCAGCCAAGGCATTTCCAGTAGAGGGAAGGAAGTATTCATGCTACTGTACAAGGCACTGGTGCTGGTCACCTGTGTTCAAGAAAGATGAATTTAAACTGGAATGGGAGCAGGGGAAGGCTCCTAAAATAATCAGGAGAGTGGAGAGCCTATTTTAGGAGAAGAGACTGGAAGAGCTTGGGATGTTTTGTCTAGCAAAATAAAGCTGAGGAATCGGACAGTCGTCTCTACATACACTAGAGGTGCAGAACACCATAGAAGAAAAAAAACTATTGAAGAGAACTGTGTTGGCACAAGAAGAAACATGTTTAAATTGTATGTGAATAAAGTTAGCTTGGAAATTAGAAGAAGGTTTCTAACCGCGGGAGGAGTGAGGTTCTGGAGAAGCCTTCTAACGCGAGAGAGCACTAGGGGCAAAAACTTAACTGATTTTCATATGTAGCTTGACCAATTTGTGAAAGGGATTACATGAGCTGGTTGCCAGTACTAACAGGGGTTGGATTTGATGACCCAGGAGGTATGTTCCCAGCTTATGTTCCTTTGATTCCCAGCCCCCTGACTCCTCTGATATCACAGTTCACTGTTACACTTTGCTGCTATTTGAGCATTTCTCCTTCTGTTGGCTTCATCTCTGTGTCTTTAATGCCTCGCTGCCCTACTTACTGAACAATAATACAGTAGATGCTCTATGTACTCACACATTCCTCCACCCGCGTCCTCTCCCACAACTAGGGCCTAATCCAAAACTCATTGAACTTGGTGGGAACTTTCCATCTCCTACAATGGACTTTATATGAGACTTCTAAAGAAAGCCAAAAATACCCCTGTTTCAGCTAATAACTCTATTTTGAGGCAAAGAGCTAAGCAATTTAAAAAATGGTTAGATAATTAGAGCCACATTTTCAAAAGCCCACTTTAAAACTGTGCAGACAAGCATTTGCCTCCCCCAGTCCAATTCCTAATGGAGAACCACCCGCATTATAAAAATCACCATCATTATCTAACTATTGAGGCTAAGACAAGGGCATTCAGATTCATGCTTCAGCGATCAAAACACGGGTTAGAAAGGAAAGCTCCCCCACTCACATGTTCATAATGGGTAGGTGCAGTAAGGGGGAGAAGCGGGAGCACTGCAATTCTCTGAAGCATGAGCTATTGGCCTGTGCCAGAGGCATGATGCTGGACTTAATGGACCAATTAGTCCAACTCAGTATGGCCAAGCCTACACTCCTTTCACAGCTAGGACCCTCGTTGGCAACCTTAGCGGAGGGAATGAGCAGAAGTGACTGGTTTCACTCTGTGTCGGTTGTAGTTAATCCCTTTGGACAGGAGTGGGGACATGCTGGAGGAAGCTGACGTTGCTCTTACCCCTGTTCAGAGGGAGAAGATTTGCAGAGTCCAGGGCTGTTGAGCTCCCTGCCGTCATAAATGTAACATTCATATGAGAAGTTAAAGCAGCACCTTGCTTTGGCAGAGAATGGAGACTCCAACCTTCACTTTGCAGATGGATATTCTGACAAGCTCTCTGTAGGTGGTGCTCTGGAGTAGTGAAGTGCCACAGGCAAACTTAATGAAATCTCCTTAGTTTCTAGTCCTCCACAGTATTTCAGCTTTCTTAAAGAGAACTGAGGGAACTGCCCATAATATCTTTATGTTGCTGAGCTATAATTAAAAAGCACCCGTTGGAAAGTTACATAAATAGACGAAAAAGGCTATCGCTTCTGTGTTCTAAGCCCGGTCCGATTTCTTGTCTCTCACTGGAAATGATCTAAGCTAACTAGAATTTTAACAGCAGATTGTAGGCGTTAGAGAATAAGAATCTCTAGGGGAAAGATTGAGTAGGAAGCAGTTAAATACAGAAGTGGATAAGTATTAATTTTATAAATTTTTTTAGGGGCCCTGCGGGCCAGATAGAATGGCCTGGCGGGCCGCATCTGGCCACGGGCTGCATTTTGCCCACCCCTGCCCTAGGACATTCTCAGCTGTGGCATGGAGATGGTGCAAACATGGCCTGCGTCCCTCTGGGCATCATCACTGCCTTCCCCCAGTTGTGGTGTGAGGTTATAGCCATCATTTGCGGACCCCATGGCTGGTAGATAGGCTGAGGAAAGAAGCTGAGGGGCTCTGTCCCGACAGGGGCCGATCTGGCTCGCTTAGAATAGGACTACTTGAGGCACAAAGCCACAGCAAGAGCTGTGTCAATGCTGGGCTCCTCTTCTCCCACACTCACACCCACTGTTGTGGGGACAGTTGGAGCAGATGAGTCTTTCTGACTAATCCAGCTGCAGGCTTTCTGTTCGTTTGCAACTGGTTTCGGAAGGTCAGTCTACATGACCCTTGAGGTCGCTTCCAACTCTGATTCTAACATTTCTCTTAAATCCTGCTCCTGCCGGGAAATCTTCCATGTGATTGCTTAATAAGTAAGGTTGATTTGATGGCAAAAACAACTGCAGATTCCAGCTTCCCCTGTGGCTTCAGCCCCATTCCTGCTATGATCATGATGGTCACCCTCCGAAAGTCTTTACCTCTTTACATTATAATGTTCGTTCTGCTAAAGAGAAATTCAGAGAGCAGGAATGCAGTAGGTTGTGGCTGGAAATTCATTCTTATGATATCACTTATTTAAAAACAGGTATCTTGCAAGCAGTTAGCAAACAGTCAGACAGATGGCTTTTCAAATTAGTAGCATTTGAACCACTGAAACTACCCAATGAAACAGCAAAGGGGCTTAATTTCAGAAAGACTACATCAAGTACATTGTCCTGTAATGTACAGAAATAGACTGACTGTGTTTTATATTAAATAGCATTTAATCATCCATCATTCGGGCACTGAAGGGAAAAAAGAAATTCATCTTGCCAGTTGGCAGCGGCTGTTGTGAGCAGCAGAGGGCATGCGAGAGCAGTCCTCTAGCTTGCAAATCAAAACTCTCCTGTTCTTGATGTTCCTTTAGAGCTCTAGACAGTACATTTCTTTACGAAGTGGTGCCAAGTGGCTAGAAAATGAGTATTCTCAAAAAACAGAATCTTAGATTTCCAAACCGGCTTTAAGTCACCCCAGATTGCTGCTTGCAGCTGACATACCATTGGCAAGATGCTGCCCTACAAGTGTCGGGAATTGTAATTATAGTTTCTCTCTGAACATCTGAATCTGGAATGGGCTTCCAAGGGAGGTGGTGCTGTCCCCTACCTTGGGGGTCTCGAAGAGGAGCCTGGACAAGCACCTGGCCAGAGTCATCTGACCCCAGCGCTCTTTCTTGCCCAGGGCAGGGGGTTGGACTCAATGATCTATTGAGGTCCCTTCTGAGCCTAACAACTATGAAACTATCTGGGTTCTTCTCTAGCACCATCAACGAATTTTTACTAACATGAATTACAACCCCGTGGAGAAGGAGGTGCCTCTTATGATCTATTTTACAGGGAAGGAAACTGAGGCAAAAGGTGCTTTCAGGCCAGAATTTTGCTCCAAGTTTTCCCAGTGTGATTCCACTGTAGACACAGACTTGATGTGTGACCTCGAACAAACCACTTCATTGCTCTGTGTTTCAATTTCCCGTCTGTACAATGAGGATCATAGCATTGCACTCTGTCACTTTGGTGTAAAGTGAATGTGAATACATGAAAGATTGTGCGGTGCTTCTCGGTCGCACTACTTAACGACTCCGATACACATTAACAATCTAGGCAGAATGCAGTGGGTTTGAAGCAATTAATGGCAACAGAATTTTGGCTGGGGGGGTGTTGTCTGAGGCCGTCTAAGTAAAATTTAGCAGCTTTGCCCATCTCCAAGCTAGGTTTCCTGACCCCAGATGGGGTACGAGGAACCCACAAAACCATTCCTGCTTTTCCCCTTCCCCCCTGCCACACCAACGTAAGCTAAAACAGCTGCAAATGCCTTGTGGCTGGAGATATGCTGAGTGGTCTGGCAGCAATTCCAGGAGAAGCAAAGATCCCGCCCGCCTGTACCAAGGGCTCTGTGCCACCTGCTGCCTTTGAGCACGCTAAAAACTAATTTGCTGGAAATTGCTGTCTCCATAAATATCAGGCAGCCAGCAAGAACAAGGGCTGCTGGGTTTGTATCGTTGCACTCCACCTTGTCATGGGAAATACGAGGTGAAACACAATGTGCTGGCATTAGGCAAAGGAGTTGTCTGCTGATGTGTGACACGCTTGAGGCAAAGCTGGAAAATGTGATCTTTTCCTGTCTGTGGCCTCCTCTGCACTGTAGTAACACACGCTCCTCTCAGTTTGCTTGTGGGTATTTAGGGAAATGGGAAAATGAAGTATGCATGCCAGAGACATCTGCAGTTCATGAACTCAGATGTGTCAGATTGGCATGTGCCCGTGGGACCTTTCAGTGGAAGGCCCATTGGTTTGTAAAGATCGGTTCATATTGCAGCTGGATTATCTTGGATAAATAGAGAAGGTCAAATTAATCCCTGGTGCAGTGCAGTGGAAGATGAAGGGAGCTGAGCTTTTCAGCAGTCTTACACCAGGAATGAATTTTTCCAGTTGAAAGCCTGGCTCCAAATCCACTTAGAAGTTTCCTAGCTCTGACACCCTCCTACGCCTGTGTGGGCAGCAGTAGGTTTCCTGTCTTTTAATGAAGCAGCAAATGGCCTGGTGGCACTTGTGCTTGAGTCCGTGTGACATTAGATCTAGGTGTAGGGAAATGCCCTGTGTTCTCCTGTTCCAGATGTGATGGCAAGAGCAAATCCTACACTTCTGTTGTTTCCTGCTTGCTTTCTGCTGCCTTGAGCCAGGCAGCACTCATTAGTGCAGCATGCAAGGGGGACTAGGAGGAGGCTTTTCCCTCTGCCTCCCTCAATGCTACTATACTTTTATTATTTTATACTTTTTATTCTTTTATACTTCTTATTCTTTTATTTCTTGTCCCCTTCACTACAGTAACCCCTACCCATTCCTCTCAGGTCCAGAATACTGCTCTTCCACACACCCAGAAGGCAGCATAGCTACACTCACCCTATCTACAAATAGCTGCACACACCTTCCCACTTGCTTCATTTTATAATTGTCCTCTGTCATATGAAGTCCATCCAGATCAGTTCCTATCCATTGCCCTCCACTTGTTTCTGCTGCATGTATGAAAGTACTGGTTTCCTGTCTACTCAGCACCACATTGCCTTGCCTCTGTTAGTGCAAGAGCCACAGCCTTCTTCCATGGGCTGGGCTTTCAGAAAGGACCAGCTGCTCCCTAAGTATCAAAATACATCACCAGATTTTTCCTGAAAACCGGGCTATAAGTCTTACTGTGAGAGATGCTTGATTGTGAGTACTTCATCACTTGTTCCTCATGTCCACCTCAGCCCCTTTCCATCTCTTTTCCACCTGCTGTTCGTTTATCCCTCTCTGCCGCTGGAGCTCCTCTACCTTTGTGAGGAATAGAGTTACATGCCAGTGCAGTGCCATGTAGAGATATCTGAGCCAGCTCTAAGCAAGCTATCTTGGGTTAGAAGTAGGAGTGTTAATGTGGCTTCCTTCTCATCGGGATAAATTAGCATCGTGCCATGTGGACCTAGCCAAAGACTCTGTATTGCCCAGTAGTTTCCAATGCTCTTAAGCATATGACAAACAATGCAGCATTCACATCCTACACAGAAGCTACTTCCATGCACATTCTTTTTTGTTTGGGAGGGAAAGCTGGAGAGTGAGGACAGTACTTGGGGTGAAATGGTGGGGATGCTATGAAGAATTCCTGTGGAAGCCTCTGCACACAGAACTAGCCTGGGAAATAGCAAATCCAGCACGGTAGAGGAGTTTATGGATCTATAGTTCTTATGATCTGGGCCCATGGCTGTGTGACAGGCCTCATGCAACTCTTTCTGAAGCTGGGAATCTTACCTTTGACCTCAGTCAGGGCTCTTAATAAACTAAATGAACGCTGCTTGTAAGCAAAAATGGAAGAGGGGTGAATTACAGAGAAAATGGTAGCTTCAATTAATGGGGAATACAGTGCCCATAGGGGTATGCAGTACCATAGCAAGGGAGGGGCGAACAGGGCTAACTCCCTGGGCGCCAAAGGAAAGGGGCACCAACAAGGGGCTTGTTTAGGGGGGCACAGGGATGGGGGGGTGGCTCCTGCAGCTGCATGCACCCCCAGGCAAGCATGGGGAGGGGGTGCCCCTCGGATCTGTGTGCGAGGCGAGGGCAGGCTGCTGCTGCAGACTTGCCCCTGGGCGCCAGATTTCCTTGCTATGGTGCTGGGGGTATGCTGTGAATGCAACTATCCTTCCCCTCATCCCTCCCTCCCTCCATCCAATCCCATGTGTTCCTGCTGTTCAGGTATATTTTGGATGAGCTGGAAAGGAAAAGCAGCTCTTCATTAAGGTGCATCCTACCAACCATCTCATCAGCGTATTGCTCAAACAGTGGCTCTCCTGTAGATTTCTCATTTAATTACTTGCAAAAACTGCAGAAGAGGAACAGTACCCACAGGGTCATATGCTCCTGCCAAGACTTCTGAAGGGAAAGGACAGCAGGTAATGGTTGCTTGAGAAGCTAGCTGCCTGTGCCTGGTGGTCTGCCTCCATTACTGTTGCCTTTCATTATCCTCTCCTGCAGGTGGCACTGCTGACGCTGTAGTGGTGGGTTAACATGCATCATACATCATACATCCCCCAGGAAAATTCCCTAACACAGAACATCACCAATCTGGACCTGAAGCTGCACTGTGCCACCGCTCCGCATTGGCACTAAGAGCCAGTCCTTTCTGGATGTCTTGATGCCAGCTCTTTCAGCCTTGCTTTATTACTGCCCTATGCACAAGACAGTGACATGTATACACCCAAAGGTGAGATGTCTGAACAAGGTATGGACGGATTCATGCATCTCACCTGCACACACAGTTGCACAGAGAGGTCCCACAGATCGTAGATCTGCTGAGAGTACTGAAATGCACTGGCCATTTTTACTCACCATCACGCAACCAAACTGCACGCACAGTTCCTGCATGCAGCTGAGGATAGCGGCGACATGGGTGGGGACAGCCATGATCACAAATGACCAGTCATGGTCACTTTTTGTGTGTGCCTCTATATTTGTGTGCCTCTAATTATCACCCAGGCCCAATGTACCATGGGCTGATAATTTCTTGGGTTTTTTTAATGAAGAAACTGAACAGAAAAATCAGCAAGCACGTGTGTGTGCGCGCGCGCGTGTGCGCGTGCATCCTTGAGAGGGATAGTTGCTTGTTTATATAACAGAAGTGTCACGTAACAGCCGCTTGCTTTGAAGAACAAAGGCTTAATGAATAATGCTCAATTAAAGCCTGCAGAGGAGAAAGGCAAGTGAGAACGGCTCTAGGTTTTCTCCCTGTACCTGACTTGTTTCACATGCATTTTTTAGGAGTGTTTCTGTTTAAGCAGAAGTGTTTTATTTCGTGCTTCAGGGTAAGATTTTAAGAAAAGGACACCTGGAAATGCAATGGTAGAATAATGCTCCTCAAAACACATGTGCATATCCATTTGCCACTTGCAGGGGAACCTGACATCTGTATGTACATGCACGGCAGCAACAGCCGTTGGATACAAATTGCTCTCCTCTGGTGTTTACAGCTAGGCTGTGTTTGAGAGGAAGTGGTTAGACTATTAGCCCGGCACTCAAGAGATCCAGCTTGACTTCTTGGCACAAGCTTCTTGTGTAACCTCAAGCGGGTCACTTGGGCCATGTCTGAGGCCCCTCCATGCCCCAGCCAGGAGCACCGCTGTGAAGCACACCCCATCCCATCATGCCTCTCCGGCTGTGCCAGTTCCCAGAAACAAGGCAATAGAGCCACCTTCCTGTGGCTCTGCGCACACAACGGCAAACGCTCCTGGCACAGGCCCCCCAAGAGCAGTGCTGGGTGCGTGCTCAGCGCTTGGCTAAGGCAGCCGCATTTCAGGAGCTGGTGGGAGTGAATGGGCAGGGCATGATCCCCTACCAGGGGTGGGCAATTATTTTTGGCAGAGGGCCGCTTACTGAGTTTTGCCAAGTCATCGAGGGCTGCATGACAGGCAGCTAGGGACAGATAAATATTCATTATATAAATTTTTTTAGGGGCCCTGCGGGCCGGATAGAATGGCCTGGCGGGCCGCATCTGGCCCGTGGGCCGCATTTTGCCCACCCCTGCCCTGGGACATTCCCAGCTGTGGCGTGGAGATGGTGCAAACATGGCCTGCGTCCCTCTGGGCATCATCACTGCCTTCCCCCAGTTGTGGTGTGAGGTTATAGCCATCATTTGCAGATCCCATGGCTGGTAGATAGGCTGAGGAAAGAGGCTGAGGGGCTCTGTCCCGGCAGGGGCCAATCTGGCTCGCTTTGAATAGAACTACTTGAGGCACAAAGCCACAGCAAGAGCTGTGTCAATGCTGGGCTCCTCTTCTCCCACACTCACACCCACTGTTGTGGGGACGGTTGGAGCAGGTAGCTCTGTCATGTTTCTCAACACCTCCCTTGTCGCTTGGGAGGTGTGGCGAGGAGAAGCTTCTTTGCTGGGTGAAGGGAGACAGTGTCTCTGCCTTGTGAAGTGACTCAGACCTCACACGATTGGGAGTTCAGCTTCACTTTGAATGCTTTTTTTCTGAGAGGGAACGATGGAGCCGGGAGAACGCTGTGGGACAAGTGAACACAATGCATCTGCTGCCTCCAGGTAAGCGCCGGCTCAGACGGGGAGTTGAGGGCCAGAGTTCGCATTCAGCCTGTTTTGCAGATGAGTGCCTTCCCCCGGAGAGCAGGCCGAATACACAGTATTCCCGTTTTGCAGGTAGGAAAATAGAGGCACAGACAAACTAAATGACATATGCAAGGCTGGGCAGCAAGCCAGCAGGAGACCCAGGGAACAACCAATGTTTAGTAACTTCATGCAATACCCACAGGACCAACATGTCCACCTGTTCATATCCACCCCTCCGGTATGGAGGCGCCAGTGGTTCGTGGCATACTGTGAATGACCCAGAGGGGAAATTCTGCTAGGATCCAGTTGTCTGAAGCATAAGTTATAGTGTTCAGTGGCTGTTAATTGTGGGCAGGCATTGCTATTAGGAGCTACTATCTATTTTGAAGCTGTTTGTGGGCTCTAGAGCCAGCTGTGCAGCCAGCACCTTCCACTCACCCCACACCCCCGTGTAAGGATGAGAGTTTATCCAATAAATAGAGGGTCCCTTCACCCACCACTAAAATGCAGCCACCTCCAGGCTATTACATGTCATAGGATTTACCAGCACTACTAAATGGCTTATGACAGTCAAGAAGATAATTTGCTTAGACACTGGGGGCCAAGTCCATCCCTGGGGTAGATCTGGTGACTTTAGTGGACCTGCAACAGAGTTCAAGTAGAGGCTGCTGGCTTTGGGGCAAGGACTGATTTTGTGCTCTTTGTTGGTATACACTTAACAAGCTGTGTCTGGGCTGGGACTGGGGCCCCTGGGTGCTATGGTCGTGCAAATATTCCTTCCAAAACATGGAGAAACATCCTTACCTTTTGGTTGCACTGTGGATTTTCTAGTCTGAAATATGCAAACAGCCCAACAGCCATCAGAAAGTGTTTGTGCTGATCATCGCAAAACGATCTCTCCTGTGCTGGGTTCTTAAACTGGAACCCATCACCAGGGTACATGAGCACAAAAACCCTGATGGGGTTAAGTTTCTTGAAGAAAATCAGACTTTCTCCAGCTGAGGAATTATATTCTGGGCCCCTGATAAAACCATTATATGGAGATGAATAACTCATGTGGTTTTATGCTTCCTTTCCCTGAAATGCCATTATAAAAACATCAAACACTTTTGTATTTATTCAAGGGAATTTCCTACCAGGCTCTGTATGCAAGCAAAAAATGGGGCAGAAAAGGGAGCTGGGGCTGAACTATGCTGCCAATTCACAGTGTCTGAGTGAGAGCTGACGAGGCAGGCTTTTTGCCTCATTTAAATCCATTGGTGGTACCATGAGGTGCATGCAGAATATGTTACCTAGTGCGCCAGGCTAAAAGACCACATCAAAGGCTCAGGCAGATCAAAGATGAAGCAACAGGCACCTCCGGCTGGCACGTCTGTCAGACCTTCCCCTCTCTTTGTTTTCCACTAGGAATCTGATAATGCAGCCTTTCAGGATCCAGCATCCTGCAGGGCACAGGTAGTATGGAGCATGCATCTCTTCACTGTCATGCCACATGGGGCATCAAGTTTCCAGAGCTTAGCTCTTTGGGCTGGGAATTATGAAAGAGGCCAATTGCTATATTAAACCCCCCCGAAACTACTAAAATGTAGATATCCCAACTACTAAACGGTAGATGTCTGGAGCAACTCTCTGTAGCCACCAATGGGTTGGTGCTTATGGGATGGTGCTACAGAGAGTTGTTCCAGACATTAGAGGCAAAGAAAAGGTCTTTGAAGATGAGTAGAGTGGGTTGAGAAATTTTGAGGAAACAATATTTCCTTTCCAGTTTGACAAACTTTTGCTGAATCCAAGAGGGTGACTGCTGAGCAGGCAGGTGTCCCCTTTGCTGGGGAAGCTCAGCTGAGGACTCTCCCTTGGAGCTCTCTGCCTCTGCAGTAGGCCTGTGCGAGTAGGAAGCTATTTGATTAGGCTTTGCATTCAGCCATTTTGGATGCCAGCGATCCAGTCTGGAGCTCCGGACTGGGTTCCTGCTTTGATCTGGCAGAAGTGGCTCCCAAGCTTTGGAACTGCCTCAGACATCCAGCCATAGGGTATAATGGGGAATCAATGAACTATCTATAACTCTGGGGTTTTTTTGTCTGATTTGGAAGAAACCTGCCGGGATGGTAGCCCCTGGTGAGGCCACAAAGCCTGCCAAGTTTCAAGGAGATCAGTGCAGGGGTTTGGGGGGAACTGCACCTCAAGCTGCGGACAAGCAAAACTCGTGAAGTGGGTGACACTGTGTGTTAAGGCACAGGGGGGTGAAAGCTGCAGGGATGGTGGCCCCTGCTGTGGCCACGAAGCCTGCCAGCTGTCGAGGAGATCAGCGCAGGGCTTCTGGGTTCTGGGGCCCCCCATCCATGGGAATGTGATGGGCCCATGGGGCCCTGCACCTCTAGCTGCTGACAGGCAAAACTCGTGACATGGGTGCTTGTGGGACTTAATCCTTGCTAATTAACTCATTAACATCAAATTAACACCTACAAAACCACAGACTAAGGAGAGGAAATAATCAATACAGACAATCAACTGCCCCAAGACAGAGACAGTCAGTTGCACAAGCACCCATGGCATCAGTTTTGCCTGTCAGCAGTTAGAGGTGCAGGGCCCCAGAAGCCAGAACCCTTGCACCAATCTCCTTGACAGCTGGCATGCAACATGGCCTCGGCAGGGGCCACCACCCCTGCAGCTTTCACCTCCTGCGCCCTAACACACACAGTGTCACCCATGTCATGAGTTTGGCTTGTCTGCAGCTTGAGGTGCAGTTTCCCCCAAACCCCTTCACCTATCTCCTTGAAACTTGGCAGACTTTGTGGCCTCACCAGGGGCTATCACCCCTGCAGTTTTCACCCCCGTGTGGTGTAACATGTACATGTGACATGAGTTTTGCTTTAAAAAATTGGGGTACAGTTCCTCCCAAACCCCTGCACTGATCTTCTTGAAACTTGGCAGGCTTCATGCTCTCAACAGAGGCTACCAGTCCTGCAGGTTTAATCCAAATTAGACAAAAAACAACAACATTATAGATATTTCATTGACTCCCCATTATACCCTATGGCCAGATCTCCAAGGTGGCTCCGAAGGTTTTCCAAAGCAGTTTGGAAGCTCTGAACCACTTCAGAAAGCCTAAAGAAGCCAGCACTTCAATCTGGACATGCTTCTCTGGATCCAAAGCACAGTCCAAAGCCTCGCACAGCCCTACTTTGCAGCTCTGTGGATTGAGCCCCAAGGGCTTAAAAAAGATGGGTGTGGAGAATATGTTTCCATTTGTTTTCCATAAGCTGTATCACAGACCCCTAGCTTAGGGCAATGAGGATGGCCTTTTGAATCCATATCTAACTAGATCAATTTAGCTCATTTAATGCAGAGTATTACCACGTTCTGAGAGCTGGACTGGTTTCCTGCATCTCTGGTCTCATCGCCAAGGCTCAGAGAGCTTGGTTGGCCGGGAGATGAACCAGATAACCTTGTTGGCCTTTTCCATCTATGAATCCAGCGTGAATCTGAAAAGAAAAGCACTCAGAATCTCCAGCTAAAGGAGATTTGTTTTCTTCAGAAGAAATCTTTGTAGATCATCTGCTCCCAGATCTCTCATTACGGTCTTCCCATCCATGCCAGCACTCTGTAATGGCCTCCCACAGAAAGACAGGGAAATATTTTAAGAAAGAAATGGCCCTTTCCATTAGCCACAGCTGCTTTCCTTTTAATTTATTTCTACATTCTGGAGTCTGTTTATGAAAGCTGCCATTAATTATGTTTCTCATCAGTCAATGCTCAGAGATGGCTAATGGCCCAGCACACCTAATTAGTCCTTCATGTATGATAATGTTTCAGCAAGTCTATAGTTAGTCGTGCAGGACTGATATCTCCTGCATGGTTGAGCTGTGGCTGGGGCTGCACAAACTCTCCTGGTGCATGTCAGATAGTGTTACAGATCTATTCCACTGCTGTTTCCAACATGTGGGCAGCTGTGGGCTGCAATTACTAGGATGTGATGATAATAGCTAGTGCCAAAAATGACTTCTAATGTCACTCATACCCTGCTAACGAAAGGGTGAAACATTCAAGATGCCTTTTGAAATCCTTTTGAAGATTGTTAGTGCATAGACTAGACTTACATTTTTTTTTCAAATGATGCATTTGGGATACATAACACTAGCTGTGGCTTGACTCAATTGTCTATAGAACTCTGTATGCTTAAAAAGGTTTATATGGCTCTAAGAGCAACTGTGGAACCAGCTCCATGTTCAAACACACTTTAAACTAAACTAAGTGAAATATGTTAGCAAACTGGAGGGCGCGTCTAGCCTGCAGTGCTGCATAGAGGTATCTGAACTAAATTTAAACAAGCTAGCTCAGGAGCGGACACGTGCTAGCTGCCACAGTATAGATCTCAGGGGGTACTAAGTTATCCTGCTTCTTACGCTAGACCTGATAAACCATTTCACTGCAGTCTGCTGTGCAGAGGGTCTTAGAGATAGCTTCAAATTGTAGACTTTGCATTAAGCTTAGCGGGTGCCTGCATCTTGAATTTTGTTTCAGTCCATATCCGGAAAATACACTGTAAGGAAGGAATGCTTGGACAGTGGTTGAGGAACGGAGGGGATGGGCTACAGGACTTCAAGTAAAATGGTCAAATGCAAAGCTACTTATTTACTGCAATTGTGCTGGAAAATCCTGTAAGTGCATGTGGGCAGCTGGCTCTGCTCACTTGCCCTTGCCTTTATCTCTCCTGCTTGTGCTACTCTGGCAGTTGGAAGCACAAGCTAGGAGCATATTTGGCTAACTGTGGTTACAAACTGACAGAAATCCAAATCAGAGCACATTGGATGAAGCAGTTTGTCGTTTTCCTGACTCCTATTTTGGAAAAGAGCCCAAGATCTGTGCAAGCTGCATATATAGCGGTTTGCTTCAGAATCCGCTGAGATCTCTGGAGAGCAGAGGTCACCCATGGTCGATCCCTCCCTTATCCTTGGGGGTAGGCGCTTTTCGTTCTGCTCTATTCAAGAACATTTGCCGTGAGCTCCAGCTGCGGCTGAAAACAAGTGAACCAAGAGTAGCAATATCTGCTATGCATAATAATGAAAACCCCCTATGTTGATAATTTCAGCATATTTGGGATTGAATAACAAGAGAAATCTTTGGCACTTGGACTTTGGTGGTACTCTCAATTTCTTTAGGCAGTGGAAATTCACTGGCACAAGAATAGGTCTCTGGATTACTTGGCCAGTAGGTAAAATCTGCTTTGGAGAAGTCAGAGCCATGGACTTTGGACAAATTTTTCAGGCCCCTCCAGCAGCCTGAACCTGCCATGTTTCTGAATGGACCAGGCGAAGTCCAGAACACATGTGCTTCCTCCAAACATGATACTGATGGTCTCTTAAACCATCAGAGCAGCATAGCAGGCACCATGCTGGACAAGCATTGGAAGTGGGAAAACAATTCAGAGCTGTAGTTTTTAGAGAAGACCAGAAAATAAAAATGACCCACTGAGACCCATGTGTCCTTTCCAAAGGTTGCATGCCTCCTAGTATAGAAGGAAAGACAAACTTCAAATGTATCATTATTTTAATTAAAGCCATTTTACAGTGGTAGCTTGACAAGTGGCCTTTGATCACCGTTATTCCTAGTTTGATGTGTTTGCTTGCCAGTTACTTCATGACCTCAACTCTGAGCTTCTCAGCGGAAGTTTCTTCTTTGGAAAATACCAGGCACAGAAAGCTGTTGGAAAAATGATATAAAAATGTTCCAGCAGCATTACGATCCTGCTCTCAGGAATTTCAGCATAAATCAGTGTAAAGCTGAAGGAATTACTCGGTGGAGTTGAGGGCACTGTTCATCTCTCTGTGCTTACATTTTGGACTCTTGTGTTGGCAAATGACCCTGCTGTAATATTGCAACAACACATTCTTTTGAGTGAAAGTGATAAGCAAGGCAAACGTTTGGGTTGTTCCAGAGAATTTAAAGAGGCTACAAACCGAGCGTCCTTTGAAGATTGCCGAGGCCCGTGCTTTTAGTTGTCTGTCTATCTCCAAGACAACGTTCATTTCATCGCAGCCGATGCCATAAATCCAGAGGTGCAAGCAAAAGGCTAAGATTGAGTTAAATCACCTCTCTATCTGCTAATGGTAGTTATGCCTTTGCTTGATGATGAAGGTTATCTTGCTGCCTGGAAATTAGAACCTATGACTGTTAGACGGCATTATCTTCAGACTTGGGTGAGATAAGTCCTGTGAAAAATCCAGGCAATCTGAAACTTACTGGCTTCCATTCAGATGGGGCTGAAATGCTTCACGATTTCAGCTGCCTTCACACACGGCTTTACCCGAGCGCCTCCTGCTCTACAGTAGAGAAAGAACAACAGATGGCAGATGATTGATAACGCCGCCGCGGTCCAGTAGAAGGTTTCTGTTGACATCGCAAACAGGGATGGGAGCAGCTTGAGCTGTTTATACAACTCCAGAGGGGACTTTTGCCTCAGAATGAATTCGCCCCCATTTGCTGCCTTCCCGCCCGCTCCTCACTCGAATTCCACACACCGTCAAGAGCAGCAAACATCTGTAACGGCACAATGTTAATTGTTGCACTTAGCGCTGCTGTTTACATTTCTGATGCGAGCCAGTCAGAGCATGTCAAGGCCATCCAAGCGGTCAGAAGCCAGAAGTCATGTTCTGACCGAAACCACGGGCCAGGTTCTGATATGTTCTGCCTGGTCCCTCTGGGTTGTCAGCCTCAATGAGGTCTGAATTTGGGCCCTCGAAGTGCGCAGAAAGGTTCAACAGAGTGCGAGGAGGGTTGAGTCGCTGGGGAAGCCTTGCAAAGATATTGCAGTCGGGGATTTCACTGCATTTATCAAGCGTGCTTGATTTCCCAAGGCTCTGCTCCGACCAAGATTCAGCTTAATGGTCGTACATCAGAAATGATGGATCACTGCTGTGCCCACCCTGTGGTCCCTGATTTCTACTTTTGCTGCATCCGCTTTGAGTTCTTTTTAATTTGCACTCATACAGCAATCTCCGAGCCAAGTGTGACCCAGGGGTTCATAATCTTGTTGGTAATTATATTGTGCAGCAGGTCTCTTTAGGATGCAGTTTCAATGGGGTATGACTTGTATGGTGTTTTTTTCCTTCTTGTTGCCTGAGCCATGCCAGGAAGGAGATGTTATACATGAGTCTCAGCAGGATCCATCATGACTGAGGTCAGAGCAGAATGCAATGAAACAGGGTGAACGAGAGTCTGGCTGAGCAGGATATATTCTCTTTTCTCTGGTTGATACAGTTTTGGCTGGGATTCAAGAAGGTGTTCAGGCTTTAATCTCTGCGCCTTCCTTCCTCTACTCCCCCAAATATTAATGGCCATGCTCATACCGCCTTTGCCCTGAGTTGCATAATATAATTGCTCACAGATTTGTCCTTATAGACATGGAAGTTTATCCTTGGGCCTCCGATTAGTGGTCTCTTCAACCGCAGCTGCCAGATTCCACTTCTACACCAAAATCTCTTGCTTGCCGGCTGGTTTAGTCTCATGCAGCACGAGGGCAACAGTGTTTGACATTTGTCCAAGCTCATGAGCAGAGGGCAGTAACCTTTAGAGTGCCTCAGTCAGGGCCAAGATCCTGACTCTGTGAGTTGTGGGTGCATCCGGTATTTCTCATTGGTAGGAGCTGGCTGTTGTGACGAACACTGTGATTGTGGGTGTTTTTGGCATCCAGACTGCTACTTGTTGCACACCCGCTCTGTCCTCCTCCATCACAGGCTTGGGCAAATGTCAAATGCTTGTGTGGGAGGTTACTAAGCACCAAGGCCAACATCCCAGGGGAGGTGGGTCTGAGGCTACTTTAGAGGCAACAATAGAAAAAGTTTCTTGCCCTAAAACTTGAACTGTAAAAAAGTGAAACCCTCCAGATGGAGCTGGCTGTGTGAGGGTCAGAACCTGGCATTTGCAAAGTTGATGACCAAAGCTGATGAGCTCAGTGCAACTACAGTCTCATGCTGAGACACTGGGATGAGGTCTGGATATCAGGTCCATGCACTGAGCAGGGAAGGAGCCTTGAATTTGAGTTTCATAGTCCTGGAATCAGGGGTAATTTGGAGGCAGTAGCACAGTGCTGTTTTCTTCTGGCTGGGACCTACCCTGGTTGCACTGCCTCTTTTGTGGACAAAATCAAGGATACAAAAGCAGAAGCTGGTTTACTCTGGAGTTACGAGTGTGGAGAGGGAGGGAAGATTTCTCCGGGGGAAAATCCTGCTAGAAGTGTTTGCCCTGGGAATCCCGAGTCTGGTGCGAAAGGCCCTTTTAAGGGACAGGTTGTGGCTTTACATTACCAACCACGTGAGGAGTCAAGAATATCAGCATCCCATTGTGCCAGGTACTGCATCAATACTATCCTTGCCTCTAAGGAGTTACCTCTGGGTGGACAAGGCAAAGAAGAGAAGCATTGTTATCTCCATTGCACAGAAGGGCACCTGAGACACCGAGAGATGAAGATGCAGGTAGCCTGTTGCAGAGCTGGGAGCTGAACTGAGATCTCCCTGAATCCCCATTTTCCACTAACTCCCCTTTTCTCCCTGGTGCAAAAAAACCGAGAATGGTTGTTCTCACACTGCTCATGCCTGGAAGAGCAGAGGAAGCTCTGAAAAAGTAATACAGTGAAGCATGGTTAAGAGAGGGTTTTTTAGAGTCTAAGTTTCAAGTTGAATTTGGACTAGAATGAAAATTTAAGTGCTTGTGGGGAGGGCTTTTATTTTACCCAGATCAACTCTAATTGTAATTTAGCATCTACGCACTTGGAGTTCACACACTGCACCATGAGCAAAAAGTGTGCCATCCAGGGAATGGAAGAAGTGAAACATTATAGTCTACATGCTATTGGTATATCATCCAGGAAACGGCCACCACTCCCCTTTAATGCCGAATTCCTCTCACCGGCACTGAATGCACCATGAATGTGAAACCAGTGTTGTAGTTGGACTTCACCAGATTCACAGCATTTCGGAGAACAAGAGTGAAAGTCAACCGTATTATTTTGTTTGAGAAGAACAGTGGAGCCACGTTGGCCAATTTCTCGCCCTTGTTGCCAATATTTGCTGTGGGAATCTCTGCTGCTTTGGTTAATGCCTATGTTCTTCTGAAGTTTGCAAAAAGAAAAGAAGAGAATATTAACATTAATGTAACATTAATCAAATCAATATGTTTAATACCGAGGTAATTAATCAAATGAGAGTGATGGCCAGCGAGACCAGGGATGCATGGATGCACAGCTGGGATCGAGTCCAAAAGCTATGGATAGAATGGAAAGATTCCCGTTGACTTTAGAGGTTACAAAAAAACAAGACTCTTTCTGCTCCATGTAGACATAAAGCTGGAAAGCCCTGGGATCCAGGGGCCTGGATTCATTTCTCCTTTGAAGTTTTAGGGATGTGGACTGGATGACCTAACTGGTCTTTTCCATCCACAGTAAAGTGGGTTAATGTGCAAGCAGTTGGCGGTTCCACTTCCATGCCTTCCTCAGCTCAGTGGTGAAAGGTGTGTGACTGCCTCATCCTATTTCTTAGTGGAAATTTGTCTGCCTTACAAAAGCACCACACAAGTCAGCCCAGTGTGCAAGCTCGGCGCAAGAGAGCTCTTGCAGTGGGATAGCAGGAGTGCTATGAATTAGGACAGAAATGCATTCATAGAGTTCAGTGAGGAGGGGCTCCGGAGACGAACAGTAGGTATTGCAGGTCACGGCTGAAGTGCATTGGCAAAAGCTGTGTGGAGGGGCCCCGGGGTGGAATGGCAGTGGTTGTTACACATGAAGGCTGAGGCACATTGGCAGGCAGAGCTGTAGGTGTGTGGGCAGGATCAGCACCTGGCAGCATTATAGCTGGCTCTGCTGAGTGGTATTCGTTCTCGAGCACTAGCTCTACCCACAAAATATTTAGAAAAACAGAAGGAAACCATGCTTGCGTACAGGCTATAGTGGCTAGCTCTTTGCATCCTTCTTATCCTTGGTCTCAAATCCTGTGAATCAGCTCAGTAGCCCAAATCAGACTTCTTAAAGCTGGCAGGTATTTGCATAGCATGCTCGCTCTCACTCTTCTAAGTCAAGCATCAATACATCTATGACATTTATTTTCCGGAGCGGTAGCACTGGTTTACCAGTTAATGAAAGATACAGCATGAAGAACAAGGGCAGCTGGCGAGGAAAGGGAATAGGAAAGAAAAACGAAGGGTATGGGCAACCTGACTGAAACATCCCATGTCTTGAAAAGCTGATTTTGAGGTGTCTTGTCAAAGCAATACCTGTGTTTATTATGATTATTATATCACATGGGCTTGGAGTGGTTTTCTGGTATTTTGCAAGGACCACCCAGAAGCAGGGCAGGTTTGGCTATTGGATTTACAAACTTGAACGAGAAACACACAGCTCCTGCCTGCTAGTCAAAAATAATATCGCAAGGGAAGCAAACCACAGCGAGACCACAGGGACTTGAAGCCCATTTTCCACTTGCTCTGGGAACTACCCTAGCGTGCTGCAGAATGATGTTTCCATATGCTGGGAATGGTTCCCAAAAGTGCTCCATCCTTGCCGACTCACTCTCCCCTCAGCCTTCTTTCCGATCGAGTGGGATCCAGGGTAAGGAAGTGGCTCTGAACAGGATGCCCTTGGGTGTTTTCACCGTGCAGTGAAGTGGAGAGAACAGTCTGCAACCGAAAACACAAAAATGGTGTTGGACTAGAATAGAGGAACCCTGTCTCTACCTTCCAGGCTTCTTAAATCATGTCTTGGACACCCATTGCCTCTGGACCACCCATTGCCTGAAGACGGCTTCTTGTAGCTCTGCACACTTAACCTTTGGTGTCGGCACATATGTCAGAGGCAACGCTGCTCCTAAGCCATCTGGTCCCTCTAATCAGCTTTCTGTCTGCTTTGTCCTCAGCCAACCCTATGGGAGAGGGAGCAGCTCTAGTCCTAGCAGCTGGGGAGAGCCAAAATGAGCTGACTTTGATGCAGAGAGAGAGAGAGTCTAGAACATACTCTAAGTAGCTATAGGCCTCATGGCCAAAGAGAGGAGAAAGAGAACAGGGCTGGAAATTTAGCAGGGAGGTTGGAAGCCAAGAGGCTCTCTCTCAAAGTGGTTTACAGGAAGAAATGCAAATAGAGCCATGGGCATACTTGGAACAATTTACTTTAGAAAGAGAGATGTCCAGTAGCAGACCTTGGAAAACTAAGGTCCTCATTCTCTGCTGCTGGGCCCCTGGCACAGTCATTTACACCAGCGTGGAGATGTCTTCTGCTTAGACAGTCAGGTCAATGTGTCGGTCCAAGGTGGCATTGAGCAAACGGCTACCCAGGTTTGAAACAGAGTAGAGAAGAAGACACCTGGGTGTAACTTATACTGGGATATATCCCTGCTTTCTGATAACTTTACCCTGGAGACTTATACTGGAGGAGGAAGGGCTGTGCATAGTGCTTCTGCTCTGCTTTTACTCCTGTTTTTCTTGTAACTCTCCTGCAGCAGCAGGGCAACCCAAAGCTACATGACAATCACTGCACCTAAGTTTAAAGTGCAACTTAGGTGCAGCCTAAAACTGCACCTAAGTTGCACTTAGGGAAGTGCAAGGAAGTGCAATGCATTTAGGGAAGTGCAGTGAAGAATTGTGCCCCTAACTCTGCATGCATTTGACCAAGCCAGTCAGCACTTAACAGGTTAACAGGAAAAGCTCCTTCATATAACCTTTTACCTTCCAAATGTTTGTTGATCTTTTCCTTTTAGGCATGATTTTTGTTTGGGAACATGCTTACACATTCAGATGCATTTATTACACAGACATCATGTTTGGGTCCATCATCAATCAGAGGAAATGTATAAAATCTCCATACCCAAAGCAATAGTGCTTGCAGTATGTGGCAGCCTTCTTGCCAAATCTCTGCAGCTGGAGATTTTAAACAAAACTAATTTATGAATAGAGACGTGAGCAAAGAAATCTGCAATAACACAATATAACTCATGAGGATCCTGGGAGTTTAGGCAGTCTCTTGGAGAG
Source organism: Gavialis gangeticus (assembly GCF_001723915.1). Classification (NCBI taxonomy): domain Eukaryota; kingdom Metazoa; phylum Chordata; order Crocodylia; family Gavialidae; genus Gavialis; species Gavialis gangeticus. The sequence goes on from NW_017729009.1 coordinate 18,610,607, forward strand.
CTCATACAATGGTGTGGAGCAGAAAGGACCAGGCTGGTTTAGGAAGAAGATGCTAAGCGAGATTGTTTCAGGGTTTGCTGGGTCAAAGCCAGCTCTGGTCAGTAATGACCAAAACATTGTTCTTCTCTGATGGACCTTTGGTTGCCTCTGAAAAATGGGTTTTTGGTTTTTATTCACTTCCTGTAGCATAGGCTTCCAAATCTCCGTGGCTGTGGTTGCTACTCTCACTGCTGCTGCTGATTGCCACACTGATTTCAGCAGAAAGGTGAAATTAGATGACTGAACATCCCACAAAGCCCCAAATCCTATTATGCATTCTTAAAGGTTTCTGAATGGGGCAGGTCTTTAGACACATTGGTGGTGATGGCAGGTTTGGGCCAGCTTTTATCTGCTTGTCACATAAGAGAGATGTAAGTCTTTCCTGAGCTTGTCATTTGCTTCTTTTACTTGCACTACCCTAGGGACATCCATGTGGTTTGGGGGTTTTAGTCTTGCTGCAGCCTCCCTTTGTCAGAATACAAAACTCTTTCAAAACGAATAGCCAGTGCCCCTCCAAGGAGATTAATTTTGCCGAGACAGAAGAGCCCATGTGTTCCAGTTCTGAAAGACTGGTAATCTGACAGGGTGGAAGCTGTGCCAGGTGAGCATCACGTAGGGGAGATTAATGACTACCTAGTGGAATGCTATCTGCTGTGGGAGCAATTTATATCTTCATAAAGAATAATACAGCTTTGTGACTGAGAAACACGTAAGATCTCAAAAGAGGAGTGTGAAATTACAGCGGTGTAGCAGTTCATGGTTTCATTCTTGGTTAAATGCTAGTTCCCTATTTGTTTGAAGAAGGTGAGTTACACTGGGTTGCATGTTGAGAAAAAAAATGTGTAAATCTATGTAAAATGGCAAACGTTCTCTGATCTGCATTTACCGCAAATGCACATGCAAGATGGGAAGCTACATAAGCATATAGCCGGTTGCCCAGTTTGCTCATCAGTATTCTATTGGCCTATGAAATTGCAGCTGCTCTGTGTCCCCTCAGCCACAAGCAGTTGCACAGTTATATTGGCCACTCTGCTTTGAAATGGTTATGTATAGCTTTGCATCACTTTTTTAAAATTAATGATGTTTTATGAAAGAAGAAACCTTGGCCCCTAAATTTCAGTGTGAGCTAACAGCAATATAACATACCAGTGGTGAAGATTACTCAACAGTATCCAAGAAAATTATGCTCCCCTGAAAAGACGGCTATAACTTCTGTCTAGCCCTTTAACCAGAGACAAGGTGTTTTTATATATATATATATATGTCTTCTCAAAACTTTATTGATATACTTAGTTTTAGGGACAAGTTGATAACAGTTTAAAAGGTACAGACTGTTTGAATGCAATTGAGACTTGGGCTGCCCAGTAAACCTGAAACATGCCTTTGGAACAGCTTGAGTAAGGATTTCAGAATTTCCTGAACACTGGCCATGTCTTCACGTTCATTAATGTGCTGTAATTATGGCTCATTAAGTTTAGTACCTGTAATAACAGGTATTTAACTTAATGCACCACAATTGGTGCTACTGCACATTAGCGCAGGTGAATGCTTTTTAAGTGACAATGCCCATCGGATTAAAGATACTGAGCACTAGCATAGATGAACGCTTTTTGGGTGATGCTTAATGCCCATTGGACAAATGTACTGTGCATTAGCACAGTTTTTGCCAGCTGTGCTAATGCACTATAGAATTAGTCCAATGGGCATTAAGTGTCTTGTGTAGATGCACCCAATGGGACACATCATTAATGCCATATTGCTGATCAGATTGGTGCCAAAGCCCATTGCCTAGTTCCTGGCTTATAATTGAACAATGTCTTATATACCTTGCTCTTTGGAGGTAAATATATATATCCAAATATATATATATATATATATATATTTGTCATCCTCATCATCCATGGAAAATAAGCAGGTGAGGAAGGCAGATATTTGTGCCTGAATGGGAAGCTTTGCAAAGCAATGGGACCAGATTACAAGCAATATTTTCAAGCCATGTTTTTTTTATAGAGAAGAGTTTGTGGCCCCATCGCAGAGATTGAAAGAAACACTCAACGTTCTCTGCCAGGCAAAATGATGTCATTTTTGCCGCATACTTTTCTTAAATCATTGGCCATTTACAGTGCTGTCAGATAATAGCAGCAGCAAGAGGCAAATGTAAGGATTCTGGATGTTATTGGTTTTGATGGAGAGGGCACAATAAACCTTTTTTTTCCAGTAGGAGGAAAATCATGTTGTCAGTAGAATAGTATTATTCTGCCTCTTCCAATATGTTTTCACTTGAAGGGCAAGGAAGAAACATTGGTGTTAAAGCACAGCATATTACTCCTTCTTCTGAAGCAGATTTTGTATCACAAACACATGCTAAAAATATCTTTCATGTTCCCGTTTCTCAGAGACTGTACAGGCCATCGGCTTCTTATCTAATCTTGGCTGTTGCATTAAACTGGTACATGCTATTCTAGGTGATCCTTCATATAACTTTAGACATGGTTTCTATTTTCTTTGCACCTCACCAAAGTAGCAAGGAGCTGCTTGGAAAACGTTAACATCTGCTAAGGAAAGGGATTACTCAAAGTTCTGTAATTTATAGACTCAGTTCTTGGACCTTGATTCAGGTGCTCTTTCTGCTGCTGAGACTGCACAAACCGGCCAGAACGCTGTCCTAATGGTAATCAAGGATTCCCCCTGGCCCTGGGATGGTCTAATGCTGCCATAGCTGGCTCTGTGCCACCTTTCCCATACCCCTTTCACCTGACAGAGGGAAGAGCATGAAGCTTTCAGCAAGCTGGCTGTCCCTGGTATAACTTACAGCAGCCTTGAGGCTGCTTGGGACCATTTCAGCCCAGGATCACCTTACACTCACCTTTACCCATATTTCTCTTCAGGTAGGTCAATGGCTCTAAACTTACAGAAATTCAAGGTACCCCTCATTAGCCTCAAGGCTCCTCTTGGAAAATGCCTATTCTTAGTTTTCACTTGTTTTTTTTTAACTATGGAAAAATGCTAGGGTTATTCTTCTGTTGCAGGGAACTCAGGTCCAAATGTTTTTGCTGCTGTAGATTCCTACATAAAATCTCTGAGTTTATCATCTGAATCGTGTAGGGGTTTGCACATCTAATAGTGCTAATACTCTGTGGATCTTGCTGCACCTTCAGATGAGGATCACTGAGGTAGGTTGAACACAAACTCAGAGCAGCAGAGGACTGAGCCCCATCTCTCTGCCTGTAAAGTTATTTGTCTCTATCCAGAGAGCTGTGAGTCTTACAGGGCATGTGTGTCTCTCCACTCTCCCTTCCTCTTTGGCAGGCAGTGCTCTTTGAGAATCAGCAGAAGTTACATATCCTGCCATCGAGGATAAGACTCCCAGGGGGTCTTATGTATCCTGCTATTGAGGATAAGACTCCCAGGGAGTCACTCCATGTCATTCTCTTCATCAACTAATGATAGGATTTAATCTTAGATACAAACACTGTAGGAATTACAGAGCTTTCTAATGGAACATGAAGCTGGAAATAAATCCCTGGGTCTGAATGGTACCAAATTTGAGAAGCATTCAGATCCAGCTCCTAACTTTGTCTTGGGTCGGCCTTCTTGTAAGGACAGTGCTTTCAAAGGGTGTCTGCAATTGTCAAGCATCTGACGGTGATCTGAGAAAGCATCTGCATATGTTATTTAGAAGTATGTGTCCAAGAGGCAGTTATTTACTGTTTCTGATGCTGCGGAAGGCTATTCTGAAAATCAGAGGGCATGAGCTTGATTTTCTTGTCATTCCCACTGGCATAAATAAAGTATTCTGCTGAAGTAAATAGAGCTACAGTTGCGTAAAACCGGTGACAGGTAGAAGAGAATCAGGCCCTCTGGGTTCTCTGGGAGTTAAACGTGAAATCACCTTTTAATGCTCTTCATGGTTTAGTCATCAGTTTCTTGGGCCTTCGGAGGTGGCGCTGGCAGTAAGCAATTGTTCCATCATGTATAGTAAATCAGTTGCTTGTTGATGTATTACTGGAAGCCACTGCACAGTTGCTGCTGCTGTTGGGGATTTTTTGCTTTGGTTTTTCCCTTCTTTTTGAAAGAACTGTATGAAACTAAGATTGGAAGTGGAGAAGCCAAAGTCCATGGGAATGTTTCACTGTTTGCTCAAGATTACCTGCATTTTTGTGGTTTTGCAAGTACCGCTGATACCATAGGTGTTGCACAGTTATGGTCTGCTAGAAACATACGTTCAGATCGAATACCATTCCTGAAACTGATAGTGGGCATTTGGAATTAAAATGATGTGTTCTTTTGAATGTCTTCGTTGTCATGACAGGTTACTTACAGTATTACTTTTGCAAATTGGAATACAATGTAGAAGCATAAAGGGATTTACTAATGCAGAACTGGATGTGTGAAGTGATGTAGTGCTGTGATAATAGACAAGGTGACATTTCATGAATAAAACAAAGTCTTAAAGCACACTTTATGTAGGGAAAAAGTGATGGGATCTGAATTTGACCAAATTTATCCTCTTCCTGTGGGCAGAATGACTCTTCTGGCTTCAATGGAATTACTCCAAGTTATGCTGAGCATGAGCAGAATCAGACTCTGAAATTTTAAAGATAAACTTTTTCCTTTAAAATCCTGTTTTGAATTGCTAAAACTAACCATGCAAGAAAAGCACAGATAAGAACAAATCAAGTAAGTACTAGTCTGCTGATCTACAGCAGAGCTCATGTTAAAATGCATGTCAAAATCATTATGGAACATAGCTAAAGCCATATGAAACCTTACTAATGACGTTTAGAAAGAAATAACAGCCTCTCAACAAAGGTAACGATGCACCTTAAATTATATATATTCTGCCAAAGGCTGGGCACCGAACCAAGAGTGGGAAAAGGGGTAAGTAGCCACAGTCGCATCTCCCTGATCACCAAAGGGAGTGATTGCGTTCAGCCTTGCAGTAATTTAGAGCAGCCTCGCATTCAGCCCCAGATAATGGGTCCAGCAATGCTCTGGCTACACCTCCTTTTTTGGAGACATGCCTTTTATAAGCATGCAGGTGGAGGATAGCTGCAGGAAGGGGGGTGGCTCTGTTCCTGAGCTGGTTGTGCAGTTCTCTCATTTGGGCAGCAATAAAACCCTTTGTGTTGCTAAAATGGTTCACAGGGACTGGGCTGTTGGCGGGTACCTGGACTACAGAAGCTATATTGATCATTCCTGGGTCTCCAACTTGCTGCTTCCCATCTTTGCTGGGGGAACATTTCCATTTCTAAACACTGCACTCAAGGCTTCTAGCTTCCCCAACTTTCCCCAGCTGTGATGAGGAATAATTTCTCCCTTGTTCATCTCTGGACCTCACGATTCTGAAGCTGTGCATGGAGATCTGTCTCATGATTCTCTGTCCACACGGTATTACTTATTTGTCGTTTACTTATCTAAATCACGGCTGCCTCAAGGAACGTGTCTGAAACCAGATTGTCAGTCACAAGAGAAGGGCTTTGCCACTGTCAAGAACGGACTGACATGTGAACTGAGCAGCCTCTCAGATTATTGCAATAAGAACCAGCTTCGTACCAACCCAACCAAGACACAGATCACAGCCTTTCACCTACATCATAGAGAAGCCAAGCGGAAATTAAACATCACTTGGGATAGACTCCCACTGACTAATCATCTCAAACTCTGAGTATTTGGGGGTTACATTGGACTGAACACTTACCTTCAAAGCACATGTAGAGAAGATGAAAGGGAAGGTCAACACCCATGAAAACATGCTTCAGAAGTTGGCCACTTCAAAGTGGGGAGCATTTTGTGATGCTCGGTTGCACCCTTGGACACGACAGCTGACAGGGCGCAACTGAGATGATAGAAGGAAAGATTACGTACAATCAGATGCCCTGAGATGGACCTGGAACCCCAAGAGGACCTTCGCAGAGTGGCTGATACAGACTGGTCAATATGGCGATGCCTGAACTGCCTGTACACGCAAACTGAAAGTTCAAAAACAAACATGATCAAAGGGGGCTACTCGAATGACACAGACACATGCAAGTGTAGTGAAGCACAGACAATGGAGAACTTGCTCCTTTGCTGACCCCTGGGTGAGACCTGCAAGAAGGAGGACCTTGCTGCAGCAGTGCAAAGAACTGTTACTTGCACATGATTCTGGAAAAAAAATCTAGTTTATGACAGGGGCATGAGAAGTAGTCGTGATTTGCACACCCAGATTTGCATAAGCTTTCTGTTGCACACACATATTTTGCCCAGTTGTTCATATATTATCATCATCATCACATCCATTACAAATGTTCCAACTTGAATCCATCTCTATTAATTAGTATTCACAAAGCGCTTTGAAGAGAGAAAAAAACTTGCTGTGCTATGAATACTGAGTACGATCACAGGCAGCAGACTCTGCAAAGCCTCTAGTCTGCACACAATCAATCCTCCCACCTATTTCAATGGACTTGGGCTGAGGCGGCTTTGTTTGGTGACTAATTTTGTACACAGCATAATTTTGTATTGCACATGCATAATTAGAGGCCAGGTTGAGGCCCTTTGCACATACCGTGCTGGTTATATATTTAGATGTGTTTATTAGTTTATTTTACCATTCTGATTTCCTTTCTGTTAATCTCTATTTATAATCTGCTGCAAACAGTGGCCAGGAGCTGTCCTTGATCCATCTCACCAAGCTGCATGCAAGGGTCTTCCTATGGATTTTTATAAACTAAAGGCCAACCCTGCAAATGCTTCTGTCAAGCAGCTTATACAGCCCTGGGGGACTAATGGTACTGCAAATAATCAGCTTATTTGCTCTACTGAAGTCACACACTCAGTCATAATTGCTGCAGGATCAGGCCCCAATGGCACACTCCCCACACTGGGTGTTGCTGTGTCTTACTTCTCTATTAATGAGTTGCCTGGATGAAATGTAGCTGAAGTGAGTACACAAGCAATAACTAAGCAAGAAAAGCCTCCAGCTTTTGGCATCAGAAAATCCTATATTGCTTCAAGTTACACATTAGATGTTTTTAAGCCACAACACACCTTGAAATATAATTAGCAATGAATCTACTAATTTTTTTATGTGGACTCTCATTTGAGCTGCATTCATCATTTAAAAAAAAAAAGCCAGTAAGTACTTGACTTTGCAGGCGTGTGCCAAAAAAGATGAGTTTTCTCATTTCGCCTCCTGACTTGTTTTGACAGGCACAACATTTGTAAAAGCTGCAACTGCAGTAACAAAAACAAAAAATCACCAGTGAAAAAAACAAACCCCTAAACAAAAAATGCTCCCCCCTCCAAATGACTTTTCTGGAATGCTGGAAAGTTTTAAAGTTAGAAACCAATGAATTTCCACAGGAGGTTGAAGCTATTAGCAAACACATGAAAGACAGCAAGCAGAGTATTGTGAAAAAAAGATATTTGGACAGTTATTTCAGTAACACTTTATTTAACATTTCTGGTTGCTGGCACTTAAACAGTGTGCGTGACCTGGGTTAGTGAATGGTTATTGCCAAACAACAGATCCCCAAAAGGACCTTTGCCATGAAGCTAGCGAAGTGCAGGGAAGAACTCATTCAAGTAAAGGTGTTACATACATTTTTCTGGATTTTTAAAAATGTCATTAAGATGCAACTTGTGCCAATGCCAAACAGCTCCTGGGACTGGCATGGTTAAAGCACTTCACCTCGTATAGCTAATAGCACACAAGGGAGCACTGTGACAAGTATCACATCCTGATGCCTTTGACTCCCCAACCTGAACCATCAGGTATCCACTGAGCTCACCGGGGCAGCCTTTAGCACAGGTCCAGAGCGGAGCTTGACTTAGGACAGCTGCAGCAAGACACCCAAAGTGCACCCCCAGCAGTAAGATACCAGGACGAGAAATCAGGGGAGAATATTAACATGTCTGGAGTTTTATGGTTTTAGAAAGACATACCCCTGACAGGCAAGAAGTTAATGTGGCTCTTTGCAGGTGTTCGAACAGAGTCCTCCTTCCACACCGAGCACCGAGAACAGAGCCACGCTATCTACAACTGCTACCAAGGTTAAGCCTCAAGCAAAACTTTCCAGACCACTGTGGGCAGAGCCTGTTTCTGAGAACTAACCTAGGTCAAACCTGAGTGGATGAAACCACCAGGCAGAGGGTAGCAACATTTTATCAGGAATTTCTCACTTGTCACTTTGGCAACTGCTCTCCTCCAATGCTCCAAACTCCATCTCCACCGCATGGAGGATCTGCGCAAGGGTCAGATCTGGACAGACTACCCGCTGTGACCAGTATGAGAGATGAGTTCAACTCCATTCTCTTCATCTGTAATTTGTCCTAAAAGAGATTTGGTTTTTAATATTCACCCCACTTACACAGCCTTAACTAAAACCTTGCTGACAACATACATGTTTAAATATGGCTGCTGCCAACCTGGATCAGATACTACTTTGGATAACCCCTTCTTCGCCAGTAGCTCTAGGAATCATTTTGCAGTTTCTAAGCGACCAGCTTCTGTCCATGGGTTATCCTTGGTCATGGCAGGGCCGAGTTTTTTGGTCTGACAACCCTGTTACCTGCAGAAAATGGATACATTCCCAAGTTTGGGCTGCAGTCAGCTGTATGCAAAACCAGAGAGTATTGTAAAGCAAGCTGAAAATGTCGCCTTTGCATTATCTGTGACAGTTTGTGAATGGATAAGTTCATTTGTTGCTGCTGTAGTTTCATATCGTTAGTGCTTAATTAATTAGCTCTTCCCAAATAATTCATTCTGAACTGTACATCTGCGCAATTCATCTTTAGGAGACCGTTGTTGCCTTCTTAGTACTTTTTCCTATTAATGGATTCCTGCAGATTCCAGGTTTCATTGATGCAAAACCCTCAAACCAGTTGCAAAAAGCTTAGAATGACACGGACCCTTTTCATTTCTGTCCAAAAGTGTAAAGGGAAATAAAGAGCTTCTCACAAACCAGTGCTCAGTCATACATATTAATCCTGGTGCTGCTGACACCAACGTGCTTCATTATAGAGCTACAGCTAACTTCTCATGTTGTTGTAATAAAGACGGGGAAAAATCCAGTGAGGTTAAGGGATGTGATTCAGAAAGGTCAAAAACGTCACCTGCACTGGCAGACCACTGGACTAGTGCAGTCAAGGCACACTGATATCTGCAGTCAAGAGCACATAAGGGTGTTGTGGTTAGCATCACAACTAATCTCTCTTGCACCACCAGCCCAAATGACCAGGTCCTATGTACCACAGGGCCGACGGAGGGGATCAAGGTTTTGACTCACGTGTCTACAACCAGAGCAAGAAACCTTAACCGCTTTACCGCCGACCCCCACCTGGCCAGGAATAGGCCAATGGAACAGAGTATACAGGCAGTCCTTGACTTACAACGTTGTGAGTTACAACATTTTGCACTTACAGCGTTTATAAATTGATACCCTATTTCAACATTATGACGGCAGTTTCAACTTTACAACGCTTGATCCGATGCGATGCCACGCCAGTGAACAAGTTTGCTGCATCTCCCATCTCCCTGGAGAACATCTGTCCAAATTTCCGTGGACACTTTTTTAAGAAAGCAGATGAGACTCCAGAAAAGTTTGCAGCTGAGACTGCTGAGAAGACTCCAGGCAAGAGCCCTTCAAAAAGTCCATCAAACTCACCTCAGAGAAGTCCTTCCAAATCCATATGATTGCTATTTACAATATAAATACATTAATATAGCTATATTACTCATCTATAATTGATTGAGTATAAAATTCTGGGGTATTTCTGGTGAAAATAGGGTATCGGGCCTTGGTTCAGGAACCAATCCCGCATTTATAACATTGTTGCTATGGGAAAACTGGTTCCGAGTTACGACATTTCGACTTAAGACGCGGTTTTCAGGAACCGATTGTGTCGTAAGTCTGAGGACTGCCTGTATTCCAATCCTCTGGGCCAAACTGAGTTGAGCCACCTCCGTGTTAATTTGGAGCAAGTTCACTGAAGTCGGTGGATGCCTCCTGCCTTAGTCCTGTGTGCCTGAGCCTCCAGTGACAAAACCAGTTTGTGTTATACGCTGCTTTCCTAAAGACCCCATTAGCTATGGACCCACGAGCACACAAGAGCTTTCTGTTAGAGCTTCCTGCTCTTTGTTTAAGAAAATACATTAACTAGAGGAAGAGAGTTCTCACTACAACCCTGATTACCATTTCCTTTAATTCCATCAAAATGACTTCTCCCTAACCCACTCTCCCAGCCAGGCGAGCGACTCAGCCTGCCGAGTGTATGAACTCCCTTCATCTTTTCTGCAGTTAATGTTTTGCAGATTTCGGCAAGCCTTCTGGCTTGTGTGTGGAAAAGTACAGTTTGAGCAGTGACAAATAGAAAGCACATGCTTATTAAAGCTACATTACACAACCCGAGCTGCTTTAATGTCATCTGCTCCTAAAACAACAAACCTGTGGGGACTTGTGCCTATGTGTGTGTGTCTTGGAAAGGGAAGGCAGGTTTGAGGTTATGATGACTCATGAGAGCAGGCTGGTGTATGGAGCTGGGTCCTTGCGGGATATGCCAGGACTAGAATTAATTCAAAGTCACCACGGAGAGTTGAGTGGCCATCTGATTAATAGATAAACGTGTGTAGGTTATTCAAAGCACTAGTTGGTTGTGCGCCAGACAGCATCTGGCTTCCATAATGTTGCCTAAGCCCCATTCACCCGTAACAATGCCATTGCCATAAACACTATGAAAGCAACATGGGCCACAGTGGCAAACTGGTAGCTGTTGTACTCTTGAGTTACTTGGCGGGGCTACCTGCAAATACTCTTATATCCTAAGCAGATTTGGATGAGGAGTTCAATTTTCTCACTGAGGCTCGTCCTTACGAGGGGAGAGATCATTTTGGCCAACACGGGTGAGTCCTGGTGGGATCTGTAAATGCACCCTTCTCCTCTGGTGGAAATACTGTCTGCTTCCATTGCTGTTGCTCGGCAGGCTGTTAGATCAGGGGTGGCTCTCTGAAAACAGGAGGCCTCTGCAGATCTGGGCGCCTGGCCCCTCCATCTCCACCCTGGCGAGGATTTGTCTGGTGTCTAGTGGTCCTTGAATGCTTTCAGCTGTCTCTCTCTGTTTGACTTACAGTCTGAGGCAGGCGTCACAAGCCAAACTTCTAATCTTTTTGATTTCAGTTGCTGGAGCTCAGCAGCATACGGTACATCATTGGTAT
>NW_017729009.1:18622023-18623997 GCF_001723915.1 Gavialis gangeticus
AACGTGACAGTTATTTACTGGTTCTCTGCAGGAATAAATTAAAAAAAAAAAACGTAGAGGCTTTGGAGACTACAGATCTGCTGGCAGATGCTAGTGGGCATGTTATCTGCACTGCATAACCTCAGAGAGGTTCATGGCCGGGGGCCTATCACCTTAGCGGCCTTGTGTTAACTTGAGTCATTAGAATATGTTCTTCTTTTTGTTTCTTATTCTTAAGCCTCACTGTGAAAATGAGCAATAAAGTTCAAAACTGTCCCACTGTGACTTCCTTGGCAGCTTCCTACTGGCGCCCGGAAGCAATTCTGAAAGCTTCCCTAATCAGAGAATGACTGATACACAGGGTATATCAATGAACGTGCTTGAAAATAAAATACAAGGTTGCTATAAAATGGACTTGCTGGATAATAAATAAGGTTTCAAATCTGCAGCAGACTTACATTCCAGTCCTACTGTCTTTCTGCTTCCTTCCTGTCCTCCGGGACCCATTTTACTATTGAGAAGACCAGAGCAAACTCAACCGACTAGGCGCCTACTGGACCTCCACTGCTCACTGCTAGCCCGTTAGGACCCTTCTTGATGCATCTTTCTCTGCCAGTCAGTATTTTCAGCAGAGGAGGAAGGGTGAATAGAATTGAATTCATGATTGTTGTCATCCACCTGTTGGCTCTTTTCTTATCTGTAGATTGTAAGTTCTTTGGGGGAAACGGACTGCATTTTTGTTCTGCATTTGTACAACTCCAGGTGTGGTGGAGCCTGGTATATGCCAACACCTTGTAAGTGCAACTACAGTACAAATATGTTAAAAATTAAAACAGTTACAATGCCCTGTTGTAATTCACCAGAAACAGGAAAAAATATCTGAGATCCACACCTGCCTTTTTGCTTGCTCAAACTCATTCTGTTTGGACAAGTGTCTTTCACCGTAACCTTCACAGGTTGTTACCCTGAGCAGAAAGGGAAATTTGTTCAACTTAATGGATTCCAAAAATGTCCAATGCGGGTATGATCAGTCTGGAGAGGAAGGAGGAATTTTCTCAACCTAATCCAGTTGGTTGTTCATTAGACTTCAACTTTAACTGGACAGACGGGCTTGGGGGCCACTGTAGGCACAACCCTTTGATATTGGAGCTGAACTGGGTTTGGCTGACTGCAGGCCCTGTGCATGTATCTTCACTTTCACACTATATTTTTCATTTTCTGCCCTTTCAGAAATGTTCTATGGAACTGGGTTGAAACCAACAGGGCTTAATAGGATTTTAATAGGCTACTTTAGAAATTACTTTCTAAACTTACGTAATTTGATAGAGAATTATATCTCTTCTGTAACTATCCTACAGTGCTTCAGAGGGGATATATTTAAAATGTATTTAAATGTCATAGAATGGCTCACAAAACCACTAAATGGTCTAAATTTGATATGACTTTGGCATAGTGGTGTCTTGAACTATGACATAAGTGCTGATGTACATTTTCAGGTATGGATTCATCAAGGACTTACGTAGAGTTTAGATTATGGTTTGTATAGGATGGCTTTAGTCCCACTAAAGGCATACATCTAATGTTAAGAACATGAATAGTCCCACTAAAGGCATACATTTATGCCTAAAAATAGACACATGCTTAAAAATCTTACTAAACTGAGGTCTGGTGATTTTTTTTCCTCTAGAGACAGCTGCATTTCAGTAAGGTGAAGTCAGCCCAGTTCATGTAGAACCACATTTTGCCCTCTGGGATGAGTGTGAAATTGCCAGTGGCTTTAAAGGGAGTGTTTTGAGCACCTCTGAAGGCAGAATTCAGCCTGTTGATGTGTGGATGAAAGGTGCTGTATAAATGTCAGCCTTTATTATCGTTACAAATTTCCGGCTTCTGTTATTAAGACGTTTTTATGTGGATCTTTGTATGTCTCGAAGTCTGAGAGTTTGGACTAAATGCTTGTCACAAGTTTTACTGGCATCCTGTGGCGGGGGGGTTGCG
>NW_017729009.1:18628997-18644983 GCF_001723915.1 Gavialis gangeticus
GTTACAAATTTCCGGCTTCTGTTATTAAGACGTTTTTATGTGGATCTTTGTATGTCTCGAAGTCTGAGAGTTTGGACTAAATGCTTGTCACAAGTTTTACTGGCATCCTGTGGCGGGGGGATTGCGTTAACTTTGTGCTCTTCTAACCTTTCCTTCTGTTCAGGGAATAAACCTCTTAAAAAAAAAATCCCACAACCTCATAAAAATGGAGTAAACTCTGGGCTCTTTGTTTTTCTCAGGCCTAACCTCCAGGAAGGCTATAAATTCATTTATTCTGTAAAACTCAAAGAGGTAAATCTTCAGCATAATGTGTGGGGAATTAGCCACTTAACTCCCATTAACATTAATGGGAACTGAATATTTATTTACCCCACGGCATATAAATCTTAGCCTTGTAACTTGTATGGTTTCTTACTAACATGTTTCCATTGTTCTATAGATCCTATGTATCCACCTAGAATGCATAGGTGACTGGTAGGGGGTGCACAGGGGTGCACGTGCCCCCCCCCGACAGGGTAGGTACCCCCCCCGAGAGCTGACACTGATGCTGTCGGTAGGGCTGGTGCCCCCTCGGACAGGGCTGCCACCGTCGGCGGCTTCTGCGGGTGCCCCCCAGATTCAGGAGGCACCAGTCACTCATGCTAGAATGCTTATCAGGTTGTCAGCTCAAAAGTAATATACTGGACACTCCTATTCTTTCCCTTTACATAAGCCATAAAATCCATTTGGGTTGTGTAATGTGAACTCTACATCTGATAAACTCAAACTGCCTCTGCTGGGTGTGGGCACTAGCATTCGCTCAATTCCAGGGTCGTCCAATGTGGAGAGGCTTTTGTGTTGGGTTGAGGACATGGATGGTTGGGTCTGCGGCCACTTGGGAATCAAGGTGCTGACCAGGGTCAGGATGGGTGAGAAGAATCTAGGGACAAACCAGGTCAGGAAGCCAGAAGGTCAGTCTGAGAGGAGGGTCTAAAAGTGAGATCAAGCAGAGAGCCAAGTCAAGGAATAAGCCAGAGGGGACAAAAAAACAATCTTGAGTTGAGTTCAATTAAGTCAAACCCCATTGCCCAGGCACTTCCTGTTCCTACTCAGGGCTTTATAGGGGGGAATTGAAGGGTCAATTGACCCCCGCTAATCACTTGGGAGACAGGTGGGGGGTTAGGCCTTGTTGAAGGATTCAGGCTGCCCTGGATCAGCCTGGGTACTCAGTCATAAAGTGGCAGGACAAGATAAGTGGCTGCGTTGGTGAGACTGAGGTCCTAGGTTTTAAGGCTGCAGTCTGACACTTTGGGGCTGTAATAAGTTGTGGGAACCATTAGAGATCATAAGCAAAGATCACCAGGGATAAAGACTAGAACGGGAGCTGAGGGTACCTAGCAGCTTGCAGGGGGTGCACAGTTACTGGAAGGATTTGTGGTTTTAAATACCTCTGTCTTGGACAGACACGAGAAGCCAATTCACAGCATGAATTGAACTCACAGGTCCAACGCCCTTTGTATTTGACTTCTTCCCCCCACCCAAACCAAAAGCAAGCAAATCAGCCAATCACCCTAACACTAGACTACACCCCAAACCATGAAGAACCAGAGACTCTGAAGCCTTCTGGAGACTTCACCATTATTGTTTTATTTCACTTGAAAGACATTAAGATGCTATGGTGCTGGACAGCCTTATAAAACCCTACTATGAAGAGGTAGAAGATGAAATTGTCCTTTCAATAAATGAACTCCTGAAGTAGCTGGCTGCAGACTCCTTCCCCCGGTCCAGAGAGAGCTCAGGTTTAGAAGCAACACAGCACTACTGAAGCTGGACCTGGGGCTTGTCTTCCTCTTCCCTTGTAGCTCCAGGCTCAACCCGTCATCCTGCCTTCACTCCCTTACACTTATCCATAAAGGGGATGGTATGAAATAAGAAAATCTTGTTCTTCTTATTAATATTATTATATTTTTGTCCCTGCTTTCCTAAAAAAGCCCCCCAAAGTCTAGGATATGGGCAGAAATTACTCAGGGAGCTGGGGTCCTGGGAGCAAAATCACCTGGGCAATAACTGAATGATTGCGTTTGAGAATCTGATTCAAATCAGTTGTGAAACTGATAGAAAGGAAGAGAACTACATGGAAAATGAAAACCACTAAGCAGAGGTTTTCTGGGTTTATACTTTACTGGAGAAAACTGCCTTCCCAAAATGTCCATCAAGATCATTGTTTTTGCAAAGAACTTCTGGAAACTAAAGGAATTACAAGATGGGCCTGAGTCCAACCTCACTCTGGCATCAATCAGGAATAACTAACTCCGTTTGAGGTCAAGGTCCCAGTGGGCCCTTTTTCAATGTGGGTTGCACTGCTCTCACTTCGCTGTAGCTCCGTGGATGTCATGAGCTCCTCCTGATTTACACCAGCATAAAGGGGAACCTGAATTCCTTTTGCACTCTGAACTTTTGTCATTTTCTACAGCTCAGGACACACAAGCCTTCTAAGACAAGGCCTTTTATGGCACTCTTCAAACAGCGACATCGGTGAGCTAAGTATCTGAGGCCAGCATGCATTCCTGCAAACATTTTGCTAGAGTATTGAAACTATGGCTTTTATCAGCTGTGACCCCATTGCTAACTGCACCTGTCAGGTTCCTACCGAGACTGGAATGAGAGCAGTCTCTGGGCTTGTTACAACAGAGACAGGGATCCATTAGGAGGCCATTATGCACTACTACACTGCTTGTTGTGAATCCATTTTCTTTCATGAAAAAATTTATTTGTTTTTAAAGGCCCTTGAAGGGAATGCAAATAGCTCGATTGACTTCAGGAGGTATAAAAGAGAGCTACATGTGACCTACAGCAATGAAATTGCACAGAATAAAAAGCTGGGGCTGTCCTGAAAAGTACAAGATTTCTGTGAAATATTAAGCCATGAGCGTGTTGCTGCAGCCCTTGTTGTAAAATGGATTGAAAACATGTGGATCAGAAAGAATAGGCAACCATGCAGCACTTCTTCACTCACATTTACAATGCACTTATTGCATGCTAAATACAGATGGACTCTCACTTGCAGAGAACTTGGCTGTAAAACTTGGCTCTTTCCAAATCAATTTATCCAGAAAAACTTCCACTCGGATATTCTACTTTGTGCTCTATCTAGCGCAACTCTGCCACACTTTGTCCATTTAAAAAGCATTACATTTGTTATTGTTGCCTGTAACCACGGTAAATAAATAGGATTGATCTATATCTCATTGGATCTCACATTTACTGAGCCTGGGCCTTCATGAATGCTCCACTAAGGCCTTATGCTTTACATTAGGGGTGGGCAAAATGCGGCCCGGGGGCCGGATGCGGCCTGCCAGGCCATTCTATCTGGCCCATGGGGCCCCTAAAAAATGTAGAAAACTAATATTAATCTGCCCTGGGCTGCCTGTCATGCGGCCCTCAATGGCTTACCAAAATGCAGTAAGTGGCCCTCTACCCAAAATAATTGCCTGCCCCTGCTTTACATGCTTAAGTACACATCAGCTAATGGGATGTGACCACCTCTGGGGTAGGAAGCAGCAGCTGTTTGCAATGTCTCACCTCACCACTCTAATGTGGGTCAGAAAGCAGCTCAAGTTGAAGCTGCAGAGGGAATGTCAAGGTAGCAGATTGCAGCCATCTAACTTTGAATTTGGTGAGGGTTTTGTGGGCTAATCTCATCTCTCTCACAAAGGAACTCCCTGGCATCTCAGTGGTGATAGTATGCAGCTGGAACCTTAGTATTGCCTCCCTGACATGATCCTAGGCATTGGTGCTATAATCCAGCAAAGCATGCATGGATGGCCATAATTTTAACCACCTATAAGGACTCCCAGTAGATCAGGGTCTAATTCCATGCTCACTTTTTTGGAGAGAAGTACTGACTCTACTAAACCACCAGAAGAGCTTCCTGTGGCAGTCTCATTTTGCTTTGAAGATCTACTATGTAAGCATTGACTCAGCCTGAACCTGCTTATATAAGCAGATGAAATCATAGGTAATGGTTGTATAGCAATATCATGTTAGCAGTGACTATGCTAAATCTATACTTGTTATGTCTTCAGGCAATGCCAGGGAATCACCAGTGGAAAAAATGTAGGTATCCAATGAAACCCTGCTTCTGAAGATTACTCCTTTTTTTAATAAACCAGTGAAGGGGGTTCCATAAAGAGGCAAAATCCCCCTTCTTTATTTACAAAGTTGAAATACAGAATTAATTTTGGAGCTTGTTGGACCCTGAAATTTGTGAGCTCTGTTGGGAAAATGGCCTCTGCAGCTCCTAGCCAAAAGCAAAAACATTGGAACTTTTGAAAACTTCATTTCAAAGCTGTTGACTGTGCCATATATCCAACAGCGTGTACAGGCATCTTCAGGATCCAGCAGACTCCTAAGAATATGCATAGCACTGTGACTAAAAATAAATATAATTACACTTTAAAAGGAAAAAAAAACATCTTAACGATCATCATACTTGCAGCTATGGAATGTGCTGAAGAAATGTGTTTGTACTTAGTTGCAGGTAAAGTATGTTCTCCAGACAGAGAAAATTGCTTGAATGTCATAGGGTAGATTTATTTAATTAAAAATACAAATAGGAAAAATGTAAATCACTTTTCATCATGTTGTTTAGTAATGTATCCTGCTTCTATTGGAACAAGCTGATTGTTGCCTGGTCTGCCCTTATTCTTGGTAACCTATACAAATGTGAAAGCTGATAGCAAGCATGCTCGCTCCATTTCTCTGAGTTACAGAGGTCCATTTGTCCCAAAATACTGATAGCATTGAAGAACAGACCATGCTATATGAAAACTCCCCATAGCTCCCCAAACTAGACAGAGTGCCAGTTACAAATAATCCAAAGAATTTTACTCTGTTTTATGTTTGTGACTCCTCCATTCTTACGATCTTTTAGTTTTCCATGAGCTTTCTCACAATCATTTCCAAAACAAATTGTAGCAGTGGGGGCTGTTCAAAAATGTGTTGAGTTTGACTATTTGATCTTTCAGATGTTATTTTCACTTACGTCACATTGTATCATTTCTGATCTTTGCCTGGCTGAACGAAACTGTTCAAACAGGGGAGTAATGAACAAAAAAATTGAGACTACCCTGTTTTCTGGCTTGACTGCTTAAATAAATAATCCCAAAGGAACTTGTGGCCAAAAGTTCATGACATAAATGCATCAACAATCATTTGGCTACTGACCAGCTAATACTGATATGAACCCACAAATAACTTTCAAAGAAAATGAGTCAAGGATGTGCCCAAGTCTTAAAGATTATTTTGTCTCTTTTTTATACAATGGACATTGTGCTTTTCAGCTTTTTCTCATCTCTAAGCCTTCCAGAATGATTTTTTTTCTGCTAGCAATGGGGCAGAATGATCCCTCCCTATGTCTTGTCATAAATGCAGTAATCACTCACTGGATTTACAGGTTAAACATAATACACTAGGACACCTCTTCTCTTAAAACATAGGCATGTGGGAATGTCGGGATATTAGAGAAAGCGTAATAAAACTGCAGAAGAAAAACCTAGCAGTTCGTCAGGTGAGGTGGCAACTTTCCATTCAGCTGCCAGCAGTTGCTTAGCTGTTTGTTCATATTGCGCTTGCCCATTGAAATGTAACTATTGGCAATTGGCTTTGTTGGAACTAAAGACCGAACCCTAACTTCGCTGAAATACTCCCTAAGGCTTTTTCATTTTAAAAGAGCATCGCTTTCAAAAGCACATAATTATGCTTCTTCCCTGCCATCTTATCTTGCATTAAATTTAATTGCTCATGAAACTTGGCAACAGTCTCACACCCATTTAAAGAAATTAAGTGGTTCTGTCATTTTTTTAGCTCTCATGATATGAAAGTACCCCAGCTGAGACTGCTTCTGACTAATACGCTCTGCTAAGAAAATGTCTGCGTGCTGCCATTCCACCAAAAGAGACATTCTCCTTGAGAGAACCAGACACCAAAAAAACGGATGGGCTAAGGGGAACTGATTTTAGCCAAGGCAGCCAAAAGTGACTCGTACGGATCGTCTACTGCTGCAAAAGTCATACTCACTCAAAGTCTTAGACTCTCTTGGTTCCTATAGACGTGCAGCAAGGCTGCTCCGACGTGCTGTGAATCCAGCATGTCAGAGCAGACTTGATTAATCAGGTCTGGTGGAGTGTGGAAATTACTGTGTTCCAGCAGCCTCACGTGTATCAGTGTCCCTGCGCTGAAAAACGGTTGTTCAATGAGCTTTAGTTCAAAGCACCCTGCTGCCATTTTTCAGTGCGGGGATGCTGATACACGTAATGCTTAAGTGCTTTAATTAGTGCAGCTCGATAATTAAAATCCCCCCCCTCCCCCTCCCGGAGCACGACTATAAACGCCCTCTATTTCCAAAGGAGTCCCAAACCCAACCTGATCCAATGGGCTGTTTGTGAGGCGAGAACCAATGTGTTGCAGAACAAGCATCTGCTTCCTCAGCTAAGTGGGTTCAACCTAAATCCACTAACCTCATTTGCTATAGCCCTTCCCTTCTTTTCGCTGGCAATAATTTGTAGTCAACGATATGGAAGGGAAACACTTTCTAACACGATAGAAATTCTATGAACTACTCGGTTTCCCATCTTTGCTGCTGTCATGACATAATATGCAACGGTTGTCCCCCACAGACAGACTGATCTAGGTATAGACTTGCCTCTAAAGTAAAATGTTGAGCTTTTTTCATCCTCTCTGGGGAAGCCAGGCTGTAGGAGACAGTATGCCCTTTAAACAGGTTTCAATAGAGAAAGGACGTGTGCTTGTAACTACATTCAGTAAACTTGGAAGCACAAGCTCTGCGAGCAGGATTAGCGGTAGGGTGGAAATCTTGAGTTCACCAAGGACATATTTTTAACATTTGTTTTTTTAATTGAAGACTTATTTGTCAAGCATGCAGCCCACTTAATCCATCATGAAGCCTTGTATCTTGCATGTGCTTTGTGATTACATGTTATGTTGCTTTTCACATTTACAAAAAAAAAAAAGAGGCCTTGGTGCTTCTGGAAGATTCTGCGAATGGGAGAAATTCCTTATGGTAAAAAAATGCATTATTGGCACACAGTGCAATTAAAAGGCATATAGAGAACAGGGTTGATAGTCTTACAGATACTGAGTTCCTAGCTCTTTGACTGGATCCAGCATTCAGATCGGGCCCCAGCATAGCTCTATAAATGAAACAAATACCAAGTTCTGTGCACAGAGCACACTTATAACAGCAGAGCAATATAAAGCGCTGGGTGCGTCCAGATTTTGTGTTATGTTTACTGGTTGATAAATATCCCAAAAGTGAACATGAGCTTCTAGAAAAGAATAAGTTATAAAGTTAATATGGCCCCCTACCCCCTTATTAAACGTCCTGTATCCTGACAGAGGAAGTGAAGCTGAGAAGTTCAGTCTTCGATGAATTGTGAATGAGAAACGCTCTAAATATAAATGAAAGCAGAAGGACAGGCCCGGCCTAGGAGTGTGAGTGCAAAATGGAATCGGGAGCCAGGAACTATCTCTGCTTTGAACATGGTCCACTTTGGAGTGTGATCCAAAACCCTGCTAAGCACATGAGAGTCCTTCCACTGACTTCTATGGGCTTTTAATCACTTCATGTGGCCTTGGATATGTCACATAACTTCTCTGCCTTCATATCCCTATGCAAAATGGGTTTATTCACCTACCACATGGGGGTGTGGTGAGAGCTAACATTTGTTAAGGGTCATAGAAAGTACTATGTTTTATGATGAAAGTGCCCCCAGAGAACCATAGAGACTTGGTTGGGAGGTCCGAAACCTGAAATATGAAAGAATTAATGGCATAAAACAATTTAATAAAATGGCATATTAAAATAAAGCTGGTTTCCTCCCATAACTCTGTAGTAGACTGGGTCTCTGACTCATCTTTTGTGGTTAAGTGACTGCACTGGGAATCCAAAGTTCAAGTTACAGCTTTGCCATACCCTCCATGTGTGACCGGGGGCAAATTGCTAGATCTCTTAAGCAGGGGCTCTGTGTCCATGTGTCAAACTGGGATGATCATTTTCAATTCAGTTATTTAAGCTGCATGCTCTTCAAGGCAGGGGCAGTCCTTCACCATGTGTATTTATAGCACCACCACCAAGGGAAGGGGTCTTTGTCTTGGTTTAGGGCTCTCAGTGCTTCTGAAATATAAATAATAATGAATAACAGTTGCTAATACACATAACCTGTTTGTAAGTGGGGACTTTACTCTAGGGAGCAAGAGAATCAAGGGAAAACAAGTTCTAATGACTTTGGTAAGTCTCCTTGGCCAATCACGTGGACTTTTATTTTCTTTGTGATCCTCTCGAATGAATGGAGAAATGTGCCAGGACCACGTAGGCATCTCAGCTATTTCAATATATGTCTGTGGGCAGTCTTCCACTCTCATGCCTTCCTTGCAGCACTACTGTCTTCATTATAACCTCAAGAAGGCTGTGGCATGCACAAAGCTGATTAAACTTCCCACAATAACTTTTCATCCAAATTAGAAAGCTCAAGGTTTGGCCATGTGAAGGAGTTATCTGGTAGGATATCCAGATGTTTTAATAACATGACTAGTATCTGTACTATATATTCAGATAAAGAAATACTGCTGTTTTACAGCATACTGCATATTGCATTGTTTTTAAGGAAATATTATCTAGATTAACATATTGGCAGGGTACTCAGCATTTCAAGGCACAGGTTCATATCCTCTGCAGTCGGTGTTTACCTTGACCCATATGCCATGTTAACAAGCCAGTCTGTTGCTGTGTATTATATAAAGGTGCTTAATGGCCTGTAAAACTTTATTCCTCAGTAGTTTATGCAGAATGTCTACAGGAATGTTGCTTAACAGGGAAGAGAGCTGTGGACATTGACCCTTCCTCCGTTCTCTTTTCAGTGCTACAACTGACTTCGTACGTGAAACCTGTTTCACCATGTACAAAAATGGAGGATGCTGTGCCACACACGAGTGCTATGAAGTGAATCTACTTTTACCCATCATAGCAAAGAGCCAGATTTTCCAAACGTAGTGAGTAGGCCCTTACTCTTCAAGAAGCCCAAACTGATTTCAATGGGACCAACTGCAGAACAAGACACTATTCAGTGGCTTGCATCCTTCGCTATGCTAGCTTAAAATGTGTTTCAGTTGGGGGGCTCTTCCTTGCTCCGGGGACTTTATGCCACATGCTTTCCCCATCCTACGAGGGGCGTCCTAGGCTGTCAGAGCATAGGGAAAGATACATGAGGAGTGATAGGGGAAGGGAGAGCTCAGTGCGCTTTTGCCATTCCCCAGCTGGCTTGACATGATTTACAGGTATGTCTACATTGTACACTGCAATGTAATGCAGAGATGCTTGAGCTAGCTCTGGTGTGAGCAGCAAGTTAGTTGCGAGAACGTGGAGATCAATGCTTCTCATTTCTGAGCTGGCATGTTTAAAGCTTCTTTGGCTATCTTTACACACCCTTGCAGCCTGCAGTAGACATGCCTGTAGAGTAGTCATAGCCAGACCAGAATTTGGGAAATGGAAAGGTGGTTCTGAGCCATTTCTCCTCCCTGCTCCCCTCAGCTGCACCAAAGATAAATTTGATGCAGTGGAGGATCTAGCCCGATCCGAGTAAGAGTGACAGAATCAGACACGGACTGCTGGAGTCTCCTGGACAGAGGGAGCTATAGAAATGCCACCTGTTACCACTGAGTCAAGGGCAGTAGCATCCCAGCTGCAGTGCAGTTCCTTTGTGTCTCTTTTGCTCTGGTGCTTTCACTCCCGTTTGCGACTTCCTGTGATTTCATCCTCCTTTCACCAAGATTTCCACCATGTTATGGTCGAAGCTAAAAACCAAACACACACATGTATGCTGCTCAAACAATTCTTTCCTTTTGCAAATCATTCAGACCTCACACCTCTCCGGCAAAACAAATGCAATCCAACCATCAGATCATAAAACCATGGAAAAATTTTATTTGAACTGCTGGCATGGCTTCTAGTAGTACGCCGGGGGCAGCTCTGCTTTCACATTTCCCCCGAGCCGTGTAAAGAATTTCACTCCTAGTAACTGAGCTATAAATGTAGGCCTCATGCCGTGCAGGCTCTGGGTTACAATGTGAGAAACCAGAAGGCTTTCAATTTTTTTTGCAGAAGATTATCAAAGCACCTTTAAAAAGAGCCAGATTTCCTGCCTCACCTTGCTCTGTTCATCTCTCTTCCATCCATTCTTTGAGGCACAAGAAGGCATCCAACATACTTTGACACATGCAACTGCACAAGTTACCCAGCGAAACGGATGGGAAAGGTTGTGTGTCTTAACTCGTTTCTACTGGGCGTCTCCCAAGGTATCAGCATTTGTATTTGTATACTCTTGTGATGGGATTCTTTACCAGCTGTGTCAAATACTTAGTAATGGAAAGAAAGGCTGTAAGTCACAACTGGACTACGTATTTATTTTCTTAACTGGTTTATATTCCATTTGTATGAAGCCTGGTGTGCTCTAGTGAACGTGTTCCTCACGTTTTCAGGAGAAAGAATGCACATTTGGAATCCAGTACTCTCTTTTCCCCTATAGGAGCCATCTGTACTATACTATAGAGGAATATGAATTGAGATGAGTCAGGTTAAAATACATCTGACCTGAACTTTTAGTCCTCACTGTTATTAAGCAATAACAAGCTATCATTTGTTATCTGTTAGATGCTAACGGTGGGGCTTAACATTGAATATGACCATGAATGGTTTCTCTGCATCAGGAATTTAACAATGTTGGAGCCTGCAGCAGTGCCAGGGACATGTTGAGGTAGTACTGGAGTGACACTGTAGCTATTATAGTCCAGGAAATATGTGAGAAGCAAAGATTTTTGTGAATGAGATCTTTAATTGGACCAACTGCATAGTCGGGAGAGCTTTAGACAAGCTTTTGGGCATAAAGTACCTTTCCTCAGGTCTGAGAAAGAAGCCTGCCCAGCCTGAGAAGAACACTGGTTCTCTCCTTGATTATAAAGTCCATGTTGAAGCTCAGATAAATTTAATAAAAAAGGTAGTTTGCACCAAAAAAATCTGCCTTTCCAACATTCATGCCTAATATGCGCATCTGCCTTTATTTAGTAAGTGGGAAAGCATCTGAGAAGCCGCAAGCTGAAAGAGGCACCCTATGTACACTTGCAAGCATGGTAACTGTGCATGAGGGGTTCAGGAAAAATCTGACCCCGGAGGCGGGTCACTGAGCCTGAGGAAGTAAGTAATGGCACTCCACATTTTGGTGTGGATATTGCGACTTTGCCTGCTAAGAAACGCATGCTAGTGCATCGCATTCATTGCATGGATAAAACATTCAGGGACATGCCAGCTGTTTCCTGTGAAGCAGTTTGATGCCTATTGCTATTAAACAAAGGGAAATGGGCAGTTCTTAGGAGGTAAGTGGAACTGGTCATTTCCCTGCTTAAACCGAAGAAATGGTATCTTCTGCAGTCATCTCTTTTTTTTCATTGAGTCTTTCACAGGCGTTACTCCCAAGATGGGCATCTTCATTTCAAGAGGATTGAATACTGATGGGATGTATCTTTAGCTAGCACATTTGTGAATGGGATGTATGCTATGGTTGTTGTGAGGGCAGGAGGTTTCTTTCAGTGCTTTGTCCCTTTGTTTTCAAAGATTTCAACACCACTGTGTGTCCCCACCACAAGCACTTTTCAATTGTCTCCATTAGTGATAGGTGACAGTTCTTCCTTCCAAGTCTTTTCAATATTATCAAGTCTTCTATTTTAATATATCTTCATTAAAAAAAAATCCTAAAAAATGAGGAACCCTTCCTCTTCCATGAGGATTAGTGGCTGTCCTAAAGTAGTTACCAAAAGAGCAGCACAGGCCAGATTGTAAAGGCATCAATTAAAATGTTCCTGTATATAATCCTTTCTGTTCAATCTCCATTACCAATGCAACAGGAGCTAGGTGAGGAAAACCTGAAAGACTTCAAAATTAGCCTGAAAAAATCTGGTAGCACATATGCTGCTGCAAATATGGTAGGCTTTATGTACTGAAGCCAAATGGGAGACAAGTTTTAAAAGATCAGTGGAATCCAGGAATCAAGTAAGGAAAGAAAGAAAGAAACAAGAAACAAGGAAAGAACAAGAGATATCCAGGAGGTTAGAGAGAGTTCAAAGTAAGGAATAAGAAAAAAAAGAGGCTAAAGCAAAACTGTGAACAATAAAATCTGCCCTCTTGCCTCTCTTGCAAATTCTTTTGTGAAATTTTATCAGAGGAGCTAACTGGGAGAAGGACATTCTGCAGAGAAAATAAATACTGGGGAGAAAAAAGGTGAAGCAAGGTTAAGATAATGTAAATAGCTTTCTGAGATACAAGGCTTTTCTTAGAAGAATCCCCACACTTGGTGTCATTCATACCATCCAAGGAAAGTATTACATTTTAAAGTCAATAGACATATTTTTCCAAGTCGCTCTAAGTTCACGCCATAAAGATGGTTTTTTGGTCTTTTTTTTCCAGACAAGTCATTTTTCTTTGTCCCCCTTTTTTTTTTACAACTGTAATCCATTTTTCATATTAAGAAAACAAGTGAGTGAAAGATTGCTTTTGGCACTTCCTTTCCATGACCCCATTCATTGCTGATGCGAGAATAAAGCAAAAGATGGTTCTTGGTTAAACTCTGATCCCTAAAAACACCAGATGTGAGCCATATGACAGACCTGCCAAGGGCAGGAGGAAGATTTGTTAGCCTGCATAAATTCACACTCACCCAAAGTATATCAGTGTGCTTGCAGGCACCTGAGTGAACATCAACGTAGGAAACATACAGTCCCTGCTCACTCCCCCGTGTCCCACCACTAAACTTTCTCACCTTGTGTATAGGGCTGCAGGGAAAATGAAAAATGCCAGCCAGGCAGCACATGATTTTGCAGGTAGATTCATGAACATACAGGCACCCTCATCCCTTTGCAAATAAAATCTGCTTCTTGTTAGAGGTGAAGAAAAATGATTACAGGAAACCCTCGCTATTCGTGGGTTCGGCATTCATGGTTTCAGATATTTGTGAATGCCGAACCGGCATTGTAATACACTTAAAGGAGCTCCTTGGGAGCTGCATGCTTGCTGCCGCCAGGCTCCCACCACCACCACTTGGCTGCCACTGCCGGCGCGGCGCTCCCACCCTTGCCACCACCGGGGGCACTGCGTTCAGGAATGCAGATGGCGTTCATGAACACGGTGCCTTATTCGTGGATTTTGCCATTTGCAGTTATGTGAGACTATATCCCCCGTGAATGGCAAGGGTCTCCTGTATTTTGGGATGACAGTCAATAAGGGCGAGGGAAAATGCAGGATGGCAATACAAAGCCCTGTGCTTGGGATGGAGTAATCACATGCACAAATATAGACTGGGAAGAATTGGTTAGGTTGCATCTGCACGAAAGGGCCTGGGGTTATGGTAGACCGTAGGCTGAATATGTGTCAACAGTGTGCTTCTGCTAAAAAAAAAAAAGGCAGTAGCATACTGGGGTGTTTCATAGCAGTAAGACCTGTAAGTCAAGGGAACTGATCCTTCTGCTTTATTCAGCACTAGCAAGGCCACACTTCAAATGATGTGTCAAGTACAGTTTGGGACACTGCACTTCAATCAAGACATGGAAAAATAGAAAGAATTCAATGGAGGGTATAAAACATGATTAGAGATCTGCAAAACCTGACTTACAAGGACAGGCTAAAAGACTAGGGTTAGATAGCCTGGAAAAGAGAATATAGAGGGGGATTTGATAACTCATCAAATACCTGAAAAGTGACTATAAGCAGGATAGGAGGATGAGAAGCAATGATTGCAAATTATGGCCAAGGAAGTTTAGGCGGGATATTAAAATGAACTTTCTGACTATGAGGGTGGTCAAGCACTGGACCTGGCTACCTAGAGAAGGTGTGAAATCTCCACCCATGGCCATTTTCAAGAGCAGATATTTATCTAGGATGGTTTAGACAGGGATGACCCTGCCCTGAGCAGGGGGGCAGACTAGGTGACCTCCTGAGGACCCTTTCAACCCTACTTTTCTACAATTCTGTAAAGTCTTGTCTTTCCTGAAACTCTTTGAGAACCATCCCACCATTTCCTTTGGTGCACAAGTCTCTTCTGCAGAGCTGGCCTTCAGGAGTGCATGCACTACCACTCTGCCTGAAGTCAGAACATGTCTTTCCTTAGATGCTTGTGCAAATCTGTTAGACATTTCCTCCTGCATTGTGGCCAGATTACCTTTTACTTTGTCTAAAGCCAGGCTTTGCTGTTTGAGCCTTCCCTAAAATACTCTTTCCCTAGTCCCCACAGAGCCTTCACTTTCCTTCTCAATATTTTCCATAATGTCATTTATAACATAAAGTGCTGAACCCTCCATGCTGCACACAGCATTTTTCATGTGGCCAGGTCAGGGGAAGAGCTATCTCCTTCGGCTTGTAACTGAGTCTTGCCTCGCACTCCAGCGCCCTATTTGCCTGTTTTGCAGCTACTGCTGCCAGAAGGTCTGTTTCCTCTTCTGCTTCCTCTAGAAAAATTTCATCCAAAGTATATTTTGCCTTTTTATTGGTCCTCCCCAGACATGTGGCCTTCCCTTTATTGACATTGAATCCATATGCCAATCTCATCAGAGCGTGCAGACTTCAGGCACGGTTCTCGCAGCGCTCCCTTGATGAATCAATTTCCATTTTCCAGGTCATATCCCTTCATATTCCCCTGTTCCACAAGCAGCACAGCACCTTTCCCCAGGTAATCTGTATACCTGGGGCAGCACCAATCCCACACACTAGGCAGCTGCCCTCTCCGTCCTCCAGATCCCTTCTGCAAACACATCTCCCACCTGCTCTGCCAATGATCCTCTAATTAATTCCTTTTAAACAGTTATATTAAGTATATCATATACAAAGAAGCTCGTATCATGTGCAACGTGCTGTCCCACCTGGTCCAACCTGAGCACCTGCCGCATTCCTGGTTGCTGAGAGGTAACAAATAAACTGCAGTCTGTGGACTCACTGTGGCATCCTTACCAGTGCTTAGGTAGCGCTAAACTCTTTGGAGCTTGATTCACTTGGGGCCTACTCCAAAGCCCAGTGAAATCAATGAGAACCTTTCTGTTAGCTGCAGTGGATTTTGGATCAGTAAGTAAAACTGACTTCTGTAAAACACAGCCCTCTAATGTTTCCCTCACTGCAAGTTTAGACCCCTGGACGGGTCAAAAAAAAAAAAATGTGGGGAAAAAAAGTGTGGCAGGGCACTGTCCCCCACAGAGGTGCAGTTGCCTCCCTGAGGCAACTGGAGGCTTGGTCCTCCAAGACGCTCCGGTAGCTAGCCAGAGTGTCTCTATGGCTGGCCCTTGCCCTAGTGCTGAAGCACGTTGCCTGCCCATGCAGAGCAGGCAGTGTGCCAGCCACAGGGAGCTGGACCTGGGTTCCTGCTGGTAAGTGGGGTATGGGGCGGGCTGGAAAGGAGGGAGGGGACCATGGGGGGACCCCCATTGGCCCCGCCCACTCCCCCAGCCCCCTGGATTGCTGCCCTGTCTGGCCCCATCCCCCGCCTGCTCCCCTGGCCCCCCTGATGGCTGCCCTGTTTTGCCCCATCTTCCGCCTGCTCCCTGAGCCCACCCGATCGCTGCCCCACCTGGCCCCAGCATCCCGGCAATTAAAAAAAAAAAGCCCATACTTAGCAGCAGTAGCGGCTGCCATTGAGGTCAGTGGGGCCTCGTGGTGGAGCCCCCCAAGCAGCATGGGACCTGGGTGGCAGCGCATGGAGCTGCGCAGCACCCTGCTGACCCTGGCTTCACCTGCGCAATGGGGCAATGGCAGTGCAGGTCACAGATGGCCAGGGCCAGCCCCGCTGCCCCCCTCTGCCCTGTGCTGTGCGGGGGTGGGGGGGCTCTGCCACGAGGCCCCAGTGACCACCCCCAGCAGTTGCTAATGCTGGTGAGTGCGGGGCTTTTTTTTTTTTTTTTTT
>NW_017729009.1:18645144-18651667 GCF_001723915.1 Gavialis gangeticus
GTGGGCTTTTTTTTTTTTTTTTTTGAGTCCTGGGCTGCTGGGGCTGGGTGGGGGGGCATCAGGTGTGGGGCAGGATGTGGCCAGGTCGGGGGCTGACCAGGGAGCCCCGTTCCCCCCCATTGCCCTGTGCTGCGTGGGGGGGCTCTGCCAGATGGCCCCACAGCCCCCACAACCCCTGCTACTGCTGGTGAGTGTGAGCCTTTTTTTGTTTTTGTAAGTGCTGGAAGGCTGAGGCTGCGGAGCTGTAGCTCCTGTGGGGGGTTGTGGCCCCTGTGAGAGGGCTGTAGCCCTGTGGGGGGCAGTCTGTGAGCTGTGCAGAAGGCTTCACCCTGCGGAGGGAAGGGGACCCACCCCGCCAGAGCAGCCCCACTGCACAATCCACCCACACCTACCCACACAACCCATGGCCCCCCACATCCCTCCAGTGCCACCCATATCCCTCCACCCCTGTTCCCATCTCCTTCCTGCAAACTCCACATCCCCTCAGCACACACCCTGCATGCCCAGCTGCCAGACAGGATGAGACCTGCTGCCAGGAGCTGTTGCTGCAGGGGCAGCTGTCTCCACATCCTGGTTAGTGAAGAGGGTCACAGGGCGCTCTAATTGCTCTAGGGTAGGAAAACCAAAGGCAAACAGCAAAACATATAGGTATTTAGAATTTATTATATTATGATGATGGAGACACTGGTAGGCTTCCAAATTGCTTTAACACTGTAGATATATCAAAAAAACATTGCCCAGTTGATCACTGCCTCTCTGTCTCTTACTCTCTCTCTCTATATATATAGTGGCTTTTTGTTTTAATTGTGGAGGAACATGGATTTCGGGATATTTTGAAGAGTGACTTTTGGATTTTTTTATCAGGGATTTTTCACTTTTCAAATACAGAACACCAGAATTCCTGCTAGGGAGGCCAGTGGCAGGACCCAGGCAGAGGAGCCTGTTCAGAGCTGGCATCTTGCGCCCAGCTGGAGGTGGCTGACATCCTGGCCAGCTGGGGCCAGGAGGACATGCTTTCACAGTTCATAGCAGGCCACCACACCCAGAATATCTTCTGGGTGATAGCTGCCCAGATGGCCAGGCAGGGGGCACACATGGCAGTAGTGCCACACAGAGGCCAACCCTGCAGCCACAGCTCAGTGGCAGCTGGCCCAGAGGGGCAGATGCCTCTAATGGCTGTGCAGTCCCCATCCAGGTCTGGTGGGTGTGCAGCAGTTCACAGCCAGGCAGCAGTCCCCACTGTGGGGGGGTGCAGGGAACTCTCAGGGCTGCTTCAGCAGTCCAGCTGGCACAAGGAGTAATGTCCCCCGGTACCAATTGGCCGGGCCCCAGAAGCTCCTGAGAACTAGTAGCCCTGAGCTACTTGACAGGGCAGCTTTTTATACTGCTGGGGACAGCACAGGTGCTGGCCCCAGGCTCTAGCTCCCCCTGGCTGCAGATCCAGGAGGAGCCAGGCAGGGTTATTTTGCCCCAAGTGGCACAACTTGCCCCACACCAAAGTGCATGTCCGGGGACGTGCGCTGAGGCAAAAAGCCCTGGCTCAAATTTGCACTGCTTCTGTTTGAGCTGCTGCAAGCGCACGTGCTTGCATGTGTGGATGCACTCACAGAGGCTTACGCACATGATGCTGCAGCAATGCTAGGGTGCTCCAGTTAATCCAGTATGCTCTAACACGTCTAATTCGAACATCTCAAAAGAAGTGTATAGGCACCTGTGTTTACAGAGCAGCACCTGGCTACAGTTGCTTATCCAACCTATAGGCTCATCAGGCAAAGGGCTTTGAGATGCTGCAAGACGTATGCGCGTGCTTGTGTGGACGCGCCCTGTGGGTTTAAACATGGCCACTGGGGCATTGAATGAGCTTTAGTTAAAGCATCCCTTTGCCATTTTTAAACATGCAGGGGCTCTCCAGGAACAGCTGTAATTAAAACACCCCATCCCCACCCCTGAGCACGTGTATAGGTACCCACAGATCCTAGGGTCTGCCTTCTGGCTTAGTGCCTGGTTTTGGAGCCAGGACACATGACACGTTTATACCAGTGTGACCTGTCTTTACTCCTATATTTACTGTAGAAGATGAGAGGACACAATTTATTTTCCTACCTACCCCAGTGTTACTTAATTGAATCGAGTGTAGCATCACCCTGGGGAAACAGCAGTAAATATACAATAGGGTAAATGATGTAAGTATTATACATTCACAGGTGTCATCATTGTCTCAGTGCAAACATCCTACTGCCTGCTCCCTGCCACCTAATCATGAGGCAATATAATTAGTGCCTTCTGCCATAAGTGCCCAGCTGGTCATCTCTTTGCTGCAGATCCTGGGGTAGTTTCCAGCAGTGTACAGTCCCAACGTACATGACAGCAGTGTTAATGTGTCACAACGTTCTGTGTGTAGGGGATGGATTCAGGCACCCTTCCCCTGATGGCTAAGGGGTGCACAGCCACCCTCGTGCTTTCGCTGTGCTGACACTCTTTGCTTGTGGTAAGAAACATCTTGTGCAGGTCCTTTGTACCACAGATGAATTTCCCCCTTATGTTTCTAGGACACTTTGCGACCCTGAGATGCAGGATGACAGGTACCCTGAGTCCTGTGGACCACTGAAATATTTGCCCAAACAAAGGCAGAATATACAGTGACCCCACAAGGGTTAAAAAGGATTTTGCAATCTTCAGGGGTCCTTCACTGGTGTCAGAAAATGTCTGACACATTTTTGCCTAAGAAGACAAATAAAAAAGCAGCATCTGTGAGATTTCTCTGGCAGGGGGAGCATTTGGTCCCTGGTCTAGTGCCACATGACGCACCTGTGGCATGACGATATCTGGAAACATATGCCCATAGCCATGAGTGGGTCTTTACTTATGGATCTATTCTTCTGCTGTGGCACGCACGTAACTCCTATCGACATTAACAGGAGCTAAATGTGCATACGGAGAGAAGAATTATAGGGCTGCTTGAAACTGTGACTTCACATATGCAACACACTCCCCATTCCAACTCTGTTTCTGACTTGCACACCACAAGTGCAAAGTAAGAAAATCTCTCATTTTGTCCTGATGTTTTTCATACATCCCAGCATAATAAAATCTGCCTGAGGCAACCACCCAATAGACCTGCAAAAAATGGTTGCCTGTTAACTTTTAACTACTTGTCAAAGAAAATTATAATGGGATCTTGGGAGAGACAATAAAGTTGTCCCTTACATAAGCAATTTGCCAGTTGGAGGTGATACTTAGCATAGGTTTCATTCTGCCTATAGCATGTCTACTCATTTTCCATGATTGCTGATTTTCATTTGACCTTTGTCATTAGTTTCTCAAAACTTTCTTTCATGGCATGATCTTTTGGTTTTTTTAAACAAATTGGCGGAGAGACATCTTCCAGAATTAATTCCAAGAAGTTTTTGACACAGAATAGCAAAAATCTAGAACTCTTGGTTCAGCGATGACACCTTTTATTGGACCAACTAAGAAATCGCAAAACAATTGTCTTTTTCTGCAAGCTTTGGGGCTCACATGCCCTTCATCAGGCTCAGAGAAAATTAAAGATGGTAAAAAGTCCCCATAGTTAGGACATAAACTTCATTTTTTGTGATTTCTTAGTTGGTCTAAGATTTTTGCATGTGTCTCAGACCCGCACAGCTACCAAATACATCGCTGGCATGGAATAAAACTGTTTTAACAGATGTCCACTTTCTTCTGTTTCCACTGAAGGGTAGGATGATCTAGCAATTAAGGTGCTCGGCTGAGTTTCTGGAAATCTGGGTTCAAGTCCTATATCTACAGCAGACATACTGTTGGTAGTGGCAGTCCCTCACGGGTGAGGATGATTGCTCCCATGGACCAAGTAAAGGGTTGTAAATGAGTCTGTTGATGGCTAAGAAGGCCAATCTGAGAGCCACAGACTCTCTGGCAAATGCTGTATGACCCTAAGTAAATCATTTAATCTCTCAGTGCCTCAGTTGCACCTCTATTGTATCCAGGAAGGCTGGGATTTTCAAGGGGGCCTGAAGGAGTATCTGTCCAATCCCCATTTCTTTGTCCAAAGGGGTTTGGTCATCTGTGATTTGGTCCTTTGGAAAACAGATCAGAAGCTTTTCTTATGCTTATATGCAGCTCCTCACAACCTGGGGTCTTTACTGGATAAGGATTATAGCTTCTACCTCACAAGTCAAACAGTTGTATGCACAATTAATCATTATAGTGAATAATGCATGATTAGTGGCAATAATTTGAGTGCATGTGCACATGTGCATGTGCACTTGACGGATCTATATATGCATTTGTATTAGCTCCATGGGCTTTTACTTGGTAGACTAGATTATCTGTATTGCTTTACTGCATGTGGGTCTAACTCTCTTAATGCAGGTTGATGGATTGGTTGATTGAACCATAGCTTCTTTATATAATTCCATCACATCACCCCAACCTGTTTCTTCTTGAAATGCACTTAACTGTTTAAATCAAGACACCTTACTACCTGGAGGTGAGAAAATACTCTCATAAATGCCCTATTAATTCCTTAAATTAATTAAGGAATTAATTAAGACCACCTGAAACCTGAGCTCCTGCTCCTGCCTTTATTTCAGGGTAATTTGCACTATCACAGATCCTCATAGGAGGCGAGAGGCTTCATACCAGCTATGAACTGTCTGCCCAGAGGAGTTTGCCATCTATTGTCTCCTCTATGAAATCCTATGAAATATGAACTTTCATTTCTACCCAGGAGAACTTTTACAATCTTTTCTCCAATGCCTGATGAAGGGTGCTTGCAATTAAAGAATTTTTTTTTGTAAAAATCTTGCTCTAACAAAAGATATCACCTCTACTACGAGTCCTGATTGCCTTTTTGTCTGGACCAATATAGCTACAACCTGGATGCCCTATTAGTTCCTTATTCTTATGTAAGTCAACTTCATGGGACAACAGGAGAGGTGTACCATCGTGCAGCTGAATTCAGTATACCTGTTCCATCTGTCTGCACCAAGTACACACTACATGGTGCAGAAAATGGCATGCTGGCACAGTAAATGGAACCCAAACCTCAATAATTTACCTCTGGTTTCATTCGGTGGTAAGCTACTGTGGTTTAACTTTACTTACAGCAAGTTAGGAGCAGACAGATGAAACGGTTATCCCAAATCAGCTGATGCACACCCTCAGGCTATAAATTGCCCCCTTTTAAAATGATGAAACTATCTTGGGTCATAAAGATTGGCAGAGCTAAGAACATGGCACACTAAATTGAAGAGAGCCTGATGGTAAACCTCAGCACGTACAGCTGTGCCACAGGCTAGGGAGGAGATGAAAGCTACTGGGGAACAGGCGTGGTTGGGTCTGGGAGTTGGCAGGGTAGAGGATTCGCTTAATCATTGATAATGAAGGGGGTAACGAGTGCCCTGGACCCAAAATTGCCCACCTTCAGGTATTGCCTTGGTTGAAACCTCCATGGGCACACAGACCTCTTGGAGCTGAGTCCGTGGCACTGTCTGGTGCAATGGTTACTGCCTTCGTCACTGTATAATCGCTTAACTGCTAAATAAATGACGCAAGAAAACACTGTCCCCATCTTATAAAGGAGCAAAAAAAGTTGAAGCAAGAGCTGAACCCTTGGGTGGATAACTGTGCTAAGGAACAACATTTTGGCTGAAACTGCTGGCGATTTTATGATGAGCAAATATATTGCACTTGGATCCATTGTCAGTTGTTATGCTTGAAATATATGACTACAGTACAGGACATAAAGGAAAAGCATAGAATTATTGCTGACAGAAATATTGTAATTCATTGTTTTATTTTTCTGTATAACAGGTGCTAAAATATGACCAATATAATACAGAAACCATAGACGGGAGTCAAAGTCTTAACATTATCACCTGCCCCAAGCATTCAAATGAGTCAGGCCCCCCCCAAATCATGAGATCAGCTTAAAAATTATGAGATTTTTTTTAAGTGGGCTCTTTTTATTTGCCTTTAGGGTACAGCTGGGTCACACTTTAAAGCTTTCCTCTGAAACCAAGGGAGCTGGAAAATCCCTTTTGTTTTTAAATCAAAACTGAGATTCCTACCTAATCTTCAAGACTGGGAGCTTTGCTTGAAACATCATGTATTACGAGACTTGCAGTGAAATCAAGAGAATCACCAATGCTATAAAAATAAACACCCGTCCATCCATCCGTCCATCCATCCATCCATCACATAGGAAGTTTTACTTGGAATAACTTTTAGAGAGATAAATGATACATTTTTTTTTCAGAACAAACATCAACTTTTTTATATAAATTCCTTGAAGTTATAGTGGGATGATTTTGATTCACTTTGTCTCCAAAACTAAAAAAAAAAAAAAATCATATAAGGGTAACATTTGCAAACATGAATCATAATGAAAAGGGGGTCTATTATGAATGCTAATAGGGTCCTTTTCATAAGACAGTTTTTCAACTTAACGCTGGTGCTGAATGTTTTCAAATGTAAATCTGGTCACAGGGTGCAGCCCAGGAGGTACATAAACAAGCCATAT
>NW_017729009.1:18656667-18661858 GCF_001723915.1 Gavialis gangeticus
GGTAACATTTGCAAACATGAATCATAATGAAAAGGGGGTCTATTATGAATGCTAATAGGGTCCTTTTCATAAGACAGTTTTTCAACTTAACGCTGGTGCTGAATGTTTTCAAATGTAAATCTGGTCACAGGGTGCAGCCCAGGAGGTACAAAAAAAAGCCATATTTTTAAACACAGTGTGAAATGTGGGGTCTGACATTATCATTATCAGTGCCTCATGCATGAGTTATGAGGCATTGTAAAACATTTTCATGTTGCAGCAGAGAGCGCTTGGAGCTGCTCTTTGGTGGTTGCATTTGATCTGAGATGCAGCGAAACTTTCTGTCCTGGGTTTAGATGTAAAAAAGGAAACTGAATCAAAGGACTCTAATTTTTTATTCTGACATTATTTCTCATAAATTTGGGGCTGAGAAGGAACATTGTATAAAGTTGTCTGATGGAGATACTGCATGAAGGCACTGCCTGGGAATGGGAGTCCCAAAGGTTTTAGGTGATCCAGCCTGGATGAGCTGCTCGTTGCTGTAAGGAGCGCTGGAGCAAGTAGCCCCACAGGCTGAGAGGCGTTCTGGTGCCATGTCTTTCATTTAGTTTACCATGCAGACTGTTCTCTTGGGCACTTTTTCAGTTTCTTTAACCCGTTTGCTCAGGGCAGCTGTGGGAATTGAATGTGTTAGGATAAAGTCAAAGGTCTATCGGGCATTTTTCCCAATTCAAAACATATGGGATAACACAAATATGCAGAACTTGAACAGCACAAATAAAGCAAAGACAGGGGTCAGCTTAGAGTCGTTTTAAATAGGAGATATAAGATATTTTTATTCAGCCAGCAGCTATTCCTTAGGAGGTCTCAAGGCACAACTATAGCTGGGGGGGAACCGGAATATATTGGCTCTGTGTCTTTCAGCATCTAGATGTAGCTTTCTCCTGAGAATACGTCCGGTCGGAACCTGCAAAATTCTGACCACCACGAACTTCCACTGGTTTTGATGGGATCTCGCCATTCAAAGTTAGATTGTGGCCTGTAGCAAATATACTAAATTAATTAACTTTACATTCAAAATTTAAAGAAAAATGAGGATGGATTTTCAAATATTGTTTCTGTCTGTGCAGATCATTGGTTGCAGTTCAGACCATAAGAATCAGGGCAGTCACGGTCTGATCTGAAAGTCCTGGGTTTTGGATGAAATGATCTGGTGGCTGGGTTTTTTCTTCAAAGGCTGTGATTTTCAGAAACTTTATCAACACCATTCTTGTTTTAAAAAAGCAAACCCCAGGTTGGCTTGAATCCAGGCCCAATTTATCAGAGCTATCCAAAATGCGAGTGTTTGCAATCATTGGTTCTAGTTCCAGCTCCTCTCTACAGAAAACCCACATAAATATAGTCTGATGTGCAGATGGAACTGCTGTTTAGAGGCTCTGGGTACAGAGAATAGCACTAGCTCACTCTCAATAGCAGGGTTTCCATAGGTCAGGCTTAGTGGAGAGAGGATTTCTTACAGAATACCTGCAATTTGCATTTAGTTATGCTGGTTTCCTGCATGACATAGTGGTGTAGAGTTCATAGAGAAGCTGGGGCATTTCAGGTTCTAGTCTTGCTACTGCCACTGTGTTGCCTTTGGCAAGCCAAAGACAAACCTTGGCTGGGATGTTATAGTTGGGGGTGGTCAGACTAGATGACCTGAGGTTCCTTCCAACCCCGACTTTCGATGATTTGATGATCCTGATTCTAAGCCATTTGATTTCTGTCTTGCTGCTGCAAGGCCGACTACTGCGGCCCTTGTTGAAGTCCTGCTAGCATAAAACTCTCAGTTGCCCTTTTGGAGAACCCCACAGATCTGTTCAGCATATGGTATAGATGGGATATGTATATATGATGAGAAGGTTATGGGTTATAAATGGAGGAAATTGGGAAACTTTAAAGATGGTATGAAAAGAGACGATCACAGCTGAAACAGAGGGCACTGTGGGAAGATGACCCCAGCTTCATGCAGCGCATGGCTAAAATGTTCTCCGAGGGAGTGCTCCTGGTTGGTGCGGGGACACTGGGATTCCTATTCACGGTGCAGCATTTTGCCAGTGCACCCCCCTGCTGCGAGGATGTGTGGAAGTGGGAGAGGCAGCCTGTGTCTCCAGCAAAACCGCAATGACAACAGCTGCCGACCGGCACAACGCTACCAAGAGAGCGCTCAGCTGTAGACGTAGCCTGAGATTTCCTGCTGATGGAAGGGGACTAATACCCTTGCTGGCTATTGTGAAGCTTAGCTAATTAAACTTTGAAAGGCTGTTGGAGGTGGCAGCCCCTCATAAGTGTGAAGGGTATATAAAGCCTCTGAGTGAGAGGTTGTCGTGTGTGCTGTGATTTTTTTTTTAATAATGTCGGTGAGAAAAGTCGCAGCTAGGAAACATCAATCTGGCGTTTTCTCCCATGAGAGTTCACAACTTCTGATTTAATGTGTTCTGGAAACCATGAGAATCATAGCTGGAGCTTTTAGGGACTAAGGGATTGTCTATGGGAGCTGAGCACCTAAACCCTTTAAGCTGCTTTATGAATGCCAACCCAGGTCATTCCCAGATGCCGCGCACTTTCAAAGCAGTGGGGTGAGGGATGGGGTGAGACGCATGGTTTCATTGTCAGTGTGAACAGTGAGAGACGAGATACGTGGATGAGGAAACAACAAAACCATTCGGGGGACTTTGAGTCGGGGCCCAATTCTGTTGTCCTCAGCTACTCACACCAATCTTCACACTTGGACTCCAGGTCCGTGGGTGTACGGGAGGGAAGAACTGGGCCTCTCGGGATTGTGTGGGAGTAACAGAGTGCAGTTTGGCCTCGTGTCACATATGGAGTACTTGCTTTTTTTCCTCTCTGTATTTTTTCCAGGAATGTAATAAAAATGAGTTACAATTAAGGAAACACAAACCTCGAGGAAGCTCTATTCTGTCTGCTCGTTGCTCCACAGTATTTTACTTTTGGAGCAGCACGCCCTGGCATTGAGTTCATTTCTGGGGGCTTTTTTGAGTTGATTGCATTCAGCGTAATCACATACCAGTGGAGGGGAAAAACTGAATTTTCAAACTGATGACACATTTATACCAGAATTGTAACTTTGCGATATTAATGTATCATTTAACTTACATGTGTACTTTGGAATGTTTATAACTACTGTAAATCATAGGCGAGAGCAGCCAAGAGCGGGCCACGCGGCTTTCCAAGCACAACTTGTAAAATAAATACAACAATCGCAAAAGAACAACATTCCCCGCTACAAAAGGGAGCGTGTAAGTGCTCTGGTGCAGCCCTTGGTAAAATCTGCCTGAAGTCGAGGTATATGCAAGAAGAGAGTCATTTATTTCTCTCCGCTGCGGGTAGCAGTCTGCCTGTGGTCTTCAGTAAAGATGTCAAAGAGCAAAGTGTCATCAGGCTCATGTGAATGAGGTCCTGGAGCTCTCGCAAAGGACCAGTATGACAATACCATATGGGGTGATGGCTTCATTTACCATCACTGTTCTCTTCTTTTCTATGGCAGCCCAAGTTTCTTGGAACGGTCCTTCATCTTCTCTGTTAAGTGACCAAGTTCTAGGGTTTTACAAAGACCATGACCTCTGAGCAACTTGCCTTCTATGATAGCTCGTGGAAAATAAAAATTTTCTAATTCTTGGACCATAAAATTCGGTGACTGATTTCTGACCTGTTAACCTCCTGGGTTTTTTTGTTGAGGTTTTTGGTATTTTTATGATTGCTCCAGAGAATTGTAAAATACACATTTAATGCCATCCTGCCTGATAGCAATCTAATCATTAAAACATCTAGGTTTCTTTGTTTGAAGTTAATCTCTTTTGGGTTCATCAATGCACTTAATGCCTGTTTTTCCCTCCATGAAATGGGCAGCGTAACACAATAGTTGTGATGACTTTATTCCTTAGACTGCAGTAAAAAATGATTGCAAAACTCTCTGAGAATTCCTTTCTCTTTCAAGGGCCAGAGGCTGAAGCGGAGGCAAGTCGAAAGCCGAATCAATGATACCATCAAAAGTGGAAAATTAAGAAGGTTTTAGGATCAGAAGTGTATTTGGTCTGAGGGGAAAGAACGATGTTTTTCTAACTCTGTCTGCCTACAAATGTACTTCAATAGCAAATGCAATAGAATAATATTGCAAAAGAAAGCAAAACAAAAAACCCACCACTGAGAACAGGCATCTGCTTGAATGTGTTTCTTGATAACTGACCCGGACTAAAGCACTTGTGGCTCCTATAGATGTGCAGGGAGCCGGCTCCAACGCGCGGAGCACGTCAGAGCAGTATTGAGTAATCGAGTCTGCTGGAGCATTGAAATTACCGCGCTCCAGCAACCTCCTGTGTCATGTGTACCAGCGTCCCTGTGCTGAAAAATGGTGGTGGGGCGCTTTGAACGAAAGCTCGTTCGATGAGCTTTAGTTCAAAGCACCCCTTTGCCATTTTTCAGCATGGGGGATGCCGATACATGTGATGTTTGGACACTATTAATTAGCACGGGTTGCTAATTAAAGTGCACACCCACCCTGTGCCTCCCAGAGCACGCATAGAAATGCCCTTGATGCCTGAAAGCTTGTCCAACAGCTGTCCCAACTATACAGTTGCTCCAGTAAAAGATAGTGGAAAAGCCTTGCCTCTTGACAGTTGTTAACCGAGCCTTGCAGTTGGTTTCTGGGACTGTTTTCAAGCATAATGAAATCATGCAGGCCTTGTTATATGTGACACTGTGAGGTGTTGTTCATCAGTTTTGAGGCTAGCTGGAGACTGGAGCAGTCGCACATTTGGGCCGGCAGGATTGAACGGTAAGAATCCTCTCCCTCCCAATCTGGGCTTCCCCCTTGTCCATGCCCCCTAGGGCTCCCCCCACCTCCACCCCAGGGCTCCTCCCCTGCCCCTATGGATTCCCCACTAGATCCCCATCCCTGCCCCCCTCCGGTTTGTTGCAGCTGTCCGCACTGCCTGTGCCAAGGGAGCAGGTAGGAAAGGGTTAACCTGCCTGCCCTGCACCCACTGCCGGCCTGCTACTCTTCTCCAGGGTTAACCCTTCCCCGCCTGCTCCTTTGGGACAGACAGCATGGGCAGCCACAAGTGGGGGAAAGCAGTGAGCAAGTATCTGGGGTGCTGGCGAGGGCAGGGGAGGCAGTGGGCCCAATCCAGGCTGGCAGGGGAGGCGGGGGGGG
>NW_017729009.1:18666858-18704272 GCF_001723915.1 Gavialis gangeticus
GGGAGGCAGTGGGCCCAATCCAGGCTGGCAGGGGAGGCGGGGTGGGTGGGTGTCTATACCAAGGTGTAGCCTTAGTGTAACATAAGTTAGGTAGCAGGGATCAGAGATAATCCTGCCCTGGAGTGGTGTCACTTTGAGCCACCTAACGAATGTATACAACTAGTTTGAGATGTGAATGTGAATCCAGAGAATCTAGGTGTTAAAAGCTCCAGGAGCTGCCCAAAATTACCATGTAAAAAAGCCCTCCTTAATGGGAGTCTTTCTACTGACTTCATTTGACTTCAGATTAAGTTGTAGTTGTCCAGAGCAGTGGCTTGCAACCTTTTTTGTACCAGGACCCATTTGTAAAAATTGATGGCCAGTCCTGACCCTGTGCTCCTCACTCCCAACCCATTGCCCCCCACCCCCAGGTCCCAGCCCCACAATGTGTGGGGTAAGGGGTGGGTATGTGGGGGATGGTGGGGTGCGTGTGGGCCGGGGGGCTCCAAGCAGCCCGTCGTAGGCTGGAGCTCTGCCAGCCTGCAAGGGAATAGCCAGGGTTTCCTACATTTTTCTCCTTTAAAGGAGAATCCATTTTAAAGGTTTGATGATCCATTTTTTAAGTTTATGACCCTTTCATTTATTCTTGTGACCTGCTTTTGGGTAGCAACCCATGGGTTGAGAAACACTGGTTCAGAGCACACAGTGTTACCTCCCGAGTTAAAGGCAGATCCTAAACACAGTGGAATAGCCAGTGCAAGTGGAGTATTCAGCTTTGCCTCCTGTTCTTGGTGCCAATGCTACAAGCATTTCGGTGTTTAGAATGGCCCTCTCCCCTGCCAGTGGGGCTGGTCCAAAGCTTAAAGTTAAGCAAATGCATCAGTATTTGCAAATAAGGGCCCAAGACTGAAACTCTTGTTGAAAATAGTTTTGATGGCAAAGCACCATATTAGGCTTGTAGCAGCTTGGCCCGGTACATAGAAAGCAAAGCCAAAGGAAGAAACAAATTAGCAGAGTGTACAGAGAACAGGATCGGTATCATCATTTGCAAGGATAGGAGTAGGAAAGAGCAAGTTGTGCCCTTTGTACGCGTGATGTTACTATCTGGTGAACACATCACTGCCTTGGGAATGCAACCTACAGAGAATCTATTGAAAAGTGTGTGCCACTGCCAGGCTAATCATGTACAAAGATGATTTTCCTGCATCTCCCACAGTGGATCCTTTCTTGTTGTGTCCAACAATAAAAGAGTCCAATTCTAATACATTTCTTAGTATCTTTAAATACATATCTAATGGACTGAGCCAATCTGCAGATGTACATGCTCATTTTGTGAATACAGTGTCAGTGTGTGCTTAAAACAGATGTTAGAGAAGACTTAACATAGGTTTATCTGTCCTAGTTTTTCCACGAAAGATTTTTCTTGTCTTCCAACTAGAAGCAGCATTAAGTTAAAGTTATAACACCATCCTGTCAGTTTTAAATTCTATCCTTGACTCCTGTTGATTTTATATTTCTTTTCTCTCACTGGCCTGAACTGTGGATAGAACGGCACTTTAGGCAAAGGGACTTGGCTTCACATAAGCATTTGGAAAAACACCTTAAATCTATGTGAATAAAACACACTCCTAAATGTTCAGTTATTTGAGAGCCATAGCAAAGCTCCTTCTATCTTCAATGGTGCAGAATCATTCAAAAGTCATATCTGGGATTCTGCTGTATTAATCATCAGTCGAATAAAAGAGAATGAGCCTAACTTCAGGGAGTTTACATCACAGCAGCTGCTTGTGTGGATCTTCTGATTTCCTTAACATGGACTCTTCTGGCTTTCCTGTTAGCATTTACAGTACACGAGAATTACTGCATCATAGTTCTTAGGTTTAATATTCCATCTTTCAAAATATGAAGTTGCAGCTGACTCTCTGCATCCTTCTGGGATAAACATAGGAAAAAAAAAGGTTACTTAGCAGCTGCTAGATATTTTTATTATTATTACACATGACATCATACCTAATTACAGCTTTATTACAAATTTTCCTAAAACGCAATATCAGATTCTGAAATTGTTTACAGCACAACTGGAAATAGGCCTGAGCCACAAAGTTCAGATCCCAGTGTGGGGCTAAGCTTTCCCAAAATTCAGATTTATTCAGATGCAGAATTTTAACATAGTCCTCCTGCAGAAACAGAGCAACCATGCAACCGTTTGAGGTGTGTGATAGCACCACCACAGTGCTGGGTGAAGTATAGGAATGTACATTAACGTAAATCTCTCCAGTGCAGATGTTTCATGGTGTAAATCCAGACAAAGATGCCTTTTATTTTGACCTCATCCAATCTGTGAGATTGCAACAGAGAGATAAAGGGTGAAACTCAAACTCTCCTAGTGACTTGAAGTAAAGCTCTGATTTCATCCATGATGATGAAAGTAACTTTAGACAGACAGACAGATAGAAAATCCTTCCCAGTGAAAAATTAA
This sequence comes from Gavialis gangeticus, assembly GCF_001723915.1. Lineage (NCBI taxonomy): Eukaryota > Metazoa > Chordata > Crocodylia > Gavialidae > Gavialis > Gavialis gangeticus. The sequence continues at coordinate 18,669,317 of NW_017729009.1, forward strand.
ATCATCTGAGAAAAACTCAGTTTATTCATTTTAAAATATGGGTGTAGGCTGATTATGGTGTTTTGGCAGTCTTTGCTCAGTGCTGTTTATGATGTATAGCAAGAAACCAGGAGTACAGCCAGGATGGGTTTTTGGACTGCTTTGGATATGGAGGAAAGTTGAATTCTCCTGAACCTTTGAAGACATTGGCCTAGACTCTGCTCATAGGCTTCTTCACATAAGTGGATGGTACAGATGGATGTGAATGTATGACCTTCCAAGAAGCTGACAGAGTTTTTTGGGGACTACTTTATGAAAAGGTTAACTACAAATTCCAAGCCTACGCTTGCTTTTTTTTTTTATTCATCTCACACCTTCTCAGTACCTTGTGCAGACTCTCAAACAGCTACTTGGCTAGACAGGAATATTGAGCTATGGTCCCAGGGCTGCAGAGAAGCACGGGCACTGCTCTCCTTACTGGAGTAAAACTGGCCACGGGTGTAATATTGTGATGAGTCCCTTAGTCACTAGAAATGTTTAAAAGGGTGGAAAAAGACAATCCAGGTAACTGATCCTGTCCTCATATTAACATTTGCTTTATAGTTATGGGATTAGGAAGCTTGGCCAACTTTTACAAATGTTACTATTTTCTCGACAAAATGTCAAGTAAGTTTTCAGGGGGGAATACTTCATAACTGAAGTATGTTTTCCTAAGGGCAATAAACCACGAATAAATGTACTTTTTTTCCCACCCAGTCTTTGAGCCAAAACCTTCACATGTTTTTCAGAGGGATAAAATTATAGGTGTTTTTCTGTAGTAGGGTGAAGCTACCACCTGGGTGGCAGTGGACGAAAGCTGGGGATACTTTATAAATCTAGAAGGGGGAGGTTTTTTTGGCTGAGGGTTAAATCTTTGGTTTTTTACACATAATGTTAAAGGGAATTGCTCAAGGCATCAGGAAACTTTTGTCCATACAGTGTACCCAGTGTCTGATTCCTACCTTTTCAGACTCGTGGAAGACTGCCATGGATGGAAAGAGAGCCTTTTTAGTGCAATGGTAAGAGGAGTCAAGAGCCAGACTTTCAATTATTTCTGTATCTGACAATGCTTGGCTTGTACCATGCTGGTTTATAGCAGGAGAAAAACATGAAGTGAATGAAAATAATATATCAGTCTACACAGTTCTATGTGGTGCTTACTCTTGGGGTGCTGAGGCTTTGGATCGTTTTACTTGCTGAGTCTGAGCGGTGTGGACTTCCATGCTGCCCCTCGCTGTGCGGCTGTTGGACCAGGCCATTGGAATTTCATGGCAATTGGGAGCTGGTGAAGCTGCATTTTTCGTTTGGAAATTTTAAATCATCATCCTTGGTTGCTCAGAGCCCATGTGTGGGCACTTGGTGTTATTCTAAATCATGAGAAAGTAAATAATGACTTGCTGTGTAAATGGATCACATCCTTTTTCCAGTCTCTCTTCTCCTTTCAGCCCCTTTTGGTCCAGTCTACTCAAGCTTTAAGTTCTGCAGGTCAGGAAGTATTTCTTACCTTGTGTTTGTGCAGTTTCTATTGGAACATCTAGCCATTTTTTCTGGGCTTTTAGACACTACTATAACACTAATATCAATTGTTAATAAAAAATGGTCAGTAAGGTAGCTCAAAATAATCCAGTTAATAGAATAATAATAGAAAAACAATTAGGTAATAATAATACAATAATAATAATAATATAAAATAATAATAATAAAAATAATAATAGAAAAACAATTAGAGATTTAAAAAAATCTTGGGATTAATGCTACCAAGGATCAGGCTCTCATGAAACAATGCTGCCTGTGATTTTTTTTTAAAGGTAAAACATAAATATAAAATTTCATCAGGCATTGCACTGAAGTAACAGCCAGATGTTGATATCCACTGTCTGGAATATCCTGTACATACTTAAATAGTTCTTGGGACATCAGCAGCACTGTGTAGGGTTTGCAGTATTTGGCATTAAGGAAGGAGAAAAGTTAGAAAAATAATGAATTCATTTACTAACAAAAAGTAAGAAAGTAATAAAAACTGAACCAGCTGAAGCTGCAAAAGAACATTATCTCCACCTGGGATTCTGACACGGGGAATCCAGTAACCAATATTACACCAATTACTTTCACAAACCTTTTCTATTTTATTACTTATTATTGCTTCTCAGAGTCTTTTTTTTTTCCTTTTGCAGATTGTCCTGGGTGTACGAAAGCAATATAGCTAATTCCAAAATTGGACCCAACATGAAGAGCCCTTCCATAAGCCAGGGTCCATAAGTTCTCCTTCTTGGTAACTCAAGGAGATTCTCCTGTGAAAGGTCTTTGTCCTGCTGCCATTGATATTAGTGGCAACACTATAGCTGTCTTCAGTGAGATAATAACATTTGGGATCAGGATTAGGTACACCCTTTATTATAGCAGCATCTGTTTCATCCTCCAGACATGAACCGGAGTCAGAAGATAGTGGTCATTCCTATGGGGTACGGATAATGTACAAAGATTGATTTTAAAATGCAAGCAGCGTGCCAAAGCAAAGTGGGGACTAGATTCTGATCGAACACTGTGCAGTCCAAGGGGGAGAGTTCAGCAAGATGGCCAAGCAGGCACTGGTGAGTTGACCATTTAATGTTGTACAAGCTGTAGAAACCAGTGCTAACAAATTATTTCAGCAAGCTGTGTGAATGAACAGGGCACTAGCTCATGTTAGGCATGGGGAAAAGAAAACTCTTAGAATTTGCCCCCCCCATTTATCAGATGCTGTTGGATAAATATAATCAAATCTTTTAAACCCATTGCAGATTTTTCAACACTAACGGGGTTGTTTCAATATCAGGTTATGTATGGTGCTCCTTAATCTTCTAGCACGTAACTGGCCTAGTGCTATGCAAACATTTGGGGTATGCAGTGGCCTAGTTGGATGATGTCTTGATTTATGGTAAACCATGGGAAGAACCCCTACAGCACCTGAAAGCAATCTTTCAGCAACTCAAGGAAGCAGAGTTGACTTTTAACTCCCCGAAGTGCTCAGTAGGAAAGTCGGAAACCAGATATGTATTTAAGACATGCTGTAGGGTGAGGGAGTCATGAAACAAGAGATATGTAAAAGTGCAGGCTATTAAAATACACCCATTAACAACTACTAAATGGCAGGTGAGATCTTTTCTGGGTATTGTGGAATATTGTTGGAAAGGTATTTCCCATTTTGCAACTCTGGCTGCTCCATTAACTGATCTCACTAGGAAAAAAAATCATCTAATAAAAGAAATAGGATTCTACGATGTGAGCTAGCCTTTCAAGAAGTTAAACTGGTTTCTAGAGAACAAGTGGTTTTGATGAGTCTGGATTTTTTTTCAGACATTTGGTGTTGAATTTCAATGTCATGGATCTTAGCCTAGGGTCAGGATTAGACCAAGGCTGTAAAGGGAGCAAATGTCCACCTTTTTCTCCAGTTATAAACTGTCTGGTACCTGAAAAAAATCAGATGCCTCATCATAGGAACGCAGAGTCAAATAATAAGAAGCTGCTGGAAATATTGAAATAGCAGTTCCTTGGCAGGAAAAATAGACCAGACTGAATCACAGCATTTTAGGAAGTTAAACACCATGAAATATACAACTAAATGTCACCTTAGTGGTACTTGGCCTTGCAAATTTATTTAAGCTTAGCATGATCAGACTAAATTTGCCAGTATAAATTTTTAGTCCAGAAGCATGAAGTACAAGGAAAAAATCAGTTTAAGTAATGGAATTTATATTGGTGGTTTGAATCCAACACAGATGTTCCCAAATATGTATATAGAGAAAGTTTATTTATTTTGCATATGATTCTGTCGTGATCACAACGAGAATCATATTCACAATTTTATGTCCAAATTTGGCAGGCAGCTGATTGCCTCTGGTGTAGTATTGTGCAGATCCAGTAGCGTTCCAGTAAATCAAGATGATGGCATTCAGAAGTGATGTGATTTGAAGTTTGAAAAGGGGCGCCACCGTCACAGTTCAGAGAGCTAGTCCATCCTCATCGATGTAACGATGGGGATGCAATGTAGACTGCCTCCTTGTGGTGCACCCTGGATAACGCTAAATAGTCTGCACCGAACTGTCCTTTGGATCTCACGGCCAGTGATCATGAAGATAATGAACATCAACAGTTCCTCACAGAGCTTCCAGACCTGTAACACTGGGACCTGACTGTGTATCTGCCAACTCAGTATAGAGAGAGAATGAAAAATGATAATAAAAAATATAATGGTAGAAAAAAAATGGAACCAGAAAAGATATTGCAGTGAAGCATCAGTAATTCCAAGTTCCAGAGTGCAGAGGAAAGCCTGGATTGGCCCTTAATCGCATCCCCATCGCTCAGGCACGGAAAAGCCCAACTGTTCACCATGATATACAACAAATGAGGGGTGCAAAAAAATCGCTCGTGCAGGAAATGTAAAACGTTGTGAAATTCATTCCCTCTGTAAAAACATCCTTTGCAATCCTTCTGTTCCCTTCCAATGCTGACCATTTTCAACAGTAAAAATGAGGGGGCACAATTGTCAGGAATGTAGGTAATCTTTGTCTCTTGGAGTAAGTTGCAGTATAGGCCAAAAGGAAAAGAGTTCAAATGTGCCCAAGAGACAGGAGTGAAGCGAGTAGAGAAGAGCGATACATTTCTGGCAAGAATGCTTCCAAGCTGCTGAGAGAAGAATTGCACTGAGGAGCGCTGAAGAAGACAGGTGATTGCAGAGACGGCAGCTCTGATCTGAGCATTGGTGGTTTCAAACTAAGCTAAGCCCTCAGCCTGGGAAAATGTGTCATCTTGTTCACTCGCAGTCGTCCAATAATTAATGCCTCAGATGTCTTTTGTGAGATCTCTGCATTCAGGGACTAACTCTGACTGATCTTTAGCCCCCCAGATACCATCAGAGTGAAGTGACTGGGATTTTAGCAGCAATCACTCTGCAGTGTTTGATGCAACTGCTCGAGCAGGTTCTGCTCTCAATTCTGCCTAAGAAAGCGTCATTGGAAGTTGGTGGGATGGCTCAGCAGAGTAGCAGAAAGCTCCCCAGCCTCCAGCCCATCCCAGTGCTGGCCATGTTTAGCTGGTCCACCATCTCAAACAGGCATTCCCCCTTTTTCTCTCTCTTTAGCTGTTATTTTTTTGTCCTTCTCCTGAGCATTTGTGGAAGGAGCAAGAGGGAGAAAACCTAAGATTAACCCCTTGTTCAGCTGGGACCAGGAGCCCTGTCAGATGAATTTAAAGGCCGCCTATGACACAGAGGTTGGTTTGGCTAAGACCCAGTTGAGGGAAGTAGAAGAGGCACTTTTATCTCGGGGGCGCTGACTTGCAAAGGATGGGGTTGAAGGGAAAAGAAACTCAGGGAACTGTCACCCTCTGAAATCCTCAAACTGCTTCTTCCCCCGGGGTGCAAGGAAGGCTGTGCTGCCATGTTGTTTTTCATGCATAAATAGTGGCCCTCCATTATACTTTAGCAGACAAAAGTTTAATTCACAGAAAAATACCAGAAGTAAAAACAGGCCTTTTGGATATATTGTGTAGCAGCCAAGCCACCAACCCAGGGTTTTGCATGTCTTCTTCCTACTAAACTTCAGACTTCTACCCTGAACTCAGACACAGTGTGACGCAACAGTGCTTTCAGCACTGAAGATAGGGTAATGCTGGCTTGACAAGTGCAATTAATTATTGCATTCCATTAATTTTGCATCATGCACCCTGCCCATCGCAGCTAGGAGAGCCCTGTGAAAAACAAATTCACCACATTGTACTTGAATATTATTTTTGGCTGCGGGCTCAGGCAGCCTGCTGGGGTCCTCCTGTACAGCCTGGCTCCACCGTGGTTTCTGTGCTAGCATCAGCAGAGCAGCTGCTGTCTTCAGAGAGAGAGGGAGAGGGATGCTGACCCTGCCTCTGGGGCCTCGATAAGGCGGCTAGGGCTTCGTCGAAACCTCTACATTCGAGCACAGTGTAAGAGGGTGACAGTAGCTCTCACTTTCCATTCACCTATTTATGTGCTACTGCCAAGGCAGTTTTTAGCCTTTCCTGTTTATTTTCTGTCTTTGGCATTGGAATATGCCACAGAGATGGCGATGTCCACTGTGGTGAAGTGACTTGGATCAGCCTGAGGACAATGAGAAAATCCCAAAGGCCTCCCTGATGTTTGTGCAAAATGTTTGTGCAAAATCACTGGCACCGCAGCACTTACCAACTGCAAACCCTCATCTGCGTCTCTCCAGCCTTCAAGCAGAAGGGGTTAATGTGACTCTGTGGAGTTACGGCCCAGCCTGAATACTGTGCTGAAATATTAGCAGCGAGTCAGCCCTGCTCCCTGCGGAGCCTGCTAGACAGACAGAAAGTGAAGGCCCTACTTAGCAATAACATGATTAGGATTAATTTCTGGGAATTTTCCATATGAATAGGGTTATTCTGTGGCACCGGCCCTACAGTAGGTAGGTAGGTAGGTAGGTTGATGACTCAAGGCTATTGTTGTCATATACGGTGAGTTTGTCAAAACCCAGTTGGCTGATCTAGAACTTTTAGACTTTCTAATAAGCCAGCGTCCCCTAACCTTTCTGCTCTGTGGCTCATTTACAACAGGCTAAGGGTTTGCAACTCGCTTTGAGCCTCGAGACCAGGGAAGATGTCAGCGATTCCCATGGGGTGAAGGCCTGAAGGTGCGAGCTCTTCCTATGCAGCAAAGAGCAGAGTCCACATAACGCCCACCTGCATAGTCCACAAGGTACTAACCGAGTGGATTCCCCTAACAGCTCCTGAGTAGCCAGTCCATATGGCAATACCTGCTTTTTACTTCAGGGTCTTTTTTTGGCAAATGATACTGGGCTGGGGGTTTGCATTAGAAGAAGCACCTCTTCTTTCCCCTGCTGTATGACGGTCTGCACTTAGGACGTACCTGAGGGCTGCTGGTATCTCTGTTCCCTCCACCAGTTATGTTCTTTTCTGAAGAACCAAGTTGTGCTGCATTTTTCCGAGCCCACTGAAGATAACCTGGACTTGCCTCTCATTACTGGTAAGGCCCCTTTTGGGCCCTTTCTTACCATCAGTCTCCAGGCCTTTGCTGACAGTGCCAAGTCATCCCAGTTATCTATCTGGAGCATCCACAATCATCTCTGCAGCCGATGGAAGTACCTCGGCGGAGTTCATATCCCGGCTGCGCAGTGGATGTCCGTGGTGTGCATCATTTCTGTCTCGTCTCTTGACTTGCGTGGTGCTGTCAGGCTGCTCATTTGGTGCAGGAAGAAAGACAAGGAGACCGGCGACTGAGATAAAACCAACTATACAGGCAATTTGTAAAGTCTCTCTGTGACCGTTAGATTAAAACAAGGAGGAGGACAACGCATCTGAGCTGATTCAGTGCCGGCGAAAGACGTCAGCCTGATAAACCTTCTGTGCTTGCCACAGAGCAGTCTCCTTACTTTGTGTTTCAGCTCTGACCTCTTGGGAGCACCCCTAGGACTGAGAGAGGAGCTGAGCTGTCGTATCGTGTTCAGCCCTTGACCTCTCGGCCCAAGCTGCCGAGGCGGCACCATCTTTGTCCCGAGGAGAAAGTTATTTCTTTCCACATGTACAGTGTAAACAGGAGGCAATGATAGTAACCACTGGGAAGAGAAAGCACCAAGTCCAAGGGAGCAGAGAGTCCTAGGGCTGCTTGACAATTTTCTGTCTAAATGGATTTTCAGTGGAATACTGGAGTTCTGCTTAAAAGCTATTTTTTTTTGGAAGGTGTCTATTTTTGTTGGAAAATGTCAACTTTTCATGAAAAAAATAAAAAAAATAAATGGAAAACCAGATAGTGTTTTGGGACTGGGGCATTTCCCCTGCTTTTTTTGACAAAAATAAAAAAAATCTTCTGAAGAAAATGTCAGTGAAAACTATTTTTTTTTTCCTGTTTATATTGAAACTGCCCTCTGGAAAAAATAGTTTGCTGATCAGCTCAGGCCTGAAACCCATCTGTGCCAGGGGCTGGTGAGATTCCTCGCAGCATGGGCGTGAGTGCTGGCGTGCAGTTGCTGTGCTGCCCTTGAAGAGGACGCTGTATACTCAGTCTCATCCCGGTCTGCTGGGACCTGGGGCAAGAGATTGCTCTAGATACCCCCGTGGATAAACTCCTCCCCGCGACTGGCTACGCTGTACTGTAACCACAGTGAGAAAACCATGTTACTCGTCATTTGTCATCTGAGGATCTCAAAGAGAATTACATCTCAGTAGTGAAGTAGGTGTTATTTCCATTTTACAGCTAGGAACCTGAAATGCTGCGACTTGTTCAAGTCACACGGCAATTCAGGGAATGGAACGCACATTGCCTGATTTTTCCTTCTTTAAACAGGAAACTTCCAGTAGGAGAATATGACTATGAAAGGAATAAAAACAGTAAACAGGCTGATCTTCCCGGTATCAGACTTCGTAAACTAAATTCAGTATCACTGGACTCTAAAAGCAGAAAAAGATGCTTTTGCCCGATGGATAGAACCGATCCAAACATTGAGCAGAAGAATGGCCATTAAAAAGGCAATTTAACCAAAATGCAAGCATTTCACATTAACATGCCGATTGAAGTGAAATTTCATTTGGAAAAAAAAGTCTCCTTTTAGATCATTTCATTTTGACGCATTAAATGTTCATTGTGTGATATTTTATATTCTATCTAATATAGTACGTATTATATTTAACATTTACTATGACAGGATTTGATAGTAATGAGATGAAATGGCTTAATTGTTCCAGTCTGAAGTATTACAGAATTGTTATCCTTCTGGAAATGTTCTAATTTGGGCTTTTTGTTCCAACCTGGAATCACGCATTTCAAAATGCTGGAATTTGCCACAGGACAGAAATTCTATTTTCCGCCTGCCCTTCATAGCCAGGCACTGGCTTTGCCCTGGAAAAACCTACTGCCCCAGTGCCTTCTGCAACATTTATCACCTTTTAATGAACTACCAGATACTGCTCTCGATTTGCAGGTTTGAGAAGGCATTTTACAGAATGTGCTGATGCATTCGCTAGACATCCCAGCGCACGCAGAGCAAAACACAGATGAGAACAAACCCTGCAAACGACTATGATAAAGTAACTGCCTTTCCTCTCAGGACACCACATAAATCTCAACAATCCTGCCTAACCACTTAGAAAAGCATGTGTGCAGCTCTAATTAAGGCCTGCAGTGTGGGATGCCGCTTACTATTTGCACAAGCTAAAATCCACCAAAGCCCCTGACTCACATGCCCTGCATATGTGGCACCCCGATTAAAATCAGGAGAGGGCAGCTTGCAAGATCAAGGCTCAAATGGTTCTTATTACGTCTTGGACCCAGTTTACAGACCACAACGTGAAGCATCCCCAAAGAACCCCGTTTATCATTTGACTTGTTGAACCAATGTGTACAATGCCAGGCTGTTTAGGAACGTAGGTCTCCTGGGGAAGATAGCAACTTCTCCTTGGGGAGATGCCTTATTGTGTTTCATTATTTTCACTGAACCACGTACGATACATTTAGAGGAAAACCAATTTTGCTGTGGTTTAGAGGTGTGGATCTTCCAGAGAGAGAAAGATGCAGGTTTTGCAGGAGGATGTGTTGTTGTTTGGAAAATTTAGAAAAAATGATTTATTATAACTCTGAAATGGATGGCACGTATTGTTTTATGACATTTAAACAGGGAGATAATCATCATAAATTGCATTTGAACATCTCAGTTCGGCAGTACTGTCAACACAACTCAGCATGTGAAATCCATTATCAGGTAGTTTTGGGGGATCATTCATCCACTAACTGGGTATTTGCTGTAACTCTTCGACTGTAACAGGGTGCCTTAAACCTCTTCCCCATGCACATCAAGCTTGAAAACATAGCTAATAAAGGCCAGATGGTTTGAGGCTCCATCTCACACCCCTAATATTGATGGGAACATTCTGGAGGGAGTGGATTTTGTTTAAATCTTCGCCTTGTGCACGACATGATGATAACCACATTTTAGCTTTTTGCAGCATTTGGTGCTAAATGGATTCAAATGTTTCCTGGATCTCTAGCAAATGAATTAAGTGCAGGCTGAAAAAAAAAAATCAGCTTTATTAGGAAACGTTTTACTCATCATGAGACATCTCTGTACTTCATTTCTGACAGCTGGACATTCCCTTTAGAACTGAATTCCTCTAGACATTTTTTCAATCATTCACTGTAAAACTGCATTTGTCTTTGCCAAAACATAGAAACCCATCAAAGGCCAAATTTGGGCCCCTTTGAAGTCTACGGGATTTTTGATATTGACTTTAGTGTGTTCAAGCTTTGATACAAAATGACCAGTAAGGAGAATATTGCAGTTTCAGGACAAATGACTTCCACATCCTAATGCTATTTTACCATTTAAACTGTACTCCACTACATTACAGGGGCCATCTCCATCCCCTCTTGCAAGACCTAATAACAGGATGGGTTAACGTCGAGAAGAATCCTGCTGTATGTTATAGAGAGCAAAGATCTTTATTTAGGAGTTGCCTCGGTTGCTAAATGCTGGACTCAGTCTCCGTGTCTATACGAGATGTTACGTCGCCATAGCAACGCACTATGGTTTCATAGCATCAGCAGATGTAAACTGTGATGCCACAGCCCGTTGCCATAGTGATGCGCTCCCTCGTCATAGCGCATCACTATGGTGACATAGCAGCTAAAAATACCCATGCACCGTTGGCACGGAGCAGTCATGCCTGCTACTGCATCGTCATTTAGTACGTCCCAAAGGAATTGCTAAATGACGGTGCAGTAACAAGAGTGCCGTAGGGGCACATGCAGATGTGCCCAACTGGGTCATTTTTAACAGGATCTTTGAAGCCAGTTCAGTTGAAAGCTGGAACTAGACAAAACTGATTTATTTTCTCCATGTATCTTTGGTACAGTGATATTTTCCTGAGTTCCCCATTTCTTTGGCTGAAATCAGACATGGTGTCCTTCTCTTGTGTCATGTTCTGCGGTATTGCTGGCTATGCAGAGCATATACATTGAAATGCAGTGGAGAGAACATCTGCCAGGGAGGTGTGTGTACCTGGCAACAGTCTTGCAACCATCTGGTCTAGGAAGAGATCCTTATAAATTATGTGGAGCCCATGCACCATCCATTCAGCCCAAGCAGCTAAAGCTATAGGACACTTACAGAACATTTATCACACATTGGTAGGCTAACATGTGGACATTGTACTCTATTGTCTCTTCCTATTTATTTCACGCAGAACCAGTGAGGGCTGCATTTTCCGGAAAAAAAATAAACGGCCCCCATTTACATGGTGCTCAGAGGTTGCAACTTGCATTGAGTTTCATGGGAGTGAAGGGCCCTTACCGGCCTGCAGGATTCACTCAACAAATTGTGAAATTTGGGTCTTATACGTGCACCTGGAAATTCAGCATGCAGTCTTCTGTGATCTCGGCTCATACTAGTTGCGTGCACTGACTGTGCAGACAGGCACTTAATTGTCTTGTACGAATTGCTGTAGAGAGGCTTGAGTTCCAGGGCTCAGATGTGGATTTGCACTTTTGCAGATTTTAGAGCTGCGGGGCACACGCTTTTTTCTTTTTTTGTCGGAACTTCATCTCAAGCTAGATGAGTAAAACACGGCATGCTCGGATTGTGCTGGAAAAATTTAGACTCCACGCTTGGAACGCTGGAGGAAATGTGACCCGGAGTGACTTAGCCCCACCTCTATCACACATGACAGAAGCAGGAGATACATGTAAAACAATCCCCCTAGGTCTGTCCTAGAGGTGCACATGTTCTTTGTCGTTTCCAGAAAGGATAAAACTGTAGCTAGAGCATTCTCTTTGCAAGAACTATGCTTTTATCTTCAGCTGGGTCTCTCAGTGGCTTGTGTTTAACTAACACGTAAAGGGAATTTTGTTGGAAGTCTGCTGCGTCTTCTTGGAAATGAAGAGACTTTATTGTTATTGCACTTTCCTGCTGCTTGCATATTTAAATTGGCAGTGGCTTCCTCACACAATTCAGGGACTCTGGCTTTTTGTTCACATACTTGCCCTTTTTTTATGTGCTCTCGGATTCCCTCGCCACCCCCCCGGCATTTGCTGGTGGTGTGTTCATGTGTTCAGATTGCTTTCCTCTTCGCTCACGAGACCCCAAAGTGCAGGCAGTGCAAGACGCTAAACTGTAGCAACTGCACTTGTGATGAATCATTTTTAAATATAACGCTCATTTTTTAAAAAGAAGCCTGCCCCGTAGTTAGCCCCTCATAACTCATCACGTAACTGGTATCATGTCAGCATTTCCCTCTTTCCAAACAAAACGTTGATTCTGCTATAATTGGATAATGCAAGAGTACTGTAGCTGCTTTGGTTAAGATTTCACGATCAGGATCCGTTTTTATTTGCAAGCTCCAGATAGATGCTTACTCGCGTACACGGGCGCACTTCCTCGAAGAATTGATTTTTAGATCAGAACAGTTCACAGTTAGGGGTGGTTGTAATTCGAGAGGGCCTGAGGCAAACTCTCCTCTGGCCAAGATTTTAGCTAGACACCAACCCATTAAACCTTATTTGAAAGACATGACTTGGAAATACTTACAATCTTTTATGGTGGTTAACTGTCAGTGAAGACTGGGAATGTTTTTCAGCTGTAGCCAAGGCACTCTTTTTGTCAACTCAGGGGACTGAAAGCTCTTGCTGTTTGAGTTCTTCCCTGATTTATCCCTGATTTTTATTTCAGTTCAGGAAGCCGAGAAAGTACAGTTCTAAGGCATTCAATTATATTTAAACTACCTGCACACAGTGCAAGGTTGGGTTACAAATGGAAGATCATAAGTGCAACCACTCTACTCTAGTCCCTTGGCATGTAGAGATACTGAATCCGCTGGGCTCTGTATAATGGGTGTGTCTACACGTCGCCGTGCTTTAGTGCCGTGCACATGGCGCACAGGTAGATTTCACTGTAGTGATGTGCTAAAATGGAGGAGTGCACCGCTACAGTGATATAGCTGTCGATCACGTGTAGACCCACGTGATCGCTATGTCGCTGTAGTGCCCTGTATGGCAACACAGTAGTGCATCACTATGTCACCGTAGGGCGACGTGTAGATGCGCCTTATAATTGGGAAATTATTCTGATTAGTGCTAAATTCACCTGCCCTATAAAATACAGAACAACAAGACTGGCCCCGGTGATTGAACGTCTTGTGATTTGTGATAATTATAAGACCGGAAGCTTTTTAAGATCTCTCTACACTACCACTGTGAGACCAGCAAGGTATTGTACAATTGAGACATGCAGTGCAAGTACCCAAGTCTTTTCTTTGAGCATCAGTTGGAAGAGATTTTGAAGTCACCGTTTACTGGAGAAGTTGAGATGTTTGTAACATTTAAACAGTTGCAGCCTGATGTGTAGAACCACTTGGATTTCTGAGCCAAGCAATGGAAAGGAAACTGTAGTAATCTCTTTTACCTCTGCGTCCCTACAGGCTGTGAGACCAGGAAGAACAAAGGGCAGATGCATTTTTAACTGAAAGTCCTCCACCACTACTACCGCTGATGAAAAATCATTTGGAGATGAATGGTCTCCAGAGAAAGTGCCTTTGCATTTTTCCTTTTAATTGGGAAAAGAATAGATTTGGTCAACTCAACTTTATATTTTTCTTCATGCTCACAGACTGTATAGAGCAGGGGTGGGCAATTATTTTGGGTGGAGGGCTGCTTACTGAGTTTAGGCAAGCCATCAAGGGCCGCATGACAGGCAGCCAGGGCAGATAAATATTAATTTTCTAAATTTTTTAGGGGCTCCGCAGGCCGGATAGGATGTCCTGGCAGGCTGCATCCGGCCTGCAGGCCACATTTTGCCCATCCCTGGTATAGAGAAAACTGTTACCAACAGAATAACTTATCCATGCAATCCTTTATGATGCTGGTGAGCACTGACTTACACAAATAGTCTCAAAGTGGAGCCTACACGCATGCATAAGGACTCTGCACAAAAGTTGCCCAGGCTACCCTTCCCCATTCTGCTCAGGGTCTGATTTCATTGAATTTAAGCTCTTAGGTGACTGCCCAATTTGCATTTATACTCAGATTGGGTAACAAGGCAGGTCAGTGGTCAGGAGTGGCTATTTCCACATGTATTTTATTATTTACCATGTTTATTACAAGTTTTAAAAGGCACTAGCAGAGACTGGGACTCCAGTGTGCTAGGTACTGAACAAGCACAGAATAAGAGACTGTTCCTATCCTGACGATCTTACAGTCCAAGCAGACAAGACAGTGAAAAGGCTGCGGAAGGGGACATACGCAAATTGTACGTACAGTGGAGTTGTGTGCATAAGGCAGGAACACAGGCATGCTTGCAAAACTCCTCACTTAACTTTGCACTTTCACAACTGACCCAAGATTTTGGGTGCCATCGTGAATGAGGCTGATCCTCAGAATGTGTTGAGAACTCTCCCTCTAAAAATCTTTCAAAGGCCTTAACCTGGCCTCCTAGTGACAAAGGCACCCAAAGTCACTAGAGACTTTTGACAACTAAGGCTGTTCAAGTTATTGCCAAACTGGCCCATACGTGCATTGCACAATCTTGCAAACCAAACAAGGGTACCTTTCTTTGATTCCAAGAGTCCTTCAAGGGGCAGCTGCATCCCTTGCATACCATGGACATGAATGGCTTTTATATGTTTGCTGTCTCACATGAGTTAACAGACTAGCGCTAGCACAACAGCTCTTATGGGTGTGTTGAATTGCAGAAGTGTGAAGCAGAGGACTGGGCAAGTGCTTTCATACCCTTGGACAAATAAGCTCTGGCAAAGCCGTCATTTGCATTTTCTCTCCAAATATAATGTCATAAAAAATTCCTGCTGTGCATTAAAAATGTGACTGATTAGTTGTTCTGCTCTATTCTGTGCTATGATTTCACCCAGTTAGGCCCACTCACCTTCTCATGAAAGTAGGAATAAAAATAAGTTTAGTGGGTATTTAGATCTGCTAGTTTTGTTGAATATCATTCCTTTTCAGGGAGAACGTCTTATAACTGTTCTAAACTCACCAGGTATATCAGCTGTTCCATGCATCAAGATTAGCATTTACCCTTCAACTACATTTTTGGTATATAGTGAGTGCATCTACATGAGACGTTAACTGTGCAGTAGCCTAATAACACTGCACACTAGCACGTCACAGCACAGACAATGCTGATTGCTACTGCGCTGCGTTATTAGGCAACTGCACAGCAGCATCACTAGAAAGGCGTTTGCCGGCACTCCTGTGCAATAACTGGTTATTGTGCATTTTCTTGGTTATACAAGTACTAAATTAAATGTGCGGTAACCACTGCGCATTAGGGATGTGTGAAATTTTGGTAGCTGTTTTGTTTAGGAGGTGTTTCGGCCCATTTCAGCTAAATGGAAACAGAAGGCTCCAAAACGTCTTTGAAATGAAGCGAAACCATCCAAAACGTTTTGGAAATGTTTTGGATGTTTCTTTCCTCCAGGAAGAGTCTGATATAGCCCTGCAGCCCTCCTTTTAAAGTGCTGGGATGCTGGGGCTGGGCGGGGGATGGTGCCGGGCAGGCCAGCCGTTGGGGTTCTCCGTGGTTCCCCCCGCCAGGGCAGAGGCGGGCACAGCTGCAGAACCTGCAGCCGCTCGGCTGTGCCTGCCTCTCCCTGGCTGATCCAAATCTCCAAATCAGCACCGAAATGCCAAAACAGATTCAGCCGAATTGAAATGGAACGGTCATCTGAAACACCGAAACGAATCACCGTCCTCCGAAATGGCCGAATCTGAAACCAAAACCGAAACAAAACATAGCTGTTTCGCACAGCCCTACTGCACATTAATGAATGTGTAGACATACCCAGTGTGATGTATGGGGATCCTGGTTTTCTCTGATTTAAAAAAAATCCCCACTATATGAGCATCTACAGAGAGTCGGGGTAAAGGTAGAGACGATCCCTTATTAGAACCGAGACTACTGCACTCAGATTGGGGGCACACAAAAAACTGCTGTGAAATAAGATAGGGTGTATGATCTAATGCCAAAGTCAGTGCAAAGTAGAGTATTTCTTAAAGAAAGTGGAATAAGCTGCCTCATTTTTGCCACGGTAAGAGCATGCACACAGACACGTTGTCCAGTGCCTGACTTCCTTGAGTGTTTACCTCATAGTAATGTTTTTCTGTCGTGATTGTGAAAGAAAATTCCTTGGAAACAAGTACAGCAAAGGCATGGAGATACATTACTGAGCTGATGATGCCAGAGGGTGAAGCTAGTGGGTGGCAGAGCGGGCTCCTACTGCTGAATAGGGCTGTCTTAAAGGTGTTTATAAAAAAGGCCACTTTTGGCCGAAAGGAAAATGGATGAAGGTGCAGATTCTAAGATCTGGTCTCATATTGTGAACTTATTTAAGCAGAGGCTTTGCAACAGTGACTTTCAAGCCCGGTCCTTTCTGGCTACTGGTTGCAGTGTGCCAGGACTTCTACAGACTCACTGTTTGGTCTCAGGCCAGTTGGTCAGCTTTTTCCATACATAGGTTACAGTAGAACTACCACATTGTACAAGGGTAGTGTTGGTTGTATTTAGTATTTTATACTGACAAACTGTTTAGAAGCCATCTGATGAAAGGCATTGCTATTTGCTGTACAGTGCTTTGTTCCTCACTTCTTCATTTGCTGAAGAGCCTTTAGAAAGCCAAATTCAAAGGGGGAAGTCACATGAAATCAAGGCCAGGAAAATGTTTGCGTGAACCCCGTAAGCCAAAAGGCTGGTCATCACACAGCTGTTCATGCCAAAGCTCAAACTTTGAAAATATTTTTTGGTAGTGGGATTGGTAGGAACAAGGGAGATACAGGAGGATTGTCTTGGGCCTGTTTCCCACTGGTTGCTGACACTTGAGTTATCAGCTACAAGTCAATCCCAATCCTGCAAAAATGTGCAAATTGTATTAACTCCGCTGAGACTCATTATTGGCACTGCCAATATATGTGAGTCTTAGAAGCTGGGGCTAAGCAATGGAATTAAAGATTCGAGGCACCAAACTGAAAATCACAAGTGAGAGGTTGCTTCTGAATTGCTAATGGCAGTAGCAACTCTTGAGACATACTGGGGGCTGTAATAACAATGTTTAGGCAAGGCGTGCTGTGACCTGACGTTCTAGATAAGAAAGTCAAAGATGAAGACAGCATACTTCCTGCCCTAGAAACATTACAGCACAGTTCTAATTCACGCTATACTCCATCTAACAATGGTGTCCCTTGCTTAGTAACCCCAGGGTGTCAGTGGATTTCATTGATCTGACTGCAAATTATTAATGCATTTTCCATCAAAGGCTGCCATTTGGAGCTACCGCCTGGTAGAGCTGAATGGCTGATAATTAGTAGAGTACAAGTGTATCTCTTGCTGTTTGTCACTGTGACATTAGCACAACATGCACGTCAAGGTACTTTTTCAAGTAAGCTGGGTTTATTAAAAAAGCACATCCTAGAAACTGAAATCCACAGGTGAAGTCACACAACCTGCTTTCCTCTGAATTTTCCTGCACAGATTTTTCTCGTGTTGTCTGGACATTGGCTGCACTTTGCACCTGGAAGTGGCTGGATACATTGGGAAAGAGAATGTCGGTCAGGAGGGGAAAGGGAATTTTGCAGCCCCCGCTGTTTTGCATTTCTGTGTGTCCTGTATGGATATAATGAAATGCACCAAAATAAAATGTTAGTTCATACCTGCCTGTACTCTGGAGGAACCTACTTTGCATGCCAGAGTGTGGGGCTTATGGGTGGGAGTGGTGAAAAGAGGTCTTCCACAACTTAACCAGCCCCATCCTACTACCTTGCTTGCTTTGTCTGTGAAGAGGTTGAAAAACATAACTCATCATATCCCAAATAGATCCAGCTTGTTGCCCAGGCCAGACCCGTAGATGTGCTACAGCCACTTTGCATTGAATCACCGGTATGCTCTGACTGTGAAAACTGAACACATGACCCAGGATAGTTCATTCGGGTAAGGCTTGTGAACACCCATTGCTGTCTGCACAGAACAAAAAAAAAAAAAGGGGGGGGGGTTATTAGCTGGGATTCAACTCTGTGATGCCACCTTTGGTTAGATATTCAACCTTGTGTGGGCCCGTATATTTCAAAGCAACTTTCAAGTTGTTCTACTACAACAGATCAAATCTTCAAATACAAAATGGAAAATAAATGGCTAGGCAGCAGAACTACAGAGATGGATCTGTGGTATATATGAGATCACAAACTCAATATGAGTCAACAATATGATGCTGTTTTAAAACAAGCTAATTCATTCAAAATTGAAAGGTAATTTTCTGCTTTGTTCAGCACTGGTGAGGCCTTCACAGGAGTACTGTGTCCAGTTTTCTGCCCCACAGTTTAAGAAAGATGTAGATAAATTTGAGAGAGTCCAGGGAGAGCATTAAGAAAGATAAGAGGTTTAGAAAACATGACCTATGCAGAAAGGTTGGAGGAACCGGTTTTGTTTAGTCTAGGAAAGAGAAGACTGGGGGCGGGTGGGAATGATAACAGTCCTCCAGTATGTAAAAAAATTGGTAACCAATTGTTACCCTTTTCCACTGGAGGAAGTACAAGAAGAAATCACCTTAATTTGCAGCAAAGAAGATTTAGGTTGGGTAATAGCAAACACTTCTAACGATTAGGGTGATGAAGTCCTGAAACAGGCTACCTGTGCAGGCTGTGGTATCTCTTTCACCGAGGAGAAAGGATGGTCTAACTATATTTGATCTTGCTACAATGTCATAGCTTCTGGGGATCCTTTCTAACCCTACATTTCTATGGTTCTAGGACATGGTGGAAAGGGCTTGCAGAGAGCAGCATGGGGATCCAGTCAGTACAAGGCGGTTTCCTATTCCAGGTTATATTGCCGACCAAAGTTTATGCCTCTCTGGACAAGTTGGTCTCTGAGGTGCCCACATGCCCTGCTTTTTGCCTGATTTCAGAGTAACACAGCTAGCTACCTTGCTCTAATCCAGGTTTCTACAGCAGCCCTGCCTTTGTCAGTGCTTGGGGACACCCAGCGATCCAGTCCTGTATGCTAGTACCACTTCCAGTGGTGGTTTCTTTGTGATGAGGGCAGCAGTCCATTAAAATGGATCAAGAGACAGCAAGCCCACTTTGTGCAGGCCAGCAGCCCATGATCAACTTGAACATGAGCTGGTAGTTTCGCCTGGGTGGCACTTGAACCTTGTGGCCCTGGGACCAATAGTGAACTTACGTATTAACTTTTCCCACCCCATTTCTTCCTACTGTGCTAACACCACGGTCTTATGTTTGACTCAGAAAATGAACATCTAAACATTTTATTTAGCTTTAAGATACATTTAAGCTCATCTGCTCTGTAAGAGGCAATCCAGGTATTATTTGTTTATCAGTGGAGTCATCCTTCCAGCAAAGAGCTGTTGTTAGTTGGCACTGTATAATTTAAGTATCTGAAAGATACGGTTTTTATTATATTCACATTTAAGTTCCCAACCAGTTCCATTTACATCTTTTTCTTCCTGAATTTGTATTTATTATTTTTTTCAAGTCATAGACTAAAGGTGGAAAGATTGTATATGTTTAGCTGCCTTGTTAAAATATCTACCTATGCAAGCATAGGATACCTGAGTATGTTTGCTATTATATTTTAAGGCCCTTACAAAAATACAGGGCTGTATAGCTTTTATATATTTTTGCGTTTAAATCATCCAATGCAAAAGTTATTCCCAGGCAGCATTTAATAAGATATTTCACTCAAGTTCAGACCAACTTGGAAAGTTTTCAAAACAGAAAAGGCAGGAAAGTTCACCATTAACAGGCAGTAACCGAAATTTTCAGATTAATTTCAGTTTCTTACTTATCTTGGCACTCCATTAAACTAATTTCATACAGTTTAGTAAAGGAGAGATTGATTAAACAGGAATAACCTTATTGTTAAAATGTTGAACATTATATTTGTCCTACTTAACCAATTTTTGATCCAGGGGAAGGCAACGTGTTGATAGCAGATCCTGAAGGATAAAACGAGGAAGTTATTTATAAGACGAGGCTTCAGTTCTCAAGGAGCCATTCAAAACTGGGTGAAAACAAGGACCATTCTGGCTTGCTTTATTTTTATTGGGGTTAGAAAATTTGTAACTCTCTCTCTGAACCAGGGTCTTTTACCAATGGTCTGCTTGGAACACATTAAGGTTGGGTTTTTAGGGCATTACGGTTCCTTGTGGCAGGTTGAAATAATAATAAAAAGTTTTATCTGAAGTTAAAAACTTATGAATGATGACACCTTTTGAATGTTGAGGGATTTTTCTTTTACAGTCCAATGCAGGCTATGTCCTGATCCTGAAAACTCTGACATGGACACTTTACGTCTGGGCAAGAGCAGTGCCATTCAGTTCCAAGGGACCTTGTGTGTGCAACTGGGCAGAATATTTTTGATGATTTATTTCTTTTTTGCTGGTTCATCAGTATTCAGCAAAAGTTTCATGGACACCTCTTGATCTTGCCAATATTTTTCTATGGAAGTTGAGGTCCAAGGTGAATGCCTGGTTATTTCCAGAAACAGAGATTAGTTGAAAATGTGACCTTTTTGATCATGTATGGACATTTCAACAGAATGTTGTTCCATGAAAACATTTCAAAGGTTATATTCTCACACCAGGAATGAACAAAAACAGATTTTAAAACTTGAGCTTTGCAAAGCTGCCTGAAAGATTTAGATACCTGATTTCCATTAAAATCTCCTCCGGATGTCCCGTTGACCAACTGGACAGAGGGTCTAATTAGACCCAATCTGCATTTTACTGATCAGGTAGCTCTAAGCAAGATTCTGTGAAAATCATCCTTGCTTCTCTAGCAGATGTTGTGAGACCTAATTATAGTGACTCCTAGAGACAAACCACAAAGGATGTGGTCTTCCCTCCTTTCTCAGGCAAAACCTCTTCAAACTTCTATTAAACTCTACTTAGGCAAAGTTGCTGAACTAAAAGTGACATTTATCTTTAATTCTTCTTCCCCAAATTTTCCACTGGATTCCCATTACAGATTGAATGTTGGCAACATTTCAGATTAAACAACAAAAATGAATTTCTTTGGCTCTGAGGAAGAATTGTTTCTGCTGAAAACTAAATTAGGCTGCCATTTTTTCACCTGTTAATGTAAAGATTATATATTAGAGACATTTTGCTTTTATATTCGTGCTGCTTATTCCAAAAATATGTTACTGCTATGACTGCCCTGATGTGAGAAAGTCACCTGACGTGTTATGGTCTTCACAGCTGCATCCATGCCTTGCAGAAAAAACCTATTTATGCGTCAAATGATTGAAAAGTCATGTTTGAAACCATAAACATTTTGCTTACAACTTACAAAGTTTAAATCTCTTTTTTAAAAGTACATTATAGTATTACAATTTATTTAAGCTGAGCCATGACATAAACAGTTTCACTGCAGAGCTGGTTTCCAAAGCATATTTATTTAAACCATTAGCAAAACAGGAGATCCTTCCCCATCTGCTTGCTTTTGTGCAGGATTTCTCAGTTTCTGGATGCCAGTTTGTGACATTTCTTTGAGACTTGACTTTACAAAGTGGGTGCTTAACATTTCTGAAGATTAGCACCAAAGGGCATGTAAAAATGGAGACATCCAAAGTCGGTAGTACCATTTCAGTAGTTGGCTTCATATTGTTAAGGGAATTTTGGATTCTGCTTTCATGCCCAATCCTGGTCCCACATTAATTGTTTGCCTTCAGTGGGCACCAGATAGATCTATTCACTATAACATGATGAACATCACAAAGAGAATATGAAAATATACATTTTTACCAGGCTTCATGCTTTCAGAAAGCTGCATTGGTCTTTGTACCAATGGCAATTTCTTATTACTTTTTAATCTCCTCTTAAACAAAGTCATGGTTTTCACTGAGCCACCACTGGGACAGGGAGAGCAATATTTTCCTAACAATTACTGTAGTCAGCTTAGCTGCACGTTTGAAGGTAACAGACATTTAAAAATATACACTATTAATAATTGTGAAAAACATTTTATTGAAAAGATATCATTTGAAGAAAAAAATCCCCCTTGCTCCCTAATTCAGCAGGAAATGCCACGCAATTATCTTTATTTTCTCACTGGCTGTGAGATGAATTGAAATTCATTGTTTTAAATTAATTCACCTAGTAGCAATTACCTTTACTTTCCTGGAACAATACAGAGACAAGTTAAAATGCTCAGTTCATAGGTAATTTTGCCTTGATTAAAGTGGAGGAATGACCAGAAAACTGGTGTTCAACAGACTAATCACGAAACAAGAGAATGAAAAGTGGTGTTTGATGTTTCAGAAATGCACATGTGGTTCAACAGCTGTTTCAACTTAATTTTTGCTATTAACCAAACGAATGAGTGCTTCATTCCAATAGCAATATCAAGACCAAATGAAACTAAGTAAGGCAAGGGAGTTCTCTACCCTGCTTTCAGTGGGCTTCTGATCAGGTCTGAATAAGAGGAAGCATCCCAAAAAGGTGAACCTTCCTTGGACCCAGGATTCACTGCATTTCTGACACCAGAGGTGTCAAAAGGTGCGAACAGAAGTGCAGCTCCCTAGTCTAACTTATGGCGCTTCACAGAAAGTGCCATGAGTTAGACCGATTCTCGCAATCCAACAGATGTTTGCTGTTGGTTTGGGAGGGTGGAGGATCAAGCTCCAATTTGGAGCTGATCCAGCAAGAGAGGCTGCATGTCAGCAGCCTCTTCCCCTAGTCCCATCTCTGGTACTGTCTCAGGAAGGGAGCGGGGGAGAAGGAGCCCAGACTTGTGTTTGCCCAGCCTGTGCTGGAGTGGGGTTGGGTGGATTGGAGCTCCCTGAAGTGGGGAGACTCCAGTCCATCTGCCCCCACTCCAGTGCAGGCTGGGCAAACCCCAGTCTAAGCTCGCTCCCCTCCCATCCTGAGACAGCTCTGGGAACAGGACTGGGCTGTAGCGGCCCAGCCACTGGAACAGACACAAGTTAATGAAGGTGCTCTGGTTTGAAGTGCCTTAATTTGAATCCTCATACAATGAGGGCTAACTTATCTCATGGTTGGGGTGTTCAGCAGTGTGCTCTTCTGTTAGGGCATGGCTGTAGAGCACTTTCAAAGGGCCAATCACACAACAAATGTAATTTCTGTCTGCACCTAAACTCATCCGGCCATGCACCAGAGTAGCACATGGTTGCTCTGAAGCTACAGTGGCTGCCTTGAACCTCCAGGACACAACCTGGAATGGGTTCCCTGTGCAGCACCCTGAGACATCTGGTGTGCCCCATGTGTTGCCTGTGGGTCACTTTGAGACCCATGGGCAGCACTGGGGGCTGCGTGATATGGCTCTGTGGGACAGTCCAGCCTGTAGGCCAGATGTTTGACACCCCCTTCTTACACAGAGTTGAATTCAATTATAAGAGACAAAGAAAACTGTAAAGCTCAGTTTCACTTGTAGTAATATGACAACCTTCCTTCATACATTATTAATTGTAATGATTATCATTATTATTGACAGGTGGGCATAACCTTGGGAATCCATGGATGGAAGTTTCTTAGAAGAGCTAAACTTTTCCATATTTTTTCCATTATGTTATGAAACTCATTATTGCAGAGAGAAAGAGATGTATGAAACTCATTATATTATATATTATAGAGCACTCACAAAGAGGACTAATAAAGAAACAACCCGTAAAGATGCAAGGAAGAAATACACTCTTCTTGGGCATGATTAGGTCCAACTAATTCAATTCTCAGGTTAAGAGAATGGAATGAGGTGGTTTAGACAGGGATGCTCCTGCTTGAGAGAGCAGTCCTATCCTACCCTGAAGAGCTGGCTGCTGCTACACAAATGGAGAGCTGTGCTGCAAGTGAGGCCCCATCAATGCCATCTGTTAGGCTGATGCTGCAGTGCTTTGCATGTGGAACTGGGAGTTCTGCCTACACTGTGATTACTGGCTTGTACATGGAAACAATCAGGACAATAAAGTTGCACAGCTGGATCCTGAGTTTTGTGTTCAGATTTCATACAAGCTTGATTGTCTGAATGGGGACAGACTGAACATGGGCAAGGCCCCTTCAGCTCTCGTCTCCTTGATCCCAGTATTCCAAACAGTGTTTCAAACTGTCTTGTCCAAAATGCACACACAGTTGACTCCCTGGCTTGTATACCCCGTTACCAGATTTGACAGTGCACTTGACATAGGCATGCATAGAAATCTGCACACAGACTTGAGGCAAGCAGTTGTACTTCTGCCTTGTTCAAAAGTATAGCACATTACTTTGAGTACACCGTGTTATTGTCCCCTGATATTAGGAACTTCCTAATTCTTGTGTCTCTTTCCTACACCATATGTGTATAGGTGAGAGCTACACAAACACCTAACACTAGGGACTCAGGTGAATAACAGAGCTCTTCCAAATGGGGCTTGCAGATGTAGAATAAGTCCCAGAAAGTTCTTATGTAGTGTCCTTCCCTTTCTGCTAATGTAGTCAGTTCAAACCTAGTTTTGTGTGTTTGGGTGATATGGCAGCCATTTCTTCCCCAGAGAAGCCTACAAATGTTCCAGTGGGGGTGGCCACTGGCCAAGCTGTAGCACAGGCAGCCTGTGTATGTGGCACGCAGCAGACTGGGAAGGGGGCATGCATCA
The DNA here is from genome assembly GCF_001723915.1 of Gavialis gangeticus. Classification (NCBI taxonomy): domain Eukaryota; kingdom Metazoa; phylum Chordata; order Crocodylia; family Gavialidae; genus Gavialis; species Gavialis gangeticus. The sequence continues at coordinate 18,693,970 of NW_017729009.1, forward strand.
TAGCTGCAGATAGGGCAAGGAGAAGAAAGCAAAGCAGCAGAGTGGGCAGGGGAAGAGGATTGGAGTGGCACTTGGGAAAAGCATGTGGCTAATTTGGACCACACCTGCCGAAAAAGGTTGGCCCCGCTGTATTAAAGCAATCATCCCAGCAAGTGGCACGCCAACTATAAACCTCATTGAAACTGCCACTAAATAGAGATAAATGACATCAGAGACTACTTTTGTGCTGAGTATTTTGAATGCTCTTTGTTCACTCAGCATGCTGTAGCCACTGATTCAGAAGACAATCAAAGACAGGGAGAAGAAGAGCTTTTCTCCAGCTATACTGGGAGCTACTGCTAACATCCAACTACAATGAACAGTCCTCCAGCAACACCCACCTGCACTCAAATCTGGAACATCCCACCATTCACGGTAAAGGATCTTTTTGAAGAATCCTTACCAAGTGGGAGGTAGTAACAGTTGAAAACACTTACAGCTCCGCTGAACATTGAATAGTACCAGAATATTGAAATATGCATATTGGACCCAATCTGTAAATCCTTACTCAAGTTGTCAATGGACCCCCAGTCCTATTTTGTCAAGTAATTTGGGCGCCTCTTAAAATAAGTCCCATTGACTTTCACTGAAATTCCTATGGCTGGATTTTCAAAAGCACGGAGATTAGTTTGCTGCTTACCTCCAATTATCTTTCAAGGGGAGTTCAGTGCCTGGCTCACTTAAGATAATTTGAAAAAACTGCATTCCCAAACAGTGCCTAAGTCACTGGAAAATGGCTCAGCCTCCTCAATCACTTCTTCAGGGAAAACTAGCACTGAATTGAGAAGATTGAACCCAACCTGTTGTGTTTTTTTTGGTAACACAAAAGCTTGTTCTGTTTAAGCCTTGTACTCTGTCCCAGCAAAACATTCATGTAATATTCAGGAGTTGAATTAAAAGGCACATTAAAAGTTTCTAACTATCACTATTTGTAGCAACTATGCTTCCATTCCTCTAAGAAAATACCGTGTGGCTCCCCAGCTGTTAGTTAATTTCTGTTGGACTAAATCATGTGACTGACCAGAAAGTGGAGATCCTTTCAGCTAAGGAAGAGGGAATTCTGAAGTTTGATGCTATTTATTCAATATTTTTTCCCCTGACAGTGATTCAAATACCAGCAACTGTTTGTAGAGCATTTTCCTACACAAAGAAAAAAAAAATTAAAGTGGCAACCCAAAAATCTGTCATGGACATCTGGACCACCCCTGTCTGGCTTAGGAAATATAACACCAGTCACGCCTCCAAGTGCAAAGAATCAATTCCATATTCTGTCTTCAGCAGATCAAAGGTTCCCCCGGCAGCTCTAAATTTCAGGCTGGCATTTACTCAGAAAACTGATGTCTCGGTGCAATTCCTCATTCACCTCTGCACAGCACCATGGTCCCAACCCTTCTGCTATCAGTTGGCATAGACGCTTGTATCAGGCTGTGTAAGTATCTTCTTTGTGGAGCTGAGTGCCAGCTGATGCCAATGCAATCACTCACCTTCACTGGTGATGCAATAACAGGCGAGGACATCGCTGATAATCTTCATGGAAAAAGAACATGAAGGAAAAAGGGAGATTGACTGATAAATGAGGAGAGGGAGCTATTTCCCAGTATATTATAGGCACAGGGTGTGGCATGCGAATGAGGAAGTTAAAGATACACGTAGGCTCACCCAGCACCAATGCATCTGTACACCTCAGCAATGCATCTGAAACAGGGCCCCGTAGTATTGTTTGCTGGCCGAGGGGAGGTTGTGCAGATGCCCACCCATGCAGATCCGGTGGCAGGAATGGGAACACAACTCTCGCTCTTTCACTCTTAAGCTGGGACAGGCCTCTGATTTTGCTGCTGTTGAGGGTGATGGTGGTGTTATTATGGGCAGCCTCGGGCAAAGCCGTGGCTTTTGCATTTAAGTCTGAAGGAGCTGTGGTTTGTGGTCATCTTGATCTCTCTGGAGAATGATCTCCGGATCTGAGGGCCAGTCACAGAGAAAGGCCTCGCTCTTGTCTGTATATGAGTCTGATTTTTGTGGTTGACAGTTCCTTTTTTGCTTTCAGTATAAAATTAAACTGGCTGAGACATTGAGGGTGAAAAACTGACTTCTGTGTATGCAGAGTCTGTTTTTTTCTAGGCATTTTGGGAATGTAAAATTTCTACAACTGCACAGTATGGGGCACAGATTTATAGCACAATCTTATTTTGAAATACCTAAACTGTCATTGATATGATGGACTGTATTGGCTCCAAAGCACCGGTAGTATTAATGGGAAATTCAGCTTGATTTAGGAGTGAAATTTAGGTTTTTGTAAAAACAAGTTTTTACAAAATCTAAGATCAGTAGAAATGTGTCCACATTTGTGTTTTAAATTCCAATGAAAACAGTTTCCCCCACGTTGGTTTTAAACATTCCCTTTCAGCGCTTACAAGCCAAACACTGTGGCAATGAACTAGTTCATGAAAGCTCTTGGAGGAAGTGATACAAGGAACAAAAGTAAAACTGACAATTTGGTTTTCATCATCCAAGCCGAATGAAGTGTAAGAAAAAAAAAAGGATTTTAGAGATGTTGTCCCCATGAGCCCTATTGGAGTTCACAGAAGTTCACAAAGCCTAATAAATATAACTATCCTTATTTTACATATGGCAACACTGATATGCAGTGGGGCTGAACCATTCATCCAGAGTCATACACCAAATATAAATACAGTAGGATCTTCAGCTCCTAATTTTTAGTTCTGCTCCTTCTCTCATGAACTAGAGTCTTCTGACTTCGGCTTTCATTAGATGTATTAATTTAAGGTTGTAAATACGGTGCAGATAAAGCTTTTTTTTTCAATACACAAGGCTAGATTCAGTGGTTAACATGGGCAATGCTCCTTTTAGTCCAAAGACTCTATTGTGCCAATAACCCAGATGTTAACAATCTCTAATAGAAACCCCCGAGAACAGGAAGAACATGTTTTTAGCAATTAGAAAAAATTGTGGACCGCTTACCTTTATTTATGTAATAAGTCAGCTGTTTGGGACAGTTGCAGATTGTTATTAGACCGTAAGAAATGCTGACAAAGAAAACAAACTATGCAGATGTATAGAAAGATTATAGCTGCTCATGTATATCGAGAAGTGTGTACATCTAAATAGTGTATCACTCTGTGTACGCTCAGAAATAATCCCCATCTCATCACTTTTGGCATAAGCTTTGAAAAGATGATGATAGGTTGAATAGTGGAAGGCAGCGTGCATTCACAGGCACTGAAAAGCTGGTGGAAGCAGGAGAACTAGTCAGTGACTCGGTCACCTCCAGGTCTGCTGCCTCTGAGACGCAGAGGAGAGACCACGCTGCTGGTAACTTATTAGCACCATTGACTGACCCCATAGAACAAATTTCTGGGCATTAAGACCTCTGCATGCATAAGTCTTAATTCAAAGGTAGGCATATGCTTAAATGATTTTCTGGAGGAAAATGGAAATAAATATATGATGGCATGCATTGCTGAACTGGGGCATGGATATGTAATGATCGGTATATCCGGACCTCCTCACGGGCCTTCTTATACTTAACAGGACCATAACACGTAAGGAGTTTGTCTTGAGTGGCAAACAGGTGCATATTAACACAGCTTTTGGAACAGAGGGAGGGCTGCTGGGAGATTTAGGGTGGTTTCCTCACCGTACCACAGATTTGGCTGGTGGCCTTTTCATTTAACAATATCATTATATGCCCTGAGCCGTTTTTCTTTCTGAATCTAAAAAATAAGCTATCATTCCAATGAGCAGAAAACAACCTTGATTAGAAAGGCTGTGGACTCAGGACCATGGGAAGGTTTGGATTTTTCACATGATCAGCTCTGTTTTAACAGCTGTTTTCTGGTTACTACAACCATTGAGCAAACATGAAGGTTATTTTACCTTTCTTTACTGATGGTCCAGGCTCCCTCTTATTTCCTCTCCCTGGGCAGGCTGGCAGTAGCTATGCTCGGACCTCCACAGCCTGCTGTACCCCCTTACACATCTTTATGTACAGTGTTGCAACTAGAGATGCTTCATCTTATACTGTAAACTGGAAAGGGATGAGAGCTGATTGCATCCATTCATCTGTCCAAGGTATTTAAGGCACCTGGCCGTCTCTATGTTCCTGAGCTCTGAAGAGGATGAACATTAATATTCAAGCCTGGATGTATGGTAGGTATATTTGCACTCTGTAGGCCAGATGCTGGTTTAACGTCCTAGAAAGTTGTGCAAGCTCCATTTACACTGCTTTATATGATAAACATATTACTTGGAGCTGATGTGTGCTCCTGCCGTGGGAGCTAGTGGTGTGGCTATCCCTTGGAATAAAACAACCTCTTTCCAGATTGTTATTCTCCTTCCTGTGCTGGGTGTGGACAGAAACTGGAGACAATGGGAGTTTGTCTCTGACCTCAAAAATCCAGGCTCTGGAGGGAAGTAAAATGAGAGCTGCTTTCCAAATTTTAGGAATCAGAGATCTTGGAGGTGTCAGAGGTGAGGGGATATGAATGTCTCAGCTCCTCCATCACCAGCAGGGGTCATCATGAGAATGGAAATAAACTCAGGGTGTCTGGAGGAAGGAAATTCAGCTGGCACGGCAGAATCCCTTTGGAGTTGCCAGCTATTTCAAGTTCTGAATCAGCCCTTATTTTTCAAGGAAGGGCCTTGATCTCTGCAGGTTTATTGAGGGAAAAAGAAACTGAGCTCCACAGGGATTGTGATCATAAGGGCTCAGTCTAGCAGAGTCAGTGGAAGCTGAGGGTGCCCAGCATGACAGAGCGGACCCCAGGGGCCATGACAAACTTGGCCCAGATTTGAAGCAACAGCCCTCTGCTGTAAGCACCAGACCACAAATGTCTTTCCCACTCTTTGCTGCTAAGAAGGAAGCTTCAATTTTCAAACTTGGAGAAATGTGGTGAGTTGAGGGCAGGAAGAATCTGTCATTCATAAGAAAACATGAGGTAGAGTTTCAACATCTATTTTAATTTTAAATTTCTCTCTCTAACATTGATGGAGCCCGAGAGGCAGGAGAAGGTTCAAACTCCAGTGTCTGCTAGCAGCGCGTGGTGGGAAAGCTCTTCCAGTTGTTTGCAAAGTAGCTGTTAAAGCTAATGACGTGGTTCCTAATTCCCTTGCAGTTTAGAAAGTAGAGGCACCTTGCATGAAAGACAAAGCTGGCTCATTGCTTAGTCTTTCTTCCTCTCCCAAAAAAGAGCCTTGAATTAATGAGCATTCCTGATAAACATGGTGATAGAAATCACAGGCAGCCGCTTTCATGTGCAGATATGAAGCCTGGCTCTCTGGAGCGCCCTGGAGTGTATGTATTCTCAACACGTCAGAATGGAAGGAAACCAAATAAAGTCCCTCCTGGTGTATGCAAACTGCAACAATGATCTCTGAGAGCCTATGAGCTTCATCTGCTTCAAGCCTTTGCTCTCAGACACTATAAAGTCAATTATAAAATGTGCCAAGAGGGAAAAAAAAGTGTTAACCTTTTCTTTGTGTGGTTTTTTTTTCCCCCCTCATTGCATTTACATTGGCCTTGAAGAACTGGGACATTTTGCAGATGGCTTAGGGTCTATAAATTCTTATTTAAACCATCACGAGCCAAGTATAACAGGTAGCAGTCCAGACTTGTCTAAAAAGGATAAACCCCAGCTAAGCATGTAAATAATACTCTAGTGCTTTTTATCATATAAACACATACGTTGAGCCAGGACCCTAAAAGGCCTGTTCACATTTCCCTATTGTTATCTTATAAAGTGCATTGGTTATGTGTGTTGCAATGGCGGTGGGTTAGTATTTTTCAAGGCTACCTCTCACTGAGTAGATCTAACCACACTAACAATGTAATGCGTATTTTAATGGATCTATCCTCAAAAATCATTATGGTGGTTAATGAAGGAAGACCAGAAGTTAGGGAGCTCTGCAGCTTCAAACTGCAGGCTCAAAATAGTCTGTCTCCACTCAGGAGGAAACCATGAGAAACTCCCCGGCTGGGTGACAGGGCGTCAGGACAGCTTAGAGCCACCACAGAGACTGTTACATTGGCACTGGTAGGAGGAAAGAGTCTGTCACTTAAGCACAGCATATAGCAGTGGGTCAGGAGAAAGGGGGTGTTATGCTGGAGTGTGAAACGAGGGAAAAGAAGCGCTCCTAATCCTGTTATAGTTGGGAGAGATACTGTGTCTGACACTGATGCTATCTCTGTCCTTGGGCACGTTGTGTAATCTTGCCCCAGTTTAGAAGATAAAGCTTGCCTGCAGGGGTCTTTTGAGAATTAAGGAGTCAGTGTTTTCTAGACTGCTCGGAGATGAAAAGTGCTTTCTTCGGGCTAAGCATTTTTACCATAGGGGAAAGAAAAAGAACCTGCATCTTCTATTTATTTTCCTTGCTAGGAAATTGCTGAGACCCAAGAATCTCTCCGCAGGTTTATGTTTATTTTTTCATTCCCTTTATTGTCCCCACCTCCTGGTTCCAGCATCATGGTGAATCTGATGAGGAGCCAACCACTGTTGAATGTATATAGCTCCCTCCAGAGTTTTCCAGTGAGATTCACTGCAGTTCCAGTTATGAGGGATTCCTGGCATTTCTTCTGCAGGCCCTAGCTACCAAGGATCTGTCATTCATCTGCATTTATTTCTGGCTGAAACTCAGATCAGGGAGAGGCTGTTTTACAGACCTCAAGGAAGATGACTGTATTTCTCTTTAAGGTCTCTCTCAATACATGAATGATGTTTCATAAGTGACCCAGCCACAGCAATTGGCATTACCTGAATAAAAAGGAAGTTCCAGGGCCAAGGGTTTTTCTGCTTTTACCCATACACCTTCAAAAACATTTGTGCAATCATTTACAGTGCATGCATACATTTAGAGATTGTCCTGCAGGGCATTTACAGTGCACTAGGTAAAAGGATACACCCTGCAAAACTGAAATGGACCTAAAGTTCTTCAGAGTACATACTAAATCTTCTCAATGAAATTATATATCACTTCAGATTTCCAACCAGGCAAACATCAGGGTGATTATCTGTTATTATTATTTGCCTGGGGAATGAACTTCAGTAACAAAGTTGCTGCTGCTCATTGCCATGACTAGCTAGGGCTTTAAAGAAGGGGTTTTCAAGAGGAGCTTTTGGACAGGGATGACTTTGGTGTAGCATTCATGCAGGGGGGTGGATCGGAGGGGTCTTGAGGTCCTTTCCAGTCCTCTGATTGTAAAGGGTGTGGAGAGAGAGCCTCCTTTCAGGTGAGCAGTATCCAGGTCCCTGGCTTTCCTCTGCTGACCCTTCCACCTGCTTTGCTGTGGAGTGTGCATTTGTGCTACGTGAACCAGACTTTCCACTCTCCTACACTTATGCCATCATTAACACCAGTGAAAAATGCTGCAGCATCACTTGCTTTGCCCGGATGTAAACAGTAGTATAAGGCACAAGACAACAGTAGTCCATGACTAACACTCAGTGCTCTGGGGCTGACTCCTGGGCCTGAACCTTGTGTTGGCATGGACCCCAGCAAAGCGGATAAAATGCCACTTACTTAGAAGGGGAACAAGTTGCACTCAGTTTGCAGGGGGGGAAACTGGGGTGACAATCTGGCCTCCCATTTTGTTGGAACCGTGATATATTTGTGCTGACTGGTTCCTTTACAAGTACTTGGCTCAGGACAGTAGCAAATATATCCCCTGCGGTTATTTGATGATCAAAAAAAATAGCTACTTCTATGTTATTCTGATAAGGAATGAAACCTAAGTCCTGACCATCTGCGGTGATTAAAGATTACCCAGAATTTTTTTACTAGAGTAGGGAAGTGAAGCCTAAAACCCTGGCAATCTTCCAACTTGAAGAACTATATTCTGCCTACCTAAATCCTTCATACAGTTTTAATTGGATATGGTATTCTTCTCATCCGAATCTTGTGTCCCGTGGAACAGCTGCCATCTCCACCCAGACATATCTGCATTTGAATGGTGGCAGAAACAATCCTGCTAAATAAAAGGAGTATGTAACTTTGTTAAGTTTTTAAAATCCTTAGGGATCTCCTGGGATGAAAGGAGCCATATGAATGAAATGTATTATTACTACTAGTAGTAGGCTATACAATAAAAGCTTAGAGAATCTGTCACACATGGTTGTGATAATTTTCAAACACCTGTGTAAAAAGCAATTTTTAAATTGCTTTGCTTTGTGGAAAAAAAATCACGCTCAGAATATCCCCAAAGAAATTTGACTGCAGTAAGACCATACTAGCATCAGCTTACAGAGGACATTGGACGCATTGTATGTGAAAGATCAGATGTCCAACTTGAAACTGAAATAATTATTACAGAATTATTTGCACCCAAGCAACATGTTTGCTTTCTGTGGAATAGATCTCAAGAAAGGCACATCCTGCTTTTTAAAACTGCTCTTTTCAGTTTTTTTAACCCCACTGTAAAAAGGATTTTTTGCAAGTGTATTAGGTAAAATAAGTCATTGTAAGCACGGTAAACCCTCAGTGATCTGGATGAAGGACCTAGAGATTCATTGTGAATTACTAAATTTTATTAAATAAATAAAATAAAGTTCCTACACCACAAAATGCACTCTCTTACTTTATCTTGATAAGTGCAATATAAATTTAGTTACTTACAATTGCACTTCAGCTTAGTCTTTCACACTTACAAAAGGTCCTGTGTCATACTGGGCCAAAGTAATGACATCTCAACTTTAAACTACATCATGACCGCCAGAGGAACAGAAGGGATTGCAGGTTCAGGGCCTAGATTTTAATTCCTGTATTCACAGACAGTGGCCACATCTACACATGCATTAATGTCCTTTTCCTACCGTGCATTAAATTTAGTACCTCCAATGTGGAGCTAATGCACAGTAGCACAAGCACATGCTTTTTTAGTGAGGTTTAATGCACAATAGCCTATTCTACTGTGCATTAGCATATTAGCACGGTTTTTACATGCTGCTTTAATGTGCAGTAGAATAGGCTACTGCGCATTAAAGTGCACATGTAGGCATGCCCAGTCTCATTGAAATAAAGGAAATTACTAGAATAATGTAGGAAGTGATAAGTTTCTCCCTGCAGCAATGGAAAAAAACGTGACTTCACATAGGGGCACTTAGTGTTAACAAATTCATAGGGTTCAGCTGAGAGCACACATTGATGTGGGTCTTGGCCTGATCCGTGCACTTGCGACTACGTCCTAGATCAGGGGGCGGCAGTGTTTTTGGGCAGTTTCAAAAACACCCGCAACATCAAGTTGTACGGTAGAGAGCAGGGAGCCACGAGGGGCTCAACACCATCCTGGCCCATTCCCCACAGTCCTCCCGAAGGTGTGTGTGCCCACCACAGGGCATGGGCTGCTCGCAGCAGGCGGCGGAGAGGCTGCAACCAGTTGCAATGGGGTCCAAAGAGCCGTGGCTTGGCTTGCTGCTGGTGGCCTCAAGCCACGTGTGCCTCAAAGCAGACAGTGGGGAAGGGGCCAGGGCTGCACTGCCCCAGTGAGGATTGGGTCCCTTGCCAAGTTCTGGGGGTTGCCTACCCCTGTCCTAGATACTGAACCATAGGTGCCGACTTTTATTTTTGGCAGGGTGGAGGCTAGGATGATAGACATGTGGAAACTTTTACACATTTCAAGTGACAGCCCTCTTCCTGCGAGTGCCCAGGGCCCTCAGGCCCCCACCTACTCGGCATCTCTGTACTGAACCCTGTTCATTTTCCAGTCTGGAAACGTTCGCTAACACTCAGCCTTTAGCGCAGGCGAGAGAACCAGGGTGAAAGGATCAATTGCGGCCTTTAGCGCAGGAGGAAGAAGCAAGATGAAACTATCAGCCTTGGCCCTTCGCGCAGGCAGGAGAACCGGGGTGAAACTATCAGCCTGGGCCCTTCACGCGGGCGGGAGAACTGAGGTGAAACTATCAGCCTGGGCCCTTCACGCAGGCGGGAGAACTGAGGTGAAACTATCAGCCTGGGCCCTTCGCGCAGGCGGGAGAACCGGGGTGCAACTATCAGCCTTGGCGTTGAGCGCCGGCGGGAGCAGCAGGATGAACCCACCAGTGCGGGTCCTTAGCGCAGGCGGGAGAACCGGGGTGCCAGGATCCATCTTGCCCTTCAGCGCAGGCGGGGCCCCGGGCTGCAAGCATCAGTCTTGCCCCGGGCTGCAGCCTTTAGCGCAGGGATGCACCCGGGAGCGGCCCGCAGGCTCGTCCCCCGCGGGGCCGAGGACGAGGCTGCTGGGCCGGGCAGCGAGCGGCTCGGCGCAGGGCGGGTGGAG
>NW_017729009.1:18704556-18713965 GCF_001723915.1 Gavialis gangeticus
GCGGGTGTCGCGGCCGGCCGGCGGCTCTCGGGACCATGCTCCCGCCCTGGTGGCTCCTGGCGCTGCTGGCAGGTAGGCACCGGCCCGCGGGAGGGGGCAGGTCCGGGGCCGCCGGGAGGGGGACGCTGCCCTGTCCCGGGCTGGGACAGTGGCAGACTTTGTCCGGGGCCGGGGCCGCAGAAAGCACAAGCCGCCCTGCAAGGGGGAAGGATGATGTGGGCTGCCAGGTACCAGCCCAGATCCCTCGCTTGCTCTCCTAATCTCTGGGAGCGGAAGCTGCCCTCTGTTTTCAGGGACTCTGCTCCTTCACAATTGCCAAGTGCAGTATTGAGATCAACAGGTGGAGCGCCAGGGAGATGCTTCCAGTGTTATTCAGACCAAACCCGTAGCGATGATGAGAGTATTGAACTTGGCAAGGTCCTCCCTGACGGTGCCCCTGGGCGACAGTCGAAGACGGGTACCGTCGCCCCATGGATGGGTAAACGGGGTCGACGGCTAACCTCGCATCCATGCGAATTTCTGTTCCGCGTCCACTGAACATCAGGGCCGTGGGCTCTGCCAGCCGCGCTCCGTTCAGATAATGAAGATGCAACAAGCCACTAGTGGACATGAGAAAACCTGGGGATGGAGGGACACTGTTGCCTAACCTTGCCTCTAAGCACTCCGAGTAACAAAGATGATTTTCCCTCCTTTACAGTTTCATAACCTGGTATTGCACCATTCATTTTGAAATGTTTTGGTGCTGATGCCTGGAAACTGAAATGCTCCGGTGAGGCATTTTTAAAGAGTGATATCTTCTGACTGCTTCAAATAACGTAGACTGCAAATAACTTAACCTCCCAATTTCACAGGCTTTGAACTGAGAAGCTGGAACCAGAGTCATGCTTTACAGTTCAGTCTCAGGCAGTATTTTTAGCTAGGAGAAGGGGGGTTAATAGAGATAATTAGTGCTTTCCAGCTGTTGATTTCTTAGTGTTATTTGTAAACCTGCAAATATTCCATTTAAAAATCCATGAAGAGTTTTTTTGTGTGTTTTTTTTGGGGGGGGGAGTAGGGAGTAAGGAAACTGAAAAAACCAAAGGGGTAAGAAAACCAAAAAACCCAAAGGGACCAGGGCACAGCAGCACTTAGGTGCTTTCTAATTTTGAGGTTGACTTTCACAGCGGTGGTATCTCATCCGTGAAAGCACTGGCTTTGTACATGACATGTGCTATGTTGTGGGGAAATACAGGAACCCACTGAAAGCAAATCCTCTTTCCAAACTTTGTTCTGCCAGATGCAGCCTCTTCTAGCATTGGATTCCAGCTTTGGTTTTCTCCATAGTAACTTCTGGCTTTTGAAAATCTCCTTACTCAACAATTTGTGCTTGCGGGGAAAATATAGAAACCACAATGTATTTTTTTCACTTGTGCCTTTTTTTACATCTCAGCCCTGTTTTTATCTATATCTGTATACTTTGTAACATGCCTAAGCTGTCATTATGGAAAAGGCAATAGAGGCAAATCACAGGATCCAATATAATACATTAGTTGTTGATTTTTTGGCCAGGGTTGAAATAAAGATTAAAAAAAACAACAACCTAGCAAGTTAAAAATAAATTAACAAGCCAATGTGACCTCAATTGAACATTCAACAGAATACAGTTCTATTAATTGGCTACCAAGTTATATCTAATTCACATGGTATTATTTTGTACTGGATTCTCTTCCTTGTCATATAAGTGGATGCACTGTTGATCTTATCTTAGCACTGGTGCCAGAATTTTCAAACTTAACAAGAAATGTTGGAAGGGAAGCATAGGTCTTCCGTGTTAAAGCCATCTTGGAAAAAAATGCATGAAAAATACCTGTGCAGCGCTCTGAAATGTAAGGACTTTAATGTGAGCCTGAGTAGAAACTGAACACGGTGCTTGTGACATTTGGAGGACGAGGGGTTCTTTGGTGAAGGCAGGGTCAAAATCAGAGGCAATGACCTATTCAGAGCAATTGGTTTGATGGTGTCCATTGTTTATTCTGCAATGCCTGCCATCTTTATCTTCAGCATTATATGGAAGAGGGAGAGAGGAGAGCCCGCTCATCGCTGCCTGGAAGTCAGTGGTAAAGCTTCCATTAGCGAGCTTCAGGTCTGAGCTGAGTATCTTTTTCAAGGGTCTTTTGCCCTCACTGAGATCATCAGAAGTTTTGTCGCCGGCACCTTTTGGAGAAAACGAGTGGCCCTGTTTAGATTAGACGACAAGAAAAGCTGCACAAGGATTTAAACAAGGAGTGTTGGAAGGAGACTGAAGTGAGAGAGACGTCACCTCTACTGGGGTGCAACAGGTCTGCGTGGAGGAACTGAGGAAAGCAATTGTATAGTGAAGCAAATGCCCAGCTTCACAGGAGGGATGCAGCATTGCACAAAAGACCCTAACTGAGGAGCACAAAAAGTATCCAGACAAGAAGCTTAATGTGCTTCTGGATTCCTTCTATCAGAGAAACTAACTTTTTCTGTAGCCCCAGGCTCACAATCCTTTATTTCTGATGCGAAGGAATTACAATGGTAAGAGCAAGGGGGCACCAGATTTCTGTGGAGCATAGGTAGCTTTGCAATTAAACTGAATGACATCCTGCAAAATGAGACGTGCGGGAGAGCTATAGAAGAGAGGGTTCTGCAGAGCAAGTCCTGTCTGTTCCTTCATTATCTAAATTGCTTTCTTTCATATGCAGTTTAACCTTTTAGCCTGACCTTTTGATGCGATTACTTTTTTGTTCAAGTACAACAGTACTTTTTTTTTTTTTGCCTTAGCAGATAATATGCTGGTTCTTACAGTTTCTTCTGGAAAAAACATGTACAGGCACTCCATTCTGGTGAGCTTCTGCCGAACCATGTGCAAAACATCCACTCAAGGCACTTTATATGCACTTCCAAAACGGGTCATGTCCTTTCCTTCATCCATATCCCATGCTACTGTTGAAGGTTTGCCCACACCACCCACTGAAATCATGGTGAGCAGTGAAGGAATGAAATCTTGGCCTCCTTGAAGTCACTGGCAAACTCCCAAGGAGCCAGGATTTCACGTTATATCCCGAGATCAATGCACACCTGACAATCCCACTGGTGTCATGGGGATTCAGGCTACTCTAGCACCGGTGTCCTTGAGATTTTGGGGTGGATCACTGTCAGGTTCTGGCTTCTGAGTGTTGTCTTGGTGCTCTTGAAAAAAAACACAACAACACTTTATTTGCAAAGGTTTTCATAGATTTTTTTTTCCTGTTAGGCCGCCTGGAAAAGGCCAATGAAAATATAAATGACAGCAGAAATTCGTGGCCAGAATGCCCTAAACTTTGTTCATTTGAAGTAGTACAAGTCCTATTATTAGATTATGCTGCATGCTGGTTGAATGTCGGCTTTAATTTCAGTATCCATCAACAGCATTTAAGAGAACTGGAATGCATCAAAAATTGGCCAATGTTGACAGGCAAAACAGTAGACTGAAATTTCAGGCTATCTAGAAACCACACCCAGGCCCCCAAAACACATGTTGAAATAACTGTAATGCTGTGCTTTAACCAACCAAGTACCTTTTTTCTGTGGTCTCTTAAGTTAAATATTTTCCTCTTGTTCTTTTATTTTGGTGTACATGTCCCTAGTGTAGTGCCATATATCAACTGAGATACGTATCTGAAATCTATTCCAGCATGATGCTTGCTAACATTACCCAACTGCAGCACATTTTCTTTATGAGTAGTCCCTTACTTTCATAGTCCTCTATCTGGTAGTCTTTAAGTGGTGGAATCAAGGAGAATACTCTTATGCCATTAGTAGACAACACTGTTTGTTCCTATTAATTTTATTATGACGGAGTAGGAATCCCATTATATTAAGCGTTGTACAAACATGGATCAAAATGATGGTTCTGCCCCCAGAGAGCAGATTTGTAAATGCTTCGTCTGCCTAAAATTGACTCTGGGGGATTTTCAAGTGTGCTAAAGTGGCTGAGAGGCCAACACCCTGTTAAGTATCTATCTGCATTTTTAGGTGCCTTTGACAATCTGGCCCTTCACTGTTTTCCTTCTAGTTTAATAAAATCAGATTGTGCAACTCTTGCTCCAATTGATGAACAATTACTTAAGCGAGCAGTTCCATTGAAGGCAATAGGCTTTCTCCGGAGAGCAACGGCTCCGCAGTGACAGCGAGGAGCTGGCCCAAGGCAGTTCGTGATGAAAAGGGCTATTGGAACGGCCAGGCCTTCTCTCTGCCAAGGCGGGCTTTCTCTCTATTATACATTCACTACTGCTTTGTGCCTTCTGCTCCAAGGCACGCCAAGCGAATTGGCTTCTGCAGCCTGATAGATCCTTGATGTCAGAAAGTTTACCCCGCTTTTCAGCCTACATTGTTCCTTTCTTCATTCACGTCCAACAGAACCCCTTTATTCATGGGAAGAAATTCCTCCCTTTCCTTGGTGTTTATACTCCCTGAATATTTATAGACTGTTATCATGTCCATCCCCAGTTGTTCCTCTGCCAGGCTATGTGTGCTGAGCTCTTTTAATCTTTCCTTGTAACTCAATTCCTCCCACCCCCTAATCATTTCTGTTGTTCTACTCTCAACTCCTGCCAGTGCCCTTACTCATTTTGCTTTGAGTAAACGCTATATTTATGTTAATGTGATGTGGTGGGTGGTCCCTTCTGTGCTCATGATCCATGTGAGTGATTTAGACATTTGAAATGAGGCTGGCATTTCATCGCCAAGCCGTCGTCTGATTACCAGTTTCACTTTTCAAAGGTCTCCAGGAAAAAGTATGCTTAGCCATCACTATTAAAGTGGGCTATGATGGCCACTAATAAAGTGTCTTTGCAGCCATTTGACGCAGGATCGGCCAAATTGCCGGGGCACGCAGAAGTTTGAAACGACTGTTCAAAACCATGTGCCTGATTTTCTTTTTAAGTTTCCATCTCTTCTAAATTAAGGTGCGATTTTCACTACGGTCAAAAATATGAATCACAGGTCAAGGTTGTAAAACACTTCCATTTTATCAAGTCTCAATGATAGCACCAGGATATTATCCAGCCTTCGATGGCATTATGTTTTGTTTTTCTAAAGATGTGCAACGCCGTGACCTGAACCCCACCATTTAGGCCTTGCGAAGGCAAGAGATGGTCTCGTTAACTGAATCTGTGGAACCAAAAATCCGCACAATTGCTAGCGCTCCAGGAAGAAAAAATAAACTTAGGTTTCCTCTTTCTCTCTCTCCCCCTCTCTCTGTTTTGGTTTTATGCATAGGTTTCCCAGCACCAAACTTTTACAGCAAGCCAGGTCAGAGTTTAACATAGCTCACAAAGCAGCAGTGTTACTTCAGCTCACCAGCTTTCTTTACAGCCTCCTGATGCTGAACTCAGGAGACAAATTGGTTATCTCCTCTGTTCTTAATCTCCGCAACCCCCTTGTCTCTCTGTGTTGAATCCTGCAGGTTCACGTAAGCATCAGAAATTACCACAAGGGGAGCTCCGTGTCCGGTTTTACCCACTTCTATGAATATCAGATAAGGGGATAATTCACTTAACTGCATCATGCGGCACCAGTCCCAAGATTTGACCTCTTGTTTGAATTATAGCAAGCTTCTCCCTGGAGACATAAATGTACTGAGTTAGTTTGCCTGCACCATTAGCAAAACTGACTGCATCAACATCCAGGCTTCTGGAGCAGCCTTGTAGTACTAGCGAGGCGCTGCAGTTTCAAGGCACTTCAACAGAAAACTGGTCTTAGTTCACAGCAGGACAAATCCCCGTGAGCACACTTGTCCGTTATCCTGGAAGCGCCCCAACCATCCTGGCCAGCGTGGACTGGCAGAGGCACAACACCCTTAGCTAAATACAACGTTACCACTGAGCTGACCACAATGGTGGAGCCTACCAAGGGCTGGATGCCCACATGGCATTGCTTGAAAGTTCTCTTCTGGACATTTTGACCGAGGTGGCTGTGGAAAAGTGCTTCCAATTTTTGATATTTTGGTTAAAAAAAAAAAAAAGGAAGGCAGTGAATTGCTTATGGATCACAGCCAGCCAGGAAAACGAGTTGTTATTTGTGAAGTATTTTCAAGTAAAAATGAGTAAACCCCGCTTTTGTGCAATGGGGGAAAAAAAAGGAAATTCTGATTAGTGTAACATTGGTAGGTGAAAGCACACCGAGATTGCTCGGTGGAATGTGCTTCCTGCTACTACGTGCAGTTTTATTAGCATGCTTCTCTGGCTCCTTGCTGTGATTTCTGGGTGTGCCCTTCTGTTGTGCACGCTGCGCTTTGGTGGCGAGTGCTAGACAGCCATTCCCTCCTCAAATCCATCCTGTATGCTTTCCCTCCTCAAATCCATCCTGTACGCTTTCCCTTGAATCCCTTCATTCTCCAGACTTCATCACGCCGTGGGTGATGCCAGCTTAACCTTAAATTACTTGGAGTTGAGTGTTTCCTTGTTCCGGCCCCGATTCTGTGCTAGCAAAGAAAATAGGATCTTTGCAATGAGAGGGAGGATCAAGCGCTGTAATCTCATTTGTATACTGGGTTAGGCCTGTTTTTGTTTTTTCAGGATAAACCACCAGAGAGGCCTTTTTATTTAAACAGAGTTAATACCAAGGAAGACCTCCAAGGTACAGGAGAGACTGTCTCTGTCAGTTCCCACACTCCCTACCCCAAATACCATCTGCCTTGTCTCACAGCCCATCCGGTATCAGTGTGCAGAGAGAGAGAGTTCCCACTGCACGAAGCTGGGATTGAGTGTTGAGCTGGGCAGGTCCAGGGCTGAGGATGCCTGCAAACATCCTCCTTCCTCTCATGTTTCTCTGGACTCAGTGGGCCCTGGCATTTTGTAGGAGGGAGATCTTGTACTGCAGCTCCAGCATCTCTGTTTAAGTGAGTCAGTTCATCAGGATTGGTCTAAATGAAAAACATAAGATTCAAAAGAATGAGGGTCAAATTCTGCTCTGCTCACATCCAGGCAGGAGCCAGTGGCATCCAGGCATGACAGGTGAGCAAAGCAGCAGACTCAGTTTGCATTCAGCCTTTTAGTATTTCTCCAGTGAAGTCAGATTTGTGAGGGTGGGGTTTTAGACTGAAGCATATTCGGACAGAAAACTCTTCTGGAATGACATCACAATACCAGTGAGCCAAGCGTGGTTGTCTGAAACTATATGATGGATTTACTACAGCTGCTTTCATATCAGAGTGCCTCTGGACATAACAAATTCATCTTGTCACTGGATAAACAAGATACTTCCTGTGCTGTGTGCGGGGGAAGGAGTGCCACCAGCTGAATGCAAATGATGAGATACATCATGATGGATGAGACAGACAGGTTTTGAAGCACATTTTTAGAAGGAAGTTAAGCTAAAGCAGTTAATTCTTAAAGAAAAGAAAAGAAAAGAAAAAAGAAAAGAACCCCCCATGGTATCTAAACCAGCTTGTTTTAATATACCAAAAGTCATGGAGGAAGAACTGAACTTGAAAATTTGTTGTGTAAAATATCTTGTTGACTCCATGTGGTCTTTTAGACCAGCAAGTCTCAAAATTCATATCTACACAATTTAATGTATGGTTCTTTTCTGTTCTGTTTTAAAAATTTGGGAGAAGTACCCTGCAACTGTAGAGCGTTTGTTTCACTGTGCGCAACGTATGTGCTCGTCCATTGTTAAAAGGTTAATGAAGAAACACTTCACATTTTCTATAGTGATCATCACACATGACACTTTATAAACAGTCATGAATTAAGCTTCAGACCTGGGAGAGAGCTATGAATAACTATGACCATTTTATAGATGGGCAAAGAGAGGCCCAAAGGTTAAACAATAAGGCAGTGAATAAGGTGCAGTCCTGGCAAATAATTTCCTTCTTTAACTATTTGATCACACTTGGGCTTCACAGTGCAGGCAGTCATTAATCAGGAGGGTATCGAAACGCATGCTTAACTTCATGTGTGTGCTTAAGTCCCATTGAAGCCAGTAGGCGTGTGCTTAATCTTATGTGCTTTCCTGAGCCAGGGTTGTGGCTGTCCTGAACTAGGGTTCAATGCTTTTCTGAACTGAGGCCTGTGCTTACAGGCACAGGGAAGGCAAAATTGTGTGGTTCTTCATTTTCTCATTATATTCTATTCAAGTTTTATAACTTCAATGATTTTAATATACATCTAGCTCTTCCTCGCAATGTCGTGCTCTTGGGAAACTCCTTATTTGGAGCGTATTAAAAATAACACAACTCCAATCTCTACACAAATGTAAAAGAAATTGATTTGCTAAACACTTTCCTCGCTTTTAAAAGAACAATTACTCCTTTAGTGGCTAACTCCAAATCCATTCTGCATGCTGTCGGAACAGGGGAATGGCCGAGAAATGCCACTTTGCTATTTAATAAAGTCTGCGTCAGTAAGTGTAATTCACTTATGCAGAATACATCAGTGTGCTTTTTGTATTCATGGGCTTGTGCTAGTTTGAACATTCCTCATGGTGTTTTAAAGGTTTTGTGTCATTCGTAAATAAAGTAGTATGTAATTTCCTGTGACTGTGGTCATTGATCTCATCCATGCAAATGGGTGACTAAGTGAAACATTCGAATTATAAATGGAAATAATAAATTTTGACCATAGGAGGCAGTAACATTTACCAGATTAAACAATTTAGCCCTGGAAAGAGTTGATCTATAGTAACTAATATTGTTGCAAGCAGTAATGTAGGCATATTCCTTTCTAGTTATAGATGAAAAAAGATGTCTGACTCAGTGCAACTTTTTTTCCAAAGCCAATCTACTGGGTTAAACACAAATAAAATTTACCTCCAACAGGGCACCCTAAAATATTTTTTCCTAGAGTTTCCTCCCACTTTTAAAAGCGGAGAAGTGGAGTCAGTGGAGCAGGTTGCCTGTAGCCAGCGGGAGAGCTGTGCACAGTACGACCTTGTTAGAGCAGTTGTAGCCCTTGGCCAAGGAAGTCCCATGTTAACTCTTAAGGGAACTGGTTTGCATGAGGTCTGCAGGCCCTGCCACTTTGTTAGTTGATACTTTTTGAAAGGATGAATGTGCAAATGAGTGTGCAAAATGCCTCCCTAAAGTGTTCATATGAATGGGGCCATTGCAAATGGCTTGGGGTCTGATCCAGCTGCTAGTGACACCAGTGAACACCAGGTTGGGCTCTAAGCAGGGTTGCTGGCTGACACAATGAGCTGATGTACGTGTGCAGTAAGAGCTGCTTGTGCATACAGGGCTCTCTCTTTTGGACTGAATAGCAGGGGTTGAAGACAGGCATTCTCCTAGTAATAGTGACCTACCTAACTCGCCGCGAGAAAAAGAAATTTTCGCAGCTTGGTTGCAGTCTGAAATGCTGATTTTATGGTCATTTCACAGTGGCCCCACCTCTTGGCACTGATTGGTGGAGAGGCCACAGGGGGAGGA
>NW_017729009.1:18718965-18739283 GCF_001723915.1 Gavialis gangeticus
GTTAGTCATTCTCCTAGTAATAGTGACCTACCTAACTCGCCGCGAGAAAAAGAAATTTTCGCAGCTTGGTTGCAGTCTGAAATGCTGATTTTATGGTCATTTCACAGTGGCCCCACCTCTTGGCACTGATTGGTGGAGAGGCCACAGGGGGAGGAGGGACATGGGGGCAGCCACCATCTCGACTTCTGGCTGCCTTCCACAAGGCCCCACCCGTCAGCGCTGATTGGTGGAGAGGTATGTAAGGGCCAGCATTTTATTTTAAGTTTTATTTTTATCTTTTTGATTTCCTGGGAAATCTCAGCCAATGCCATTTTTCATGGTGACCACAGATTTAAATAGGTCTGTACCTATTAATGATCATTTTGGCCCCGGTGGTCAAAGGATGTTTTCCTTCTTTCCCAGCTTGAACCTTCTCCCTTGCATGCCCCTTAAACCAAAGAGTAAGTGGATTCATGGATGGGTTTACTTTGGAGAGGAGCGAGAAGCTGTTCTTGTCTACCTTTGGCAGTGGCTTGAATGGCAGGATGGCAGACATCTTATATTACTCTGATTTAGAATAGAAATGGTCCAAAACTGCAACGTTTAGACCTGACTTGGCAATTTTCCAAGTTATGGGGAGGAGGGGGTATCTGCAGAGTATTCAAGGTGGGGACCAGCTATTATACACGGACATGAGCAGTAGCTGTTCTGAAGTCTGGTGGTGCATGGACCCAGGAGTGTTGTTCTGGACTGCTGTGGAGCCAAGTTTTTAATTTCTGGCAGTCTCTCTCTCTCTTGCATGCTTTCTCTCTCTTTTGTTGAGTTTTACACCCAATTATAAGAATGCGCTTTTCCTATTGAACATGTCAAAATAATGTGGTTAGGTAGTGAAAATGCCTGTGCTCTAGAACAGTGGTTCCCAGCCTTTTTTATACTGTGGACCAGCACGGTTGTGGGACGGGGCGCACGGAGCCAGCTGCCTCCCTTCTGGGGCTGCTCTGCCACCCAGCTTTAACTCTGCACGTGACTGCCGGCGGCAGAAGCCGCTCACCCGGGTGGACAGATGGGGGTCCGAGCAGGGGGCTCGTGCCATGACCCAGCAGCCAACTCTTCGCGGCCTAGTGGTTGGGAATCTCTGCTCTAAATCAATGGTTTTCAACCTGCGTACCCCTGGGAGTTTGCAGACTATATCTAAGGGGTCCGTGAAAGATGAATATGATCAATTAAAAGTGTGCGAATACCCACCCTTACAGTTCAAAGGGGTCTGTACCTCCATTAAACATTTTTAGGGGTCTGCAAATGAGAAGAGTTTGAAAATCACTGCTCTAAAGCATCATAGGCTTATGCAATTCTAGCA
The DNA here is from genome assembly GCF_001723915.1 of Gavialis gangeticus. Taxonomy (NCBI): domain Eukaryota; kingdom Metazoa; phylum Chordata; order Crocodylia; family Gavialidae; genus Gavialis; species Gavialis gangeticus. The sequence continues at coordinate 18,720,302 of NW_017729009.1, forward strand.
AAAGTGGATAAAGGCCGGTTTCAATTAAACAGGAGATTAGATTGAAAAACAAAGTACATATTTGCTGGATAGCACTGGGCCTCATTCTGCTCTATTACAGAAATGTGAATGTGGATTAACTCCATTAATTCCTAGAGAGTGATTCCACTTCTATGTTTCATAACCAAGAGTAAAATTTGGGCTGTTAACTCTAGTACCTACAGTCATAACAAATATTTGTATGCTGTAGAATAAGGAATTCACTTAGTTTTTAAAAGCAGCTGAATTCAAATTCTCCTTTCATTGAAAGATCTTGACATCAGTGGAGACCCTTCAATCCAACCTCAGTTAAGTAAGCTTTGTGACACCCTGTGAGGCAAAGTTTTGCATATTTTGAGGATGAATGAAGAAAATGGGACGCAGGGGAGTGAATAATTTGCCTAAGATCACAAGGCTAATTGATGGCAATACTGGGACAGAACTCAGCCACTTGACTCCCAGCAATAACTACTCAGCTGTGAGATAGCCAACATACCGCTTCAAGATGCAAGGGATGTTGGCTAATCCTATAAAGGCTCCTAATGTTTCAGAATGTAGCAGTTAACTCACCGAACTGGGTTCTGTCATTCAAAACTATCCCCTTTTTATTTCGGACTACATGGCCCAGGTCAACAGCTCTCTTCAAGAAACACTAATGCAAGGCATTTAGCGGGGATACCAGCTCCCTTTGCTAAATACAAAGTGCTTGTGTCTCTTTTAGCATTCACACTGTAAAAGCTATATGACCCTGTTTCAAGTGTCTGGGCAGTGGTGTTTTAGATTAACTGCCCTTCCCCTAGTGCAAATGGCAGTTTTATAGACAAGGTGACTTGACCTATAAACCTAAAATCCTCTTTGAAGGGAAGACTCTCTTAGCTTCCCCAGGTGTTCAGAAATTGCACACGAGAAGCTTAATGACTCAGGCTGTCTTACTTTCCCGGGGATTTGTATGCTTAACTATGGCAAATCTAGGGTCTGAAAAATGAGCAGGCAGGTGATTTAACTTGGAGTTTTCCCTAAATGAAATTTAACTTTTTCAGGGTAGTAGTACAGATAGTCAAAATGCGCGAGCCTGAATTGATGCAGTCTTTGCAGGTTAGTCCAAGATGTGTAGATTGAACTGATAAGCAAGTGAACAGACATTCACTTCTGATTCCAGAAATGCAGCCACATGCTTGCAGTGTCCCAGGCCAGAAGCCGGGGGGTGCTAGAGCACACCTCCCTGCTTGGCTGGAGCAGACAGCTTGGGTCAAAGTTAGCCTGCCCACCCTGCAAGCATGGGGGGGGGCGTTTGTAGGGGAATTGCAAAGCATCCTGGGATGCTGAGGGACTGTGGGTTAGCTTAGTCTGGAGGGGATCTGGGACAGAAGTTCAGTAAACTGATTTAACCTAAATCAGTTAAGTCTGATACTACATCCATCCAGGTTTATCTGAAACTGGTTTGAAAGTGGTTTATGAGCACTGAGCTTCTCTTGTGTTACAGATTTGAACCGGTTTCCAATTACTTCTCTCAGTTTATGTATAATTTCTGTCCCTAGCCTATATAACCAATATATTAAACTCTCCTCTTCCTTTATAGAATGCTTAGGGAGCAACTGTCTCTCAGCTTCGACAGCTGAATGTAATGCCTACGTTTTCCAGCCGGTTGCTAAATTTCAGAGTTCAGCCAGAGTAAAAGAGACTCTGACTGGGTTAATGAAATGAATGCAGCTGAATATAAGTCTGGAGTGACACCAAACCCAGGGACATTTCTTTGTTAGATGGGTCAATTGTACCCTTGGGATAAAAAGTCACAGTTTCAGGAGTTTACAGGAGAAAGATCTCTCATTTATTCCTAATGGTCCCATACCTATTCAGGTCTAACTCGGGCAAACTCCCAATGACTCTACCAGAAGTTTGCCCAAGTAAAGAATGAATACAAACCTAAGGCAGGGCTTCAGGAGCTAGCTGAGCATTCACGTATCCCCTAAGCCGATAACATCCGTTGTTGTGGGAAATGAGGTAAGTGACAGAATTACCGTCCTTCTGGGGGGGCGACAGGCAAGTCTCACATTCCCATGCTGTAATTCCCTGTCTCTGTTGCTGCTTCAACAATAGATTAAGAAGGGGAGAGAGTGAGAGCAGAGCAAAGAGCTGTTGGAAACTCTCGGCTGAAAACAACAGGGTTCCATTAATCTCTTAGCTGATCAGTAAAGTAAAAATTATTATACAGCTCTAACACTGTGACCTGAGAGAAAATCCTTCTGTTTCTGTTTTAACTAGTTCTTCTTGTGGGTTGTGAACAGCATATGCCCAGTGCATATGCCAGCTGTGCCAGCGAAAGCAGCTTCTGGGTACACAAGGGCTTTTGTTGTTGTTGCAGGTGTTGGGCCTCAGGCACTCAGTGGATCTCCATCAGGCTTTCTACTGGGGGACCTCTGCTTTTCTGCACATGCAGTGCCTGATCTGGGAAGCTCGCCATGTAATGGATTACGGTGCAGTGATCACTCTGGATTAGAATAGGGGCCCATCCAAGGTGATCGTCCACTTGGGACTCTGCAGTGTCATGCAGCCAGATCTAATTGGAAATCAGCAAGGTTCAGCGCTTCCCTGTTGTGCCAAGACACGTGTCTGCTTGCAGGTGTATGAGATGCTATGAAGTTAAAGGGGGGGTTTTTTGAAGGAGCACTCCCCAGCCTTGTTGCTGTGGGCGGCAGGCCGGCTGCTTATGACGGCAGCGAGCAGAGTACGGAGCACTTCTGTCACTCAGCTTGTCAGGCAAAACAGTCGTTATGCTGTATAATGGAAGCAGTGACAGTAATAGCTTTGCCTTTACAATTAAAACACTTTGGCCTTGCCCCAACCTTCATTTACAATAAGTGTTTTGGTATTTGTCTGAGCCGTCTGCAGAACATGACTGGAGACAGGGTCGTATTCTACCCACATTTCCTCCTAGTAGGACTTTTGCTCACCCGAATTGCGTATCAGTTACTTCCTTGGCCTCTTGCTTTCCTCCAGCCCAGAGCTGGCTGCACTTCTGGTATACATGACATGTTAGGGTCATTTAAGGTGACAGGCACTGTATTACATTTGACATCTTATTTCTCGTCCGTTGTAACCATTTCCTACATTTTTAGCCTTTGAACTAAAATGTATCTTCCTAAAAGGAAGAAATCCATAAACATTACTTTTTTGGAAGTGTGCTGTAAAATCCACACCAAATTGAGGAAAAGTATCAAAGTATGACAAAACCATGCTGACGCATGTCCCTTAAAGCACTGAATGATTTAGCAATCAGGACTCGTAGCAGAGATGATAGCTTTTATTAGACCAACAAGATTTTTTCAAAAAAATTTTTTTTACATTTTTTTTGCAAAAATCTTGTTGGTCTAGTAAAAGATATCATTTCTACTGCAGGTCCTGATTGCTTTTTCCTCTAGACCAATACGGCTACAACCTGGATACCTGAATGATTTAGGCACACGCACAAGTTTCTTTGGGAGGGGGTTATATATCTTAGAGAACAGTGTTATGGGATTTGATGAACACATTTTAATGAACATTAATGCTACTCATGATGTAGACAAGCTGGAGATGTTTTAAGGAGCCTTGATTGCTGGGCTTTTGGGACTGCAAGGCACAGAGTTGTCTTTGTTCTCTGACTCCACCCTCCCAATCAAGAGCTATCATGAAATTGTCTTCTCCACTCCCACAGCTGTCTCAGCTCATTATCCAAACTCCAAAAGGAGCATAAATGGATGACCTGATAATGCTGGGGATCGTGACCTACCTGTGAAAGGCTGGCTACAGGTTGGGCTCTTCAAGCTGCGCCTGTGACAGTCATCCTCACTACAGACAGACCTGCTTTTTTTCATAGTGTCAAGTTATAAGACAGGGGGAAGCAGTGTCAGGCCTGAATCTGAAGGATCCGGTCCAGAAATGTAGAGGCAGGAACAAGAAAGACCTAGTGTGACCTAGCAAAGAGCAGCGCCTTAATGGTCTAAACAGAACAGGCAGGGCTCCAAGAACCTTTAATTAAACCAATAGATTTGACTCAAATGTAGGAGCAACTGCATCCACTCTGAAAGCCTCTCTCTTCTTTTAAGCTTATGCATCTGGCAAGAAGCGATGGGACATTCCCACCTCTCAGGCTGAGCAGCACAGCACTGGAAAGCTGCAGTGGGAGCCCCAGTGCCAGTACCACCTGCGCCACCTTCAGGACAGCACTAGGATTTCAGCGCTTCTGCCACCCCGGCTGGAAGGTCACTGGATTTCTACAGGGTGAGCATCCCAAAAGCTCAGGCGGCTTTGAAAACCATCTGTCCCTTCCCCACCTCCTCCCCAGGTCCTGAACTGCAAGCTTGTCTTCCTCAGCAGCACTAGACTGGGCTCACCACTGTGTTCAGCTGAAGTGTATGTACGTGCTTCTGGTGATGGCTCTGTGTAAGGACATGCCTATGAACTGCCTGCAGCTGGGAGCCAGCCCCAAATTAAGCCCCTAGAGGGGAACATCCTTGCTGGTGGATCAATCAGTGCAGCTGGAACAATGGCCTTTTTTTTTTTTGCAGATAGCTCTTTACTTTAATATGAGGCCAAACTCAAATCCTTGTTAGCAGCTCCACTCTGCCCCTGGCACAGGCTGCAAATCCAGAACCAGATTCTGCTTCCAGACTCGCTCGCCCCATGATGTACTTTCTCTGCCAGGGAGAAAGGGACAGGTGCTGCCCCTTTATTGCAAGCCATGCTCAGGTTTCTGTATCATTTACCATCTTGTTATAGAAGAGGCTTCAGCATGGTCATGAGCCTGGCTGTTTCTGGGGGCCTTTACTAGTCAAGCTTTCTGCTCCAAACAATGGAACAAAATCCACCAGTAAGCATGGTAGTGATGACATTGAACCCCAGTGCTTCCCACCTGGGCTGCAGATTCCTAGCTGTAGCAAAGGGGAGGGGAAAAAAAAAGCCCCCAGAAGCCTCCTGAAAAGTCTCCATTTGGGCTGCACTCCTAAGCTAAACCTCTGAGATCAGGATGTGTGCTGAGGACTGTCATAGCCCCCATGTGAAACTACTTTCCAGACACCTGTACAAAACATCCACGCTCAACTAAGTTTCCAGACTCCATTCTACTTATCGGTTAGTCACCCTACAAATTAACCTAAAAGAGCTGCTTGCTGCTGTCCATGCCTATCCCCATCTGAACAGAGCAAACTCCCAAACTGGAGTAAGAATCATAGCCCCAGATCGCAACTTTATAGTCTCCTAGCCACCCTTAATTGGCTAATCAGCCCTCTCCCTCTGACCCAGATGGAGCCTTGCAGTCAGCACTGCCACTACTGCTCCTCCAGTTGCTAGGAAAATCTGCCCAGCATTATCCTAGAGTTAAAACATGTTGGTCTCCATAGGCAGGATCCTCAAAGGAACTCAGGGCCAGATCCAAAGGAAGGATTAGGTGCCTTAAGTAGAATTTAGGCAGCATATAAATGCTTTCATCTAATGTTATAGCCCTGAAATCCCCTGCACAGCTGGTGCTTCTCCCTGGAGGCATGTAAACTCTGCAAGTGCCTCAGCTTTGAAACTTAAAAGTTGTTCAGACTCTAAAACTCTGCTTTGCACTGACCCAGGTGCACCTCAATCATGACATGTGCCTGCTGCCCTTCCTTTGCCCTCCCAGCCTGACCACGATCCTCAAGCTAAGTGCCCTTCTGTGGAGGGGCTCAATCCAGGCCTCGGGGTGCATAAGCACCCGCTGACAGTATCGGCCTCCTCCCAACATGCAGCAGCACAGTGACCTGTGGTGGGCATGTGCGCCGAGGGTCATCCCCTCTGTATCCAGCAGCTCAGGTTTAAAGGACTCCCCTCACAGAAGGAGACCCAGGCTTCACTCCCCCAATCAAACGTTTTCTATCAAACCCAGCCTCCCAAACCCACTCATGCAAGCACGCTAACCACTGGGCGGCAGCACCAGTCTTCCTCACTCTCTCTTTCTGGCCAAATGAATCTTGTATTCTGTGCAGAGGAAGAGCATCAAGGGGGGTGAAGAATGGGTTATGCCCCAATGATTAGAGCACTTGCCTGGGTCAGGGGACATGCAGTCTGAACTCTCAGGGCGAGGAAAGAACTGAACCTGGGTGTCGGGCATCCTGAGCAAGTGCTGTAACCACTAGGCTCTAGCTGCTCTCAGTATTCATGAGGCCTAGAAACTTGGTTTAAAAACATCTGAAGGCAGGAACTCCCCCTGCAACTGCAGAAGCCGGGGCTTGACCTAAACGCCAGTTGTGAGACTACTGATAAAATCAGGAGAGTTGATGGTTCCTTGGGACTGAGCAAAGAGCTTTAATAGCAGCAGTATGCATCACCCATTAATCCCTTTCACAAACCTAGGTCAGGCCTCCCTTTTGCTAGGGAGGGTCGCTTTGTTGTCAGCTGCGGGGAGAATATCTCCTGGTTTTTTACTCATGGGCAATTCCTATCCCAGTTGCCTGATTCCTCTGGGCCCCTAAAACAGAAACATTGACTGCTTGTTTGTGAAACCATTTACTTATTTATTTATTTTTAAATGTTGTGTCTCAGGCCAAATCAGTTCCTAAGCCCATGGATAGAGCACAGCTCAGCTGTTCAGGCCTGTGTGATGTTACCACCAGCAAGTATCCTACCTCCCAGACTCATCATCAGTCTTGGGTTTCAGATACACCCAAATCCATGGCAGGCATCCTACATGCAAGTCCCAAGCCCAGAGGCCTTGGGGTTCATCTATCCCCTGGTCTTGCTTGCCCCCAGCCAGAAGGCCATAGGAGCAAGCTATAGGGAAAGCCTGAGAGCAATTGCTTATTGCCATAAAAGGTGTAGCTGTGATCCTCCCATTGGGTGCCCATCCACAGTGCAATTGCCATGTCTCTTTTCTTCAGCCACGCTTTGGTCACTGGAGGGATGGTGGCAACAGGGCCCTTGATATCTTGGGGAAGGAAGTGTGCAGTGGCAAAATCCTTTCAGCCTGGGAACAGAAGAGGCAAGCGCCCCACTAGTTTCTCGGTAGAGAGAAGCAAGGTGATATGCAGCCCCAGCTCTTTATTCAGGACATAAGGACTCTTTCCTTTCCTCTCTGCCCTTAGCTGTGAGGTGCGGCCGGGACCGGAGTTCCTCACCAGATCCTACCTGTTTTACTCCAACCGCCTATTCAAGGCCTATCAGTTCTACTACCGGGACCCATCCTGCCGGGACCCCTCCTACTCCCTTGTCATCAAAGGCAAACTCCGACTGCGCCAGGCCTCCTGGATCACCCGAGGGGCCACTGAGGCAGATTACCACCTGCACAAAGTGGGCATTGTTTTTCACAGCCAAAGGGCCATGCAAGAGATTGCTGCTCAGGTCAACCAGACCTCAGGAGGAGGCTGCAAAGGATTCCTGCCACCTGGACGGTCCTGGGCTCCGGGAGCCCTCTATGAGCTGCTGAGTGCCAAGACAGAGCGAGATTGCACTGCAGCCCTCGGTTTTGCAATGCACGAACTCAGCCTGGTGCGGGTGGAGAAGCATTACCAGCCCCTGCTCCAGCCTCAGCAGGCAGGCAGCAGGGTAGTGGAGGAGCTGTATTTAGGGGACATTCACACCGAGTGGTCGGAGAGGCTCCATTATCGACCAACGGGGTATCAACGCCCTATGCAGAGCGCCATGGTAAGCACATTGCATCTTCCCAGTTCGTACTAGAAACTCCAGCTCAGCTTCCCCACAGCTCCTTCATTTGAGAAGCATGTCTGTCAGCCCCAGGAAGGGTCCCTCAAGATCATAAGCATGCACGCAAAGCAAAGGAAAGACAGGGCAGCGAACCTGCCCAGAAAAGGCAAGCAGGGTGCCAGGTGTGCTCAGAGGCCTAACCACAAAAGTAAGTCCTTGGTTGTATGTAGATCTGGCACATTTCTGCACCGAGAACTTGGCCCTTGAAAGTACGCAGGTCCAAGCAGTATAGTGAAAAACCATATGGGAACAGCCCTGTATTGGCAGGGGCATGGAGCTAATAGGTTTTCTTTAGCTTCTCTGTTTCCATTAGAAATGCAGACTCAGATCCTGCACCAAGTTTAGTGAAAATATCAAGTCCTGCAGCATTATAAGCTCTCTGCACTGCTGTTTGTCTTGCGTCCCTTGTTTCAGTTCTTTGTCCTGTCCTTCAGGTTGAAAGAGGAATGAGGAAACAAGCATCGCCCATTAAATCATTATTCCTCAATGTAATGGCATTAGAAGAGGAAATTGCCCTGAATACAATTATGTTATTACGCAGAAATCAAACTTTCACTCTGACATAAATAAAATTAAACAGCAGGCTTAGTTTCTTTTTATTTTTTGCCAGCACGCTGGTTCACTTCCAGAAAAATGTATTTTTATCTAAATCATAACGAATCAATTCCGAAATGTGATTGAGCAGTGAGATGGGGAGAAAAACCTTAGTGAACATTACCAGATGGAACAGAAGTAACCCAAATAAAAGGCTTGCTAGGAAGGGAAGGGAAGGGAAGGGCTGGGGGTAAGGGAAGCTTCCACCCCCCCGATATTGCAACTTCAGAGAGAAAAAAAGAAAGGCATAAAATGACAAACCTTGAAGTAACATGCACAGATTGGTATGAACTTGTGTTATCTTAGGCCAAAACTATGTCCATGAGCTAAGCCAGATGATAAACAAACATTTAAAAGTTAATTTAAAACCAAGCTTCAGATGTCGAAATTCACTTTCTGAATATAGTTTCTGCAATTAATCAGCTAACAGCTCTCCAGAACTCACCAACACATGATGTCATCACTTGGGGATAATTAGGAGCTGCCAAATATTAGAAATAACTTCATGTGATTGGTTTTGACGACTAAAACTTTTTAGCTTCCCATCTGTAGCATTAATTTGGCTGGACATTTTTTTAATTAACTCACGTGCAACATTAGTTTGCATTCATAGGAGAGTTCTGCAGCCCTGCTAGAAGCTATTTTTTAACCTGCTATGGGGAAATACTATCTTTACTCCTTTAAATCTGTATCTGTTTTAAAGTAACCCATTCTCCCCAAATTACCTTCCATTTTCAAAGAATTTCCTGTCTACAGAGAATATAGATTTGCCAACTTCTGGGATTATTTATCCATAATGTACTATATACTGTCAACACTCATTAACATGACAGTAGCAGTAAAGCAAGCTGAAAACGACTAAATTGCAGCAGACTCCAATCAACTTGCCTGTAAATTACCCACCCTACTGTTAACTACCAAGTTATTTAACCTTGTTCCGTCCAAACAGTTCAGTAAAGATTAGCTGGCATTTCAGAAATGATCAAATGTTATGACACTGGTTATTTGAAAAAGATCAGTCACTATATACTACAATATTTTTTCCACAAAATCCATAGGAAAATAGGTTTCAGCACTGCACCAGAAGCTCTTAGAGAATTAGAATTAGACATAAGGACAGGTTTGTCTTGGAGGCTTGGAAAGACTCGGATCGCAGGGGGCCCCTTCAAAATCAAGCATGGCTGGGTCTGCGTTCTTTGGTAGGAGCTTTTCTTTAGGGCCTCCTATACACTTATCTACAGCTCTGATTCTTTCCCTCCCCTTTCTGAAAGCTCTTGGGGGAGCGCTGGCTTTACTGACACCATATGATTCAATATAAGAATGCATCTCTGATAGTGCCCAGCAGCACCTGCACAGCCTCAGTGACCCCAGGTGGTGTTTTCTTTGGGTTCAGCTTTACTTTGCCTAAAGTTGGACAGGCCCATGGTAGCCAGGGGCCTGAACTCACATAGTTGCGGATGTTCTGAAGTGAAAAACCCTCTGAAAGAAAAACTCAGGCTGTTCTGAAGGTGCCTCCCCTGCCCTGCTTCCAACTTGCATCTTGGCCCATCTTCTACTCCTGAAACATGCATGCACATACGTCTCCAAAGACAGAATCCAGCTTATTCCTCCTTGTGTCCCCTTGAATACCTGAGGTTTGGCAGTGCTTCCCTTCAGCTCACTGAACTACATAGACCTATTTGCTGCTCACATTCTTCCCTGGTGCAATGCCGTGGACCTCCATGGAGTTGCCCCAGGGATGCGGGACTTTGGCCCATTGCTGTTTGAATATTTGGGCTGGGTTTTGCATTTCATTTGCTTGCATTGTCTTTCGTTTGTCCAACAGCATCACGTGCATCCTTGCCCTGCTTGTGGGATCATATACCGGGCTGACGAGCACCGACCGCCTGTCCTGCCTGCCAGAGCTGAGCTGCCGGTGCAGTTGAGTGGCAGATGGGTGAGCACTCAGTGTGAGGTCCGGCCAGCGGTGCTTTTCCTTACCAGGTACTTCATATTCCACGGCAGCAATCGTAGCTGGGAAGGCTATTACTATCACTACTCTGACCCACTCTGCAGACAGCCGACCTTCACCATCTACGCATCTGGACATTACACCAAGGGCGTCCCATCTGCCAAAGTGAGAGGTGGCACCGATCTAGCCTTTAAAGTGACCCATGCTCGGGTTACACCCATGGATCAGGTCACAGTGACTATGCTAAACTCCTCCGCACCGGGAAGCTGCGGAGAGGCTGGTTCTTGGAGCGCTGGGCTGGAACAGGATATAACACCCACGAATGGATGTTTGGCTCTGGGCATCAAGCTGCCTCACATGGAGTACGAGCTTTTTAAAACAGAGCAGGATGCAAAAGATCGCAGCTTGCTGTTTATTGGTGAAAGGCCCACAGATGGGTCAAGTCCGGACAGACCTGACAAGCGGCCCACTTCTTACCAGGCACCTCTCATCCAGTGTGCGGGGGCCTCGGGGACTTTTGCTAGATACATCAGTCCAAACGACGTGGGGAAAGAGGAGACTAACCAAAGCAAAGTGCTAAAACCTTTGCCTGTGGCCTTGGTATTGTTTATAGCACTGCAGTTTGTAACACGGGACTAGGTGGTTCCAGCTGTCTGGTCGTGTGCAGACCGCTTTGGTGCTAAGACAATTTTATATCCTCTTCAGATAAGCACATCGGGAATCAGCTTTGCTTAGATTTGTACACATTTAAAATACGGACAAAGCCAGGGATTTTCCCTGTGTAACGTGCCTTACTACGTATTCTGCCTCCTGTGCACACATTGCCTTGTCTACCTGCTTCTGGTCCACACTTAATGTGGCAACATGGAGGCATTGCAAATTGTGTCGAGTAATTTAGCAATATTAAGAATACAGGTTATATAAATTAGAATTGCCATCACTGCTTGTAGCTTTCAGCATTTGCTAGGATATAACTGAGAGCTCTGTTCAGACCAGATGCCCAAAGCTGGCCGGTCAGGCTCCTTGAAGCTAAGTAGTATTTTTCCCCTCATTTCCTGTTCCTAGAAGCTCAAATACCCAGCTTCAGCAAGGGCCCTGGACCGCTGGCAGCAAATCATGCCTATCCCACTTCGTATGTGCACATACACCTATGTCAGAAGAGATGGGACATAGTGACGCAGAAGAGTTCAGAGCGGGTTGCTTTCTGCTCACGTGTATGTGGAAAGCGTTCCACTCCGAGTGTTTGCCTGAGAGCACTCTCGCAGAGAGGGAAGGGCTCTGGTAACAAACTGAGGCCATCCCTGCAGTCCTCAGGCACACAGATAGTTTTTCCAACCACTTATTCCCAGGCTCTGGGCTACAAGGATTCCAGTTCACTTCTGTTCATAAGCTAACACCAGTTTAGAGAGCAGTGATCCCACATCCCTTTCTGCTCCTACTTTTGCTAAGTCACTATATGCCATCTAGGCCAGGTTTGGGGTCACACTGATCCCACGTGTCATACTGTTGCCTTGCCTAATAGTCCGAGACATCACCGGCCCATTTATGACTCTGTCACCCTGTACTATGCAAACCCAAGCCTACATGCACATGCAGACTTACAGCCATCATCTCCTTGGGCCACCTATTTTTACACCCCTCGCTTTGGCAAAACCCCTATAGCTTACTGGCCCAACCCTTAATGAGAGCCTTCAGTCTGAATCACAAAAATGACATTTCCACCTATGTGCAAGTCTAAGGGTGCTTTATAAAGCTGACATAAGCATGAGGGAGAGATTTATAATCAGAAAGCACCATCAGGTCCTGGCTGTTTACCAGCTGCCAAGTGAACGAGGTATGGAATTATATTCCCTATCCTACTGCAGCAAAGAGGCATTTAGCTAACTTGGAGAAGATACCACATGATAGCTAAATCCTGTCTCACAAAGGATCTTTTAAAATCTGCTAGGCAACATCTACATTTAATGCTGTATTTACAAAAACTGCATCTTGTACTTTAGGTAATTTATGGGTTTTATAATGTATAAATACTTGGGTTGGGGGGGTGGCTTTGTACGTTAACAATTGATCCAAATGAGATGCTTATACAGTTTGTGGTCTAAGTGCTACCATGTTTCTGTTCACAGAAAAAATATAATCTTGTACAAAAACACCTGCACATCTTCCCAAGCTTGTTTTTTTAAAGGTTGTTGTGTAGTTTTTTAAAAGGTTGTTGTGTAGTGTTGCCTGCTGTAATGGAAGTCTCCAAGGGCAAACTCACGTGTTTAAAGAGGAAATGGACCAGCCATAATGCAATGACTATAAATTTAATTTATTATATTTTGTTTCTCTTGCATGCACAGGAAATTTTACATTCTGCCCAGCCACACTGGCATATCAAAGTAGAAACAGTCATTTCAAACCCCCTCTCCTTCCCCCGACATGTCTGGATGGTCTTTTCTTGCTGGGGTTTAAGGATTAGCATTTTTAAGCCAGTCTCACCTTCTTTTGAACAGGATTGTAAAATTGGGTGAACCGAGTGGTAAGTCCTGGAATGGTGTAGCTGAAAGTCAGCTGTGCCATATCCCCATCCAAGCATTCATTGTTCAGCACCTTCAACAGATCAGTGTCCCCCCAGAGCAGGCTGGCCCACTGATGCACCTGTGACTTAGGCTGCTGCCATTTGAATTCACCAAACCACCACTTTCCCTTCAACATCCAGGGGGTCCCTTGGTGGTCTTCATTCTAAAACAGCAGACCAAGCCTGAGGGTGTTTCCTTGAAACCTTGACGAACGTCTAACCTGAGCTGGTAAAGGAAGTTCTGAATTTTAGCTCAAAGAGAGGGTTTTTATGCCAATACTTTCATTTGTATCCACCACATAACTTACACTCGCAGTCAACATTTTTGTCAGATTTGATGCTATGCTGGAGGGCATGGTGTAGAAACCTGGCCAGTCACAACATCTGAGGTCCTCTTTGGCATGGCGACAAGACTGACATTACATAACAGCTCTACAAAGTACTCATCACGACCATCTCCACCATTTTTCCCACTGGTTTTATATTACCAGTACTTTATGTTGAATGGCCAACTTCACTGAACCAATGCGTCCAAGTTGGCTTTTAGCACAGTTGTCCTCATTCGTGATGGGGGAAACAGTTTTTTCTGGCCTTTTGCAAGAATTCCCAGTTTTGATTCACTGTTCTTTAGTCTTATTTCTCCCTCCCCCATTTTGCTCAGAGCTGGCCTTGGCTTGGCCCTCTTGCTGCCCCATGTGTATACGCTGGTAACTGATGTCATCCTCTGCCCACACCAAAAATGATCAGGCTGTGATTTGGGGAATTCCACAACAGGAGGCAAACCCAGGGGACCGGAGCCAGTGGCCCAGCAGGCTCCTTCTAGTCCCGTCTTCCTATGGATCTCCAGGCAACCACCCACTTCCAGCCCAGTGATTACTTTATCTTTATCTTTACAACGAGGCTTAAAATAGAATCCCCTCACCCGGGCACACTACCTTCAGTGTCTGAAGTAGCCAGAGCTCATGAAAAACAACAATGGGGACTGATTCCTTTAATCCAAACAAAAGCAGCTGTTTTCTCTCTCTCCCAGGTTTGCTCATAGTTTGCCTCATCTTTGTCCTCCTGGAGCAATCATCTATTGCGGGCCATGTTTGGTGGGGAGAGAGGAGGATGTCCGAGACATCCGTCCGTAGGTAGGCAGGGAGGTACTGGCTAAACATGCCTGGAAAATTCCTACGTGAATGTTAACGCTTCATGTCTCAAGATGCTTTGTGCATCCCGGCTCTCTGTTAAACAAGGCCAAAATGCATTTTTCTTTTTATTCCGCATGCAGCCTTTGCTTCCTGCATTAACGTGCTCACACGGAGTCTTTTGTGCCTTCTCCAGCAGCTATTTATAAAAGCTGCCTTTGCAAATCCCTGTGCTTCCAGCAGTGGATGTAAACAGTCATTCTGGGCTGAAACTTGCCGGACAAGTCCTTAATCCAGGATCTATTTTCTTCCTTGCCTCTTCAATTAAAAATAATGACTTGTCTCTGTCAATTGGCTATTTACAACTGTTTTTAACTTGCTTGGTAAAGCACTGTGCATTCTTGGGGTTCCCATGTGTTTCTCAAATTAAAGCCAACCACAAACATATGTTACAGTAAACAAGCCTGAGCACTTCCAGATCAATTTGCATTGCAGAGAAAAGCTGTGACCATGTGCATTGAGTCTTGGTGTTCTGGTTGTAAAAAATGTTACGCTACCTGTGGTCAGAGCACATGTTACTGCCCTGTAATACTGAAGCAATGGATACAAAGGTTTGCACAGATTCATAACATAGCAGAGCCAGTCAAAGGAATGAAGTTAAAACATAGGCTCTCTCTCTTATTAGGGGCAGACAGAGCAGGACCATGCACCGGAGTCTTCCAGGTCTTTAGTGAGGTTCCTAATTATTGGCAGGTTTCTCTATGGTTTAGACCAGACATCCCACCCCACCCCAGACCTGGGACACACTATTGTGCTATGCCTCAGTTTTCCCTGTCTGTACAATGGGGACAATGAAACTGACCTCTGCCACGTGCTCTGGCATAACCAAGCACTTACTGTTATTACTAGCTCCTGACAGAAGTTTAGTTTAAACTGATACGTGCCTATGTAGTTTTGGCTCTGAGAAATCAGCACTTCCAACAAAGAGAGTCTCCATCAGAAACCTGCTCTTTCATAGAAAAAAATAAAAGACAACACAAAACCTGCTGGCAGTTGTGATACTGGACTTGGGTTCACATTCCTAATGCCATCATAGACCTAATGAACAATCCGATCTCGAGAGATACCTCTTGGACACCGCTGCAGTGCAAACTGTGCAGGTGGGCATGTCCGTGCACAGATGCATAAGTATAATGGAAAACTTGACCAGTTAATGTTGGATTTCAAAACTACAATTTATCCAGTAGTCCTCAGCAGGAAATAGGAGAGACAACCAGGTAAATGTGGTGGGCAGAAGTCTCCAAATGCAGAGAATGGGTGGGGAACAGCTGCTATTTTGTACACACCTCTCCCAGGCCTCTGCAATCCTTACACAACCAGAAGTTCATTACAGATTTCCAGGACAGGAACCACCTTTGTTCTTTGCCCTCTGCAGCCTCAAGTGCCCTGAAGGGTCTTAGATTATAAGAACACCCTTGATTAGAATAATGCCTCTGGAGAAACAGGACAAGGCGGAGGTCTCTTGAGCTGCAGAGCTGATCACTATACAGTTTCTTCCAGGTCTGCAGTCCCAGGGCAGGTGTGAAATCATTTCTTCTCTGCCCTACTTACAAATCCCTCCCACCCAAAGGTCACTAGTGGTAGCAAAAAATATCAAAGAGCCTCAACATGTCTCATTAAGACTCCATTTTCAGCTCTTTGTAAGTTGGCCAAACTTTAGCTGGATTGAATTTTCACAGATCACGCATCTGCCTCAGGCTTAATTTCGGGGGTGAAATTTCAGCCCAAACAATTCAGTTGTTTCCAAGAATGAGGCTACAGGAAAAACCAAATCATCTTGCCCCTGTTCAGTCGATCTGGGGAGCATTTTCAAGGAACTGTTCTACCGTTTGGTTTGAGAGGGTGGCCGGTGTCTTCTGCCAGCCTCATAAGAATTCATCCAAATTTGATCAATTGACAAACCTTTGGGGAAACACAACGAACAGCATGCACTGGCTTAGCAGAAGCTCCTAGAAGTTTAGCAGTTCTGGTTCCTAAGGTTTCATCCTCCCTGAATGCAACTAGGCCTCATGTCTACTGGTGGTGCCATTTGACAACTGAGCATGCTCCAGCCCTGGGCTACGGGCCAGGTTAGACGATGGGAGGAGAAAAGTCAAAAAGATTTTATTTGCGATTGTTGATCTAAGCTAGGATACAGCTGGACACAAGAGCTGGCAGCAGGGAGTTGCTCTTTACTGTGTTCCCAATTATCTTACAGCTGGCACCCAGATGGCGCAGAGGAGAGGAAGGGGGAAGCCCTCACTTGAGTGCTGACAATAATGAAGGCCACAGGGAAGGAAAGGACTAGGCTGGGAGAGTGAATCTAGTGAGGCTGGGGGCCTGAGGGGAGGGGAGGACAGGATTGGGCTTGGTGTGGGAGACCTGACTAGGTGGAAACGTTGACTGTGACTAGGAACCAGACATGGATCTGACCCAGAGCCAGAGTCCCAGAGAGAGCATCATGTGGGATGAAGAGTCAAAAATGTGGCAGGTGAGAAGAGTGTGGGGAGATAAGTAGCTCAGCAGCCAGTGCGGGGAAGAGACAGATGAGACAAGGAGCTGGAAGGGCAAGAAAATGCAGACACGTTCTGCTGGGGCAGGGACCAGAACTAGGATGAGAAGGCTGAAGAACAGGACGAGGCACGAGAATGAGATGAGTGGGAAAGGGACAGGACCTGGGGTTGGGTGGGGCGGAGGGGATGGACAGAAGGGTCTGGGCCTGGTGGTACAGAGCCTGGGACCGAACGAACATCCTCAAATCTCACCCCTACCCCGCCTGTGAAACCCACTGGCCAAATAGCTCTCAACTGATGTTCAAGCAGAGGATGATCGCTGATGACAGCACTGCCATCAACTTTACTTACTCCTGGATCGATTTAGAGGTTTCACTTGCCTTAAGAATAAATAAATAAATAAATAAAATCCTAGATATCAGAGCAGCAGGACTACATTAAAAACAAAACATAATATTGCAAAGACAAGCACTTGCAAGCCAGAAGGTGCCAAGAATCTTGTTGTACCAGCAACTATAATTCAGCCCCTTTGTACATGAATGATACCGTGTCTCTAAATCATGTAATTAAAGAGTGCATCACAAGCCAGATGCACAAAGGGGAGGCATTAAATGTAGGCGTTGCGTGCGTAATTATATAATAGGAGCTCTGCCAGCCCACATGGGATTTTTAGGAGGCCTTTCTAACCCTCCTCACAGGAGAGGAAGCTCTGGGTTCAGGATTAAAAGTATCAGAGCACAGCCCTCATTTCTGAAAAGAAGGAAGCATGTCATGTAGATTGTTTCTTGGGCCCTTGCAGCTCATTTTGAAGAGCGAAAGTTTGAGGAGCATACGGCTCCTCAAGAAGCAAAGAGTTCAAATTCTGGTCTTTTAAGCATTAAGTTAAAATGTGCACAGAGATGCCAGATGCACGATATCAGGTGCCGTTATATAGTTTTAATGCATTCTTCCACAAAAAGAAAAACCCGAAACAAAACCGTATGGCTCACAAAGGATCATGTGATATAGTATCAAAAGCACAATTTGTTTGAGTGAAACAGCAGTCTCTGTTTCATTTGTATTTCTGAGCTGGGAATTATATTTGATAAGTCTTTCTCAAAACAGAGGCTTTACTGTAAACTTGGGTCTGGACTGAAATGCATCTCTTGCTTCTCCTAACTTTTCAAATCCACAGGCAGGTTATTAAGGAAGTGAAGTCTATGGCAAATAATGGAGTTAAGATGGGAACAATTATTTCTGTAAGTATAAAAAGGGTGTTTGCAACAGTGCTGAAGTATTTTTATCATACCTACTATACAACAGATTCCTGGACGGCTGTTATTTATTGGAGTTAGGGGGGAACCCCCCACAAAACCCCCTCCTTCCCCCCAAAAAACCCTTCAGCTTCAACCAATGTGTGGGAGGGGGGGGAAGGGGAAGGAAATCAGCCTATTCATAAAACACCAGTTTTATGGTTAAGCTGCTTTGAGGGGCTGAAGTACACAATTACTTTGGTCTTTAAAGCTAATCAAAACAAGTCAATAATGGTACAGTGAACAGTGTCACTTCTGCATCAACATCCATTAGACACAGTGATTAAATATACATCGGGCTGTTGGTATAATATAAAGTAATCTTAATTGGGCAGAGTCAAAGGATCAGCCTGCCCTGCTTTAAGAATAAATCCCTCTTTTTATCTAGCAGCAGCCACATATTAGTCATGCTGCCATTATGTTCCACTGGCATCTTTTAATTGAGTCAACCTCTAGCAGGGCTAGGTTGCAAACTATGCAAGCAGTTGTAGCATGTTGTGCGATAGTTGCTTCTTTTTCCAGCAGTGCCGAGCTGTGGGTTTAGATTAACATTTTTTAAATGTGTGAATTCCATTTTTAGCACAGTTTCTAATTATGTTGCACAATAAACCCCAGCTGCTTCCAAACGCAGCGCTGGACTCAGCTCATCTCTTGCACAAATTATACTGGGGCATTTTTCTTCATAATAGTATTTCTGAAACCCAAATAAAGAGCTTATGTGTTTAAAAGGGCCTTTTAATTCTCCCTTCCCCCCCCCCCCCCAAATGTATGGAACTGCTATAATCTGTTTTCTCCAGCTCACACTGGGATGCCTCTCTCACAGTGCATGATCCAGCATTCTTATGCAAAATGCAAATTTTGACTTAAAATTTTGGTTATTTGCACTTTCCATCCATGGCTACCACAGTTTAAATACTGAAGAACATATTGTCTGCATAAAAATTCTGGTAATCTAGTCCAGTGTTTTAAAGTCAGGATGCTCACTGACGTGCACATACAGATGAGCCTTATATGTACCAGAGCTGCATGTGCAAATGACTTGCACTTTGCCAGTTTGTACACACACTTGTGCACTCTTTAGCTGAACCTCCCCATGTGCCCATACCCTGAATTCTTGGAATAATGTCTCAATTTGTGTTACCCTAAACTATTAAAATGATTTAATCACCAGTCCTCTCCCA
>NW_017729009.1:18744283-18762904 GCF_001723915.1 Gavialis gangeticus
TCCCCCCCCCCCCCCAAATGTATGGAACTGCTATAATCTGTTTTCTCCAGCTCACACTGGGATGCCTCTCTCACAGTGCATGATCCAGCATTCTTATGCAAAATGCAAATTTTGACTTAAAATTTTGGTTATTTGCACTTTCCATCCATGGCTACCACAGTTTAAATACTGAAGAACATATTGTCTGCATAAAAATTCTGGTAATCTAGTCCAGTGTTTTAAAGTCAGGATGCTCACTGACGTGCACATACAGATGAGCCTTATATGTACCAGAGCTGCATGTGCAAATGACTTGCACTTTGCCAGTTTGTACACACACTTGTGCACTCTTTAGCTGAACCTCCCCATGTGCCCATACCCTGAATTCTTGGAATAATGTCTCAATTTGTGTTACCCTAAACTATTAAAATGATTTAATCACCAGTCCTCTCCCAGAGAGTCTGCAAGAGGTTTTCAGGAAGGGATACAGACTAAAGTTGGAAGAGAAGGGATTCCCTAGCCTTCCACACAGCTGCTGGGAAAGTGCCATGAATGTGAAGTTCAGAACATGAGATTCACCTGCCCCCAAAACTAGAGAGTTCCTACCCTTTGGCCAGTAGATTTCAGCCTGTGCTCTACCGGCAGCACGTTAGTAATATTCCAGGTAAAGGCTCTTCTTATCAAACCATCTTGTTCACTATTTCATGCTTTTAGAACAATTGCCCTCACATGCCCCGTATCCAAGCACCACTCAGTGGCCTGAAACATCAGAGAACAATCTGGAGAATAAATTCCAAATTGGAGGCCTCATTCATACAGGCAGCTGCTACAGTTGTGTGCAGAAATCAAACAACTAACAATGCAAATAGTCATGTCCCCATTTGAAAATGTGGACTTGCATGAAAAGAGAAGGCCCTTTTCCTACCTAACAAAGGGAAAAGATTCCAGGTGGACAGAAGTGGCTTTTTCCTGGCCCTTACTAAATTCAGTATAAAAACTTCTTTGGGTGGGAGGCACCCAAAAAGTGCTTTTTTAAAGAAACTATTGAAATGGTAGTGACACGGATGTCATTTAAGCAGTCGTTTACTCATGGCTGGGTGTTGTTCCAGGGGTGTGAAGCTCTACATACGCATCACGAAGGTCACTTACAAACTCCACGCTTAGTACTGGGCTTCCAAAGAACATGTGGTGCATTAATGTGAGACCGATTCTCTTTCTAAAGGCATTTGATCCAAGTGATAGCATCAATTACAGGAGAACTCCAGACAGACACCTTATGGATACATTTCCACAGTGGAAAATGTCTTTTGTGGTACAGAAGCCCAGGTGGGCTGACACCATGAGCTTTTGATCTCAGCAGCTGGAAGACTTTGTTTCTGAGAACGTGCTGGTTACCAGACATGTGGCTTGTTGCGGCTGCTGGCAGAAGTACCTATGAGCGACCTCAGAGTTCAATGAAGTTCCAGCTTTAATTAATAGCACTGTAAGTTAATCTGAAGAGCTTTTTAGATTGAAGCGATACTGTAGCTCAGCTCTGACTATGCCGCATATTTGCACAAATCACAGACATTAGTAACATACCTGGGAAGCTTATGATATAAACTAGCTAACCACTTAAGGGTAAAGGGACTATATTAAGATGCATTTGTACAGTACCTAGCAAAATGCGGTGGCGTGTCTTCTGGGTCCCCAGGCAGTACTGTTATACAAATGAACTACTAGAAACAACTTTGCTCATAAATTACTTAACATGTTCTAAAGATCACTGTGAGGCACAACCATTAAAAGCAAGCTGTGGATTCAACATGCTTTTGGCTTTACTGCTGTGGACAGCTTTTAAAGGAAAATCAATTTTGATGGATGATAATGCATGTGACAGTTGCTCAGGACATCAGCAAAAACCATCCCCACAAACAAAAAACCAGCATTCGTGCTTGTTCTCCCTGCAATGCTGGCCCATTTAAAATTTCACTCATGAAGCTGGGTCTGATGGTGAACAAGACAGCCAGAGCGCTCCAGAAAGGTGCGCAAGCAACACAGAATCCAGCTGCTGAGAACCTACATTTAGCAGGTCAGATAACGATCCCCACCCACTCAAAACATTTGACAATTCAATCTCCTTACTCAAGGTTTTTCCACATATGCTGCTCAAAAACATTTGTCTGCTACTATTTACCACTTCCCTTTGAAAGAAGTTTCAGTATGCTTCCTGTATCGACTATTTTGGCTGACAGAAGATGGAAGGCTTCAGAAGGCTTCCACTGGCTGCACGTACCCTACAGAAGAAAAAGGCACAGTTCTTAGATGCTTGCACCACCCCGTCTCATCTCACAGCTACTCTTCTTTCACTTGACTACTTCTACAAGTACTATTTCCAGCATTTCTACTACTTGCTTCTAAAAGTTGCTTTTCCTCTGCTCTGGGAAAATGGCCCATCTTTAAATCCTTTGTCAGCTGTTTTGGCCATGTTTTCTCCACAGCCATGCATATTAAAATTAAAAACTTGACCAGCAAGAGTAGCATTGCTAAATTCTGCTCATCTGCACTTGCAGGAGAGGCAGCTATTTTTGATGGGCAAGTTAAAAACCATCTTTAAAAGGCTTTCTTCATTTTGTCAAGGGGACAACTAGATCAAGTCAATACATTTTTGCTGTAAATACACAGCATTTCAGGAACACCAAGAGAGACAAAGCCATAAGAGATCATACTTCCAGATTATGGGATGCTATAGCACACTTCAAATCTGCTGCATTTACAACACTGGAATGCTAATCTGATGGCTTCTGAAATTGGGATACAGGGAACATGGACTAGAAATGTTCATCTAATGGAGCTTTACCCTGTTCCCATTCAGTGAATATACATGCTTGGTAATTATAACGTATTTAAAAAATGTAGGTGTACCTTTACTCTTACTTTGAAAAAAACTCCACGCCTATGGAATATTGCAGCCACACAAAAAATGAAAAACTGCAAGAGTCATCATGGGCACAAATTGTGTTATTCTGAACATAGTTTCCATCCACCTGATTTTAGCCTGTCAACCAGTCTTGACAAGAGTTGGAAAATATGGAACAAACTTACAATATTGCCAGCAATTACTTGATTCCAGAAGCAAGTTTTAGGGTGGTGACTACAAGCTTTTTATTTTTAAAGAGTGAATGTGACAAAAAGTAACAAAAAAAGAAACTTTAATATGGGGGCTTTATTTAATTTTTGTTTTTTTAAGATGCTACATAGTCAAACAGGATTGGTCGTTTTACGGCATAGAACTAGTTTACTACTAATAATTTTTTCCCTAGATAGACTTATTTACATACAAAAACAAGATTTCCTGACCAGTTTCCCCAATGTTTAGATGATCAAAGCTCTTACAATTATGTAGTGCCCAAAACATCAGGAGGCAGAAGGATCCTGCATCACTACAGCAGCAACATTTTAGTTCTATCCATTGGCTTTAGAACAGGTGCCTTTTTATACCATAGTATTAGTCAATTTTGTGACAATAAAGGAAACATGAGATGAAATACATTAAATAAGTTAAATATGCATTAAACATCTCTGAATAACATTTTAATTCAACTAAATGAACCCACAGCAATGTAGCTTGGTCCCGTTAAGAGAACAAGGAATTGACCTTTATTCCAAATGAGTGTCATACCAGTCAACAGATGCCTCTTAATGATGCCTAGCACATTCAGTGCTGCCACATACAATTCTTTTCAGCTTCTCACTATTCATTTAAGTGCCAAGAAATTGGGAACTTGCACAGATTTGAAGACACTGACAAAAACTGTTAAGTTTATGAGCAGAACAGTGGATTAATGTATTTTACAGAAGTTAAACACCTCCTACCTAACCCAGTGCCAAATCTCCAGAAAGGCCAGCTCCAGCAGTGGAAGAGGGGTTTTTCCTTGTTTTTGTTTTTTTTAAAAAAAGAGGTAATCCAGCATCATGTACCAAGGGCTAAGAATGTTTAAAATGACATTTACAATATTTCATTGTACTGTTAAATCATGATTTTCCCCTCCTCATATAAGAATGTTCTGCAACTCGCTCATTGTACATTTTAAACTTTCTAGATTGTTATGTTACATTTGTGCAGGGGTAAATTTAAAAGGCAAGACCTGTGAGATGTCATACATTAATTTTTTTAAACATTGTTATGAATAAATTTAATCCAATGATATGGCAGAACCATCAAACCAATGTACAATCCTCAGCATGCAGCCTCTACAAGGCTATTTTTCCTAAAATTACACCAAGGATAAAGAACAAAACAATCAGAGCAAGTAGTCTAGTGCTCAGCCCTTCCTCCTTGACAGTAGTAGTGGCAGAAGCTGGGTTGTTCGTCTGGGAGGTCTTCCTCATCCGCAGCCCATCTTCTTCCTACAGGAAGGAACCCTAATTATTTGACTCTGAACAACAGAAAAATAGTATATTGACCTCCACCTCCTCTAATCCCACCTCAAGAATGTAATGAGTCATCAGGAATGTAACACTTGGGGGAACATATGTATAATCTAGTAAATCTGTTTGACCCAATCCTCCTTTGAAGAAATACACATGCCTTTGATGTAGGAATGACAACTCCTCACCTCTTGTATTCGCTCTACGAAATTTGAAGAGGGAAATAAAAGCTACAATCAACTCGATAAACATCCCACATATACATGGGGAATAGGACAGCAACCTCAAGGGCCTGAGTTTCAATACTGTGCATCCCGAATAGCTGTACAAATATGCACACTAACCAAAAAAATAAGATAACAAGATTTCCCAGATACTGAACTAAAATAACTGTTCTTTCTTTTTTGTAGGACATCAACATAAATGTGTCACTGATGTGATAGGAATCACAGGAGTGCTGCTCTTCCCTTTGCATCCTGGTGGTGCTCTCCATTACTAAAGTAACAATTAGGTTGGAGATTGACACACCTTCTATATTCCAGCTACTACAGGAGGCACTATCATTTCACTTCCTGACCTAGTTGCACAGAACTGCTCTGTTGTTAAAAATAGCTGCTTCTTCCCAAACAGGCGCGGGTTGAACTTGGGGGATGCATCTTTGTAGCCCATACCTTTTAGGTTCCTGGACAATGGGTGTTAAGTACAGTACTGTTCCCTGAATTAAACAGATGCCAAACCATAAGCCACTGACTGCAGCAATGAAAAACTCATGTTCAGGAATATAAATCAAAATAATCCTCAAAACCACATCACATTACATTTTGCTGGGTTGACTGTAATAAGAGTTAAAAGCTACAAAACATTGCTGGAAGAGTTGGACACTCTCCTTCAGCCTGTTCTTTTTGCATGTTTTTATCCTTTTGGCAGAAACATAGGGGGCTCTGGAGTTGACACTAGTGGTGCTCAACTTTTTAGCCCCAAGCACCAGGCCACCCCTATCCCCTGCATACTCAATCTACTGTGAAGGGCAATCCATGGGGCTTCCCACAGACTGGAGGACAAGGCACCAGGGGCTGGATCCCACCTGTGAGTTGGGGCGTGAGCACCCCTGGTACATTTGTAGAGAATTTATTGTCGGAAACACTTTGTACTACTAAAACATTTGCAAAATGAAACCAGTAGATGCTTAATACTTTCATAGTGCACTGTCCTAATTCAATGTTCATAGTTAATTATTGCATTCCAGATGCTCAGATGAGTTAGGCACCTAATTTGTACACAATGTGTGTAAGGAAGGTCTTAAATGAAAAAAAAAAAGTGCTCTTGGAACAGCATTTAAGATAAATTGATTTTTTAAATTCATATGGCATTTTAACAGCCATCTTAAGATGTCGACAAACCAAAAGGTACAATGAGCTTAAGCCAGCGTCTGGCTTACTTCAGTGGCCATAAAAAAAACCAAAAAAACCCCCACAAAACAAAACAGTTTTTAAAAGAAAGATTTCCTTTCCTTGAGCCAGTGTTAAAGCAGACTGAGGCTAGAGAACAGACATTGCCAAATAAAGCAGATCAGCTGTGCTGAGATGGGTGCTGGCACAGCTGATGCACTTCACTAAGCAAAACATGTTGCCCATAGTCATACATCAACAGCTGGGATAATGGGCAACATGTTCTCCCAGGGATTAAGGGGCCTGGTCCTGAAGATCCCAGGAATTCCCAAGCAGGATTGGGCCCCTCAAGCCCTGGGAGCACCTGTCTGGGTAAGCAGGGAAAGCTGGGCATGTCCCTGGAGATCCTGTCTAGGTAAAGGGAGAAAGCCAGGCAGGCTCTCCCAAGGCTTCAGGGGCTCAATCCAGTGTAAGAATTCCTAGGGTGTGTAGTATTGGACCCCTCAAACCCCTGCCCAGCGTGGCTGGAGAGCATGCTCCTCCACCACAGAGCAAACAGATGTCTGTGGCAATAAGCAACACAAGTTACTACCTTCCATTACAGCCATGAAATTGAGCATTTGTAGTGCAACAAGGGTATGGAATATTTTTATGGTGGCACAAAAATGAGGAAAGACTATTGATTTCCACCCTGAATAAAATCTTTCATGCTAGTTCTGTTTGGGTGTGCCCAATTTACTATTTTTTTTTTTTTTTTTAGCCATGTGAATAATCTCAAGACCCAGACACTTAAAAATTGCTCTGAAAAAGAACGAGTCATCACACTGACTAGTGAGCATTCATGTTGCTCTGCTGGGCAAGGTAAATTGCAGCTTCTTAAAATGTGCACCAATAGCTCTTTTGGATATTCGGGTTGAACATTCTAAAATGCTCAGTAAGTTAACTTAATTCTGCTCCTGCTAAGAATCAATGTTAGAACTCCCACTGCTTTAAATGGAAACAAAAAGCTTACACCAAACATTGATTACTTTGGGAAATGCCACCCCAAATTAATATAATCCAAGAAAATGCACAAGTGTTGGAACACTCATGCCATCTTATCTAGCCAAATACTTCACACTGTAAAAAAAGAGGCACTGATTTAAGCATGTGGTATTTAAAAAAAATAAGTATGCAAATACAAATGTGTTCTTTTTTGGTGCCTTGCCAACACTAAAATGCCACGGCCCAAACCCACCGCATCCACCCTGCAGAGTGCACTTCAAATGTCAAAAGCAAAATCTTTACCTTAAACTGTTTATTCTCCTCCCGTAACCTCTGAACTTCTACTTGAAGCCTCTTATAGTCTTCCTTTACTTTCTTAACTTCAGAGTCATCCAAGGAAGAACTTATTGATTTAGACATTACAGAGGATTCTGTCTTTGCTGCAGTTGTAGATACAATTTTATTTATTTCTACATCATGCTGTTTAAGAGAAAAACATTGATTTTAGAGTGGTTATAAAAAGACCTCCCCTCCCCCAAATGATGCCTATAATTAAAACATGTCATTTTATGCTGCAGCCCCTGCTTCACTGCCTGATTTACAGCTAAGCCAGGAGCAATGAATTGCAGAGCAAACAGGACTCTTAGCCCCAGATGCTCCCTCTGGGGAAAAGGAACAGCCCGGCCCATCTTCTCACAATGGGGGCTGGGTTTTACTGGCTGATGGCTCTCACCTCTCCTGCAGCTACATACACCTACATGCACAGCTCCTGGGGCATAAGTGCCACCATAAGCGAGTAGGAGGGAGTCAGGGGAGCACAGTGATAAAGGGCTGCTTCCAAGAACCAGCCTGTTGCCAGGAGCCACCTCATTATCCTGCTGCATATTTGTCCTCACTCCTCCCAGTTGGCCACCACTTCTCTCTCCAGACTCTCCTCCCATGCTTCTGTGGTCTGGAAGGAAGAACCACCCTTGAAAACAGTTCAGGACACAGGACCTGATCATGTTAAGTGATACTGGTGTGTAATTGAACACGTCTGTGGGGACATTAAACTACTCCAACCACGTTTCTCCATTAACTACTCCAACCAATTTTGGGCAAAAAGGGATTTCTTTCCCCCTTCTGCTCCTGCTAGGTGTTCTGTATCTCGTCATGCATAACAAACCCTACCTAAAAGCACAAATATTGTCAACGCCTCCCTCCCCCCACCCCAGTCATCAAGAACACTGGCCAGAGGGAAAAAAATGAATCTTGATGCAACTTAACATCCATTTGCCCTAATGACCTTTAGGGATTTAGAACACATGGTCTAAAAATTTCAACGTTGCTGATCAGACACCAGTCTGTCAGCTTCATAGGACCAATATTACACATGTACAATTGCATCTGCACAATCATGAATGCAAAGAAGAACACATTTGTAGCTCAGGTGCAGGCAGCACTGGATACATGTTTATCAGTAGGTCTTGATCCCTCAGCTCTGCATTTGAGGATGTTTATTTCCATCGTGAATTAATCAGTGCTTTCAGCAGCACCCTAGCAAAACACTACTCAAATCAGTTCCTAACAGGCAGGGATCCTATACTACAATAACCTTCTACTTTTAAAGATAGTGCCAGGTCAGAAAGGAGGCTGGCAGAACTGCACAGGTTTGCTTCTGTTGCCAATGCTCAGGGTAAAAATGAGAACTCTAGCATCAACCCAAAAGCCAGCAATATCAAAGAATTTTAGCAGTCTTTTGGCACTTCTCTTGTCTAAATTAAACTTAAAGCAGAATAAGCAAAACAAATATTTAAAAATTCCTTTTTTTAAAAAAAAGGATGTCATTCAGATACTGACGTGAATGATCTGCAACCTGCATTTTATATGCTCTTTCTATGGTAATAAGTCACCCTGAACACTGTTGGAAATACTCACAGGTTTATCATTTTCTGCTGGTAGCTCAAACACACATCTAAGCTTTGAATCCATGAGTTCTTCTGGTTTTGCTTCTTTCCACTAAAATTTTTTTTTTTTTTTGAAAAGAAGAAAGAGAAGGACACAGTAAGTCTTGTGGAAAAGTCAACGCAATTAGTTTACTATTTATATAGCCTGGCTCAGGGAAAAAACAACCCCCCAAAAACAAACAAACAAAAAACCAAACAGTGGGGACAACAGCCCTGGTGTTTATCCAGGCATTTAATGGTAGTGACAAACTACTAGAAGCATAAGCAACACAAAGCAACAGTTTAAAATTTCTGAAAGTGGCATTTGTTAAATCTACCTTAAAACAAACTAAAAGCTACATAATATGGCACTCTAACATGCTGTAAAACCAGTTAAAATAATAAAATCAAATCACAGCATTAAGAAGTCTGTATTTAGAATTGACACAAAAATGGGAACTTTGTTGGTAGTTATGTCAACAAAGGTCTGACCCACAAAACACCTGCCAGGTATTATCTATCACTTGGATCAAACAGAAGACGTGCAATAAGAGCATTCAGAAAAGGGAAAATGACCAAGAAATAAAATAAACCACATCTAAAATACTGCTGTTTTTGGTTCAGTCTTTTGTCAAGACACAGATCTCTCTTTCCAATTTATTTCAAATATTGCTTTAAAAGTCTCTAAGGGCTGTGTTTATTGGCGAGTAAATATTACTTCCTCAGAAACCCCCACCAAAACCTCCCAGTTTTCTGTTGTTCATTAGTAAAATGTAACTTCATGTTCATGTATCTTTATCATCAGCAATATGTCAAGTCAAGCATTCTCAGTTCTATACAGGTGAGACGGGGATTAAGCCATCTAAGGAAATCACCATACTAGGTAACAGGAAAAGAGAATACCCACAAACCAGTGCTAAGCCTTGCATGTTTTTATTTTACTTTTCAAAAGCTAATGCAGTAACACTACAAATGGTAGGGATCATTTAGGTTTTTTTCCCTCCTATTTTGAGTTGTTAATCAAAATGTAACATTTGACCAAAGGGATTTTTATTTATTTAATACTTGTTAGAGCATTTATGACATACAGGTTGCCATTTGTACCACAGATATACCCTTCACCAATAACCCCTCAGCTAGACAATAGCAAGTGCAATTATACTTCACTTTCCCCTACAATTAGGAAAACTACTAGTACAAAGAGTATCTAACATTTATGGTGGGGATTACAAGTTACAAATCCTTGCCTGGTGTCAACTGTACTTCTAACTGAAGTGGTTGGTTCTCAATAATGGTATCTAGCTGTGAAGGTCCATAATCACTGCACCTGAAGCTTTCATATACTTTTCTTCATCTTGAATTTATTTTTGTTAGCAAGATTATCTCAACTAGCCTGAAAAATTATGGTCCTGCCCATGCAGTTTGAAGATTGACCCATGTAAACAGCTGAATTGTTCTGCAAATCTTCTGTGGCTGAAATCAGGATTCTATTTTGAGCTTGCTGGCTGTGAAATGTTGAAAGCTTTATAGTACTCCAGTAATGTGTCACACCTGTTTATCCAGAATAGGAAGATTTCTGTATGGTGGTAATATACAGAAGGACTGACTGAGTGCTGTTGAAAAAAAAAACAGTTTTGTTTTATGTTGGTCTAGTGTGCCTTGGAAGTTAAGATGTCCATCTAGGTTCCTAAATACATTATCAAGCTAGAGAAACTTTTCTTAGGAGATGGGATAGTTCATAACAGAAGACATGGCAGGACGGGCAGGGGATATATGTGGAAAGAGACCGATTAATCTCTGCCAGTGCAGGAAAGTTTCTTACTGTACAGATGCTTTTCTTCCACCTGTATTCTTGTCTGCAATAACTAATACGGTCATATAACTTCATTTGGAAGGGCGACTTCAAGAATTCTCTCTGAGTGCTTACACAACAAGCTTTAGGAGTCTGCAATATCATCCAAGGAGGGTTTGCTTCTCAAACAAGTATAAAGATTACATGATAGCAAAGTAACCTGTTGAGTTCTCTGGCCAGTCTAACAAGAGCTACTATAATGTGAGCATGCTCTGGGTGAATCCCGTACTGTCTTTATAAAAAGTACTACTGTACCGTTCTCTGTTACATAATTTCTACATTTTGATATTACCATAATGTAGAAACATGCATGGGAAAGAGACCTTAGTTTCTAAAGGAATACAGCAAAAGGAGCAATTCCCTTAATGAAACCAACTATAGCAACAAAACTCCTATTATTGCAATGAGCATGACCACTGTCGAGTTAGGAAAACAAGCAATATATGCAAAAAATGATCAATAAATACACTTTGCTTTAAAAAAACCCCCCAAAGTCCTCTTTTTATGAAGGTAGAAAGATGCGTAGCCACAAGTGGGCTTAGACTGGCTGTAGAATTGGCTAATTTCCAAGATTATTTGAAATAAATATGGTCCTGTATTAGAAACACAGGTGGTGTGCTGTGGAGGGAAAAGAGTTGCCCTTCAAGACGACACCAACCTAGCTGGGCATCACTCTAGACAGAACCTAATCTTCCACTACGACCTGGAGAAGTTGAGGCACAAGGTAAACCTGAAGGGCAGCAGCCATTAAGCAGCTAGCCGGTACAACATGGGGTGCTGACTTCTCTACCTTGAGAACAGACTACACTAGCCATGGCTTATGCACCAGCAGAATACTGCCTCCTTGTGTGGGCAAATAATGCCCACACCAGCAAACTGGACAGCGCCCTGAATTCTGTACTATGAATAGTAAGTGGCTGCCCGGTATACATGAAATGGGAAGACATGTTCATCTCGACAGGAATCCCCCCTCATAACATCAAGAGGTCTGGGATACTGCTTGATCTGGCCATCAAAGCCCAACAGGAAGACCATCTGCTACACGACATGATTGAAAAAGTACCCAATGAAGAAACACCCAAGAAGCAGAAAACCACTACCAGTATCCACCAGAAACGGAGAGGAAGCAGGAGACACCATACTGTTATCATGGTCCCAGAGAAGAAAGGAAGAGCAATGGAGTAACAACCACACCCCACTACACAACTACCATCCTCACACCCTCCTGGTCAAACTCCCATGCGAGGCATGTCTAAACCTGAACTGACTGCAATCAAACTATGGAGCCTTCAACAAAATCAAAAGTGGGCCTTACAAACTCATCATTGTGCCCCTGTGGCAAAGGAGACCAGACAGCCCAGCATATACTAACCGACTGCCCACTATATGGTCCAGTCTGAAAGATTGCAGTAATATTGATGATTCTACTTTTACATGGTTGGAGTTGACTTTCTAAAATCATATGCAAGAAGGGGAGGTGTCCTTATGAGCAGAAAATGCCTGTTCCCCAGGGACAAGACAGCAGAGGCACAATGTGCCACTGTTGCTTGTCTCTGGGGAACCCCCACACGTGCGCTCTGGCATGCAGCACGTTGCCCTTGGTGAGGAAGGCTGAGGCCAGCACCTGGGCTTACCTACAGCCTCCAGGGGCTGCAGCCACAGCAATCCTGCAGCAAGGAGCCTGGCCAGCAGCCAGAGTAGGGCTTTGGCCAGCCTAGCTCCAGCTGCCCTGGGGGTTTTGCAAGTGAACTAGTGGCGACTGCTTGCATGTACAGCACACGTACTGTGCAGCGCTGCAAACAGGTCTGTGATGCGGCATACCACACATGCACTCTGGTTTGCAGGTGCCCAGGAAGTTTAAAAGCAGGTAGAGGGTATATTGCAAATAAATCAGGTCAGATAGCTAGGAGCTTTGGGGAAGAAGTTGAAAAAAAGACATTCCTTTTGGTTAAAAGGAGAGGGTGGTAGAGGGGGCAGAACACAGGTGTATTTTTTGCTATTATAGGAAGTGCTACCACTAGAAAAGTACCAGTGACTGCTTATAAAGAGGTCAGTGATGCCTGCTTTGCTTCTTTCCAAGTTTACTTAAAAAGTAGCCAGCAATCTTACTGCTATATTCTTTTCTTCTTCCCCAGCTACTAACCCATATAAAGATCAGATTACATGATCTCTGGCTAACAAATACATGGTTCAGGTAAATAAGCAACAAAATGAATGAACAAGGAAAATGTTAAAGAAAACACAACAGTAATTAAAACCAGGCTAGTTCCTACTGCAAAAAAGGTGCAGGCTGCTTAAGAGAAGGCTCATTGTACATTGAGAAAAAAGTTAAAAAGATAAGCTCCACAGAGCCTAGGAGATGCCAAAAATCAGACCAGCCTAGCCCCAGAGGCTGTATTTTAAAAATCTGAACCTGACAAAGTGTGAGCCCAGGCCCAGGATTTTAAGTGGCAGGGCTAATATTGGCTATTTGAGAAAGGGAATAAGCCCCAAAGAGCCTCTATCTAGTTCTGCAGTGCTGTGATCTTCCCAAATATACAGATGTCACCCCCTTCCTCAGGATTTACAGGCAAAAAAATCCCCAAATTCATGAAGCCCCTTTGTAAGCTTCAAGTTCAGTGTTATGCCTACTGTGTCTGGTAAATCAGCTTCAATACTTACTACTGCTTCCATATCTGAAGTATCAGCTGGAGCAAACATCGACTGAACCATGAACTTGTGTTTACTTTTCTCATTAGGGTCATAATCAAAAGGCTGTAGCATCACTACAAGGGAAGGAAAAAGAACATTATGTCAGCATCGTAAGTACTTCCAACTGACTACATCGTTTCTTGTAATATAGAAAGCATATAATTTTACTTGTTAGGATTATACAAAGAGTTCCATTAGGTAAGGCTGCAATTCAAGACTGGAAAACAAAGAGGTGGTGAAGATTCCTTAAATCTTTCTACTATCTGGTTTGAGAACTTTGGAAGTGATGACCACTTTCATTATTCTGCTTGGGTCATGTACAGAAAGTTACAGTATCTTGTATACAACAAAATTTATATGCTTTCCCAAGCAGAGATATGGGAGACATTACTGACACACTAATGAATTTGTAATCTTCTACATGCATTATAGCTGAAAGCTCTTAAGGAGGACCACAGAAATAAGTCCTATAAGTATTTCAAATATTTGAGATCAAAAGCCTAAAAATCCATGTTTTCTTTGAAATGTTTAGAAATCTCGTGTTGCTTGGTTTAAATCAAAATAACTTTTCCCTTTCCAAATATACATCACACGGTTTTGCTTGGCTGCAATTCCTAAGCAGAAAAAAGATGCAGTTAGGACACAAGTATTAGCCATATTAACAGGCCATCACTGAAATTTAAAAAATTCAGGGCAATGGACTGTAAAGTGAAGAATAAACACTATGCAACATGCATGTGTAAGTAAAAGTTTTCTTCTGTGTCTTTGTAAACAACATCCTGAATGCAAGGCAATAGGTATTCAACTAAATTATTTTTCAGATCCCAAGGCTCTGAGCCAGCAGAACCCAAGAGCAATATGGGAGTAGCATTCTTTGCTCGCTAAGTTTTCACTCCTCTACCAAGTCATATTTACCTAAGTTTGTGTGCTGAAACTAATCACATTAAGGTCCAAGTGTCCTTTAAAAAGGTGCTGAGAGTCCACCTACAGAATATGTCAGAATGTCAAGGAAGGACGATTTGGATTAGATCAGGGGCGGACAATTATTTCAGGCAGAGGGCCACTAACACAGTTTTGGCAGGCTGTTGAGGGCTGCATGGGTAGTTCTGCCTCCTGACAGGTGCCCCACCCCCTGGTCACCATCTTGGGACCAATGTCCCAATGTCTTTGGTCTCAAGATATTGGTCCCATGTCCCAGGGCCAGCACCAGTGGGGCCCAAAGTGGGGCACAGGCTGACAGGGGTCTGTGGAGCCGTGCTGGGTTGCACCAGCAGGGAGAGGGGGGAGCTGGCCAGGCACCAGAGAGCCCCTGCTGGCTGGGACCCCGTGCTCCTGCCACCCTGCTCTGGGCCCTGTCCTCACTGGCCCTGGGACATTGGTGTGGGCCCTGTGCTCCCACTGGCTCCCTGCCCACTCACTCCCAGTGCCTCCCCAGCCCTACAGTACAGGGGGGCAGCGCACATCCGACCCCCAGCTAGCTGGCAGGGAAGAAGCTGGTGCTGAGCACGGGAAAAGGCGGCCCCTCACCCACCCCGTGCCTGAGCAGGCACAGGCAGCCTCCTGTGGGCTGCAAGTGGCTGCAGCATGGGGCGCCAGCCACAGGGCGAGTGAGGGGCCTTTTTCCTTGTGCTCAGCATCAGCTTGTAATCCGGCCCTGCTGCCATCTTGGGCTCTGCGCCAGTTCCGGGGTTGCCCATTGGGGCTGCACGCAGCAGCAGCAGCAGCTGCAACCCCCCACCCTCCCACGTGCTGCACTAGGCAGTGTTGGCTGCTGCTGCCTGCCCAGAGCTCACGCGCTAGGCAGAGGCAGTGGGGGCAAACACTGCCCGGCACAGCAAGCAGGGGGGCTGCAGCTGCTGTTGCCATGTGCAGCTCTGACGGGCGAGCCTGGAGCCACATGGGGCCCAGGCTGGTAGTGGGGCCGGGTTACAAGGTGGTGCTGAGTGCACCAGGGGCGGGGCTCACACGCCCCATGCCGCAGTCACTCACAGCCTACATGGGGCTGCCTGTGCCTGCTCCAGATAGCCCCGCATGGGCTGCAAGCGGCTGCAGCATGGGGCGGAGCTGCTCCCCACCCCCCAGCTTTCCCCTGGGACACTTTTCCCCAGGCTCCTTCCCTGACCTCCCCTTCCCCCCCTTACCTGAGGTTCCAGCATGGGGCAGCCATGTGGTCCCAGGCCAGAAGCCCCCGCTGGGGCTTCCAGCTGGAAGAATGGGGCCAGGTGAGCCCTGCTGTTGTGGGAGCCCACCAGGGCTTCCCCTGGGTCCTACTGCCCTTGGTTCCTGTCATTTTTGACAGGAACCCAGGGCAGAGAAATATCAATTTTCTAAATTTTTTAAGGGCCTCAGGGACCAGATAGAATGGCCTTGCAGGCCAGATGCAGCTCACCGGTCATATTCTGCCCACCCCGGACTAGATCCTATCCAGTGGGAGATCACATGGGAAGTGCGTATACTCCAAGAAAAACACACCCAACCTACCTTCTGTACTATACCCAGAAATAAGGCTGTGAACCTGTCCTGAGGGCCCATTTTCTGCCACCATTTTGCTCCTACACTAGCATTTTCGATATTTCTGCCTCCAGCCTGCTAGAAGGGCTGAAGCAAGGGGTGCTCTCAGGGTGGCTTTGCTGTCCCATTTCCAAGCTTACACACAGGAGCAGGGTATGCCCCTTGGCAGCATTCCTCAGAGAGTGGTGGAAGCAGTATAAGTGTGTCCCAGGTGTCATCTTACCTCTTGATCTGCAAGTACAGCTTTCTTTTACCTCTGCCACTACTACCACCCCCCCTTGCATTAGGCACTCCCAAGTAAATTCCCCCCTCTGCCCCCCCAAAGACAATTCCCCTGTATAAGACTGGCTAGAAGAAGGGGAAAAAGGATGCATGTTCCAGTTACTAAAATACTGCAACAGTCACCTGGGACAGCAATGTTTTTGCATGTGCAAACAAGAGATCAACTTAGGAGGGAGACGGGTAAGAAAAGGAATGTGTTGCCTGCAGTACCTTCTTAGGTTAGGCACCATGTACAATGCAAAAACCATGCTATTTCACATATGAACACACATGAC
The DNA here is from genome assembly GCF_001723915.1 of Gavialis gangeticus. Classification (NCBI taxonomy): domain Eukaryota; kingdom Metazoa; phylum Chordata; order Crocodylia; family Gavialidae; genus Gavialis; species Gavialis gangeticus. Next base: position 18,760,581 of record NW_017729009.1, read on the forward strand.
CAAATGCTACAAACTGCTTCAGACTAGCAAATGGAAATCTAACACAAACTGTGTAAGCCACAATTGCTACTGCTTACTTGACAGAAGTAAGATTTTAGAGGGTACCTTACTTTTTAAAGTTAGACAAGCTGCTTTTGCCAAATTCATCAGTTAATTCAAAGTCCCAGAATTAAAGCAAGTTTTAAAGTACTAGTATTGTATTGTACTTTAATATACTAGTAATATACAGTACTAGTGTTTTAGATGAAGCATAGTATCAAACAATAAATGCATTAAATTCAGGATGGCCACTATACAGCTTCATGAGACTACCTAAATGTTTTATTGCATCACCGTTACATGCAAGGATCCAATTTATTCTAGGGCAAGAACAGCCATGGTAAATTTTCTTCAAGTGAATAGAATAATGCTAAGCTTGTGCCATCTCTCTCACACACGGTTGCTAAATCAGCAACCGTGGAAGACTTCTGGATAGTGAATTTTCTTAACTGAAATGTTTCCTTAAAACCAAATCAAATACCAGAGTAAAATAAACATTATGAGAGACAGCAAAATTGTGAACAACCTTTTCAGAAAAACACGTTCCAAATGAATACTGGATTTAGCTATGAAAGCACTCATGTTCAATATTATGCAATATGAATGTTTCTTGGCTATAGTGATTGAGATTTTTCTTTCCCGAGCTTAGTTGTCTTCTGTTGGTCAAAACTATACAGTAGGGAGGACTAACTGGGTGGTCAAATAGCTGTCCGACTTCTGCAGGTCAGTGGTTCATATTGGTTTGGTCTATTAAATACAGCTATGAGCTCATTTCAAAGTCAGAATTTCCCAAGCTATGATGCGGAAGCCATTTCTGAATGCCAAAATGATTGCTGCTCCAAGTCTCATTCACTGAATCATAACAGCAGAAAGCTAGAGAGGGCTGGATAATGTAAGTGTTGTTAGTCCTTGTCCTTTCAGATCAATACATGAAAACCACATTGACAGGAACTGCACAGCCAATATTTCATGCGTCAGGCTGGATACTCAAAATACCTACCCCCAATAAGTCTGTTCAGGATGAAACTAGACCTTTGCAAATTCTTTCACAGAAAAACAAAAATAAAAAAAAATGCAACTCCAAATCAGAAGAGAAATCTCCAATGAATGCCCTTAACAGTAGAGATTTGGTTATTTTGTAGTGGGATTTCTGTGCGTTTTGACAGGAGTCTCACCATAACACGGCTAAACAATTCCTAGTGTCTGAGCAACATTGAGCATCTCTGCAGAAAATGCACTGGGCTGTGCAGACATTCCCTTACTCACAGCAGGAGTGTCCTAATACTTGGCACATACAATCAAAACCCCAGCCATCTCTGCCTAACATCACAGGAACTTGATGGCAGTCAATCTCAGGAGCACAGTGAAATACTGTGAAGGTAAAAGGACTAATTTAAGCATTCTCTTGCTTAAATCATAAGAAAAAAAAAGGCTGAGATTTGCTGACAAAGCTAGAGTACAGTCTCCAGAAAGCTCCTGTGCATGTGTTACCATGGACTAAAGAGAACCAAGGACACCCTCTTTTTCCTCCATGCATGGCGAGTCTTGCACGCCAGAAAAGGCTACAAAACTGTGATTTTATGTTCTCTCTCATGATTTGGGCAAGAGTCATGTGCAAATAAAGCAAATAGTATTGACAACACACTGTTTATAGGGCCACAGAAGAGGGAGACCTAAAATTTAGCTCGACTAGAGAGTCAAAGTAAAGTCAGGGATCAAATGCTGTCCGTCTTCACTGCAGAATCTCTGACTGTATATGGACAAATACAAGCTTGAGCTAGGAGGCCTAGCCATTAAAAGAAGCTGCACTTGTAAATGGGTCATGTTTAACCTGTCAATTTAATTGTACATAAGTCTAATCTTATCAAGTTTCTTAGCCGTTACTTTTCGCTTAAATTTTTCAATGGCTGAATTGGAGACCTAGCAAATTTCAGCTGTTGCAGAAGTGACGGTGGACATGCTTGTAAGAAACTGCAGAGCACTGCCATCAAGGCTTGAAATATTTTTTTATTCCCTTATTCAAAGGTTAAACAGGAGCACAGGTCTAGAAGAGACCTCTTGGGCCACCAAGGCCAGTTTCCTACTACTACAAGAAGCCACATCACATCATCTCTTTTATAAACACTGATGAAACTTCATTGTAAAACCAACTAGGTTCCTTACCTCACTGCTCTTTCTAGACGACTACTCCATAACTTTGCAGCTCAAATGGTTAGAAACTTTAAACTTTAGGCTAAAAAGCAGATAAATTCATGCCAAGTTTATAACTAGTTGTTTGTGCCAAT
>NW_017729009.1:18767904-18770837 GCF_001723915.1 Gavialis gangeticus
GAAGTGACGGTGGACATGCTTGTAAGAAACTGCAGAGCACTGCCATCAAGGCTTGAAATATTTTTTTATTCCCTTATTCAAAGGTTAAACAGGAGCACAGGTCTAGAAGAGACCTCTTGGGCCACCAAGGCCAGTTTCCTACTACTACAAGAAGCCACATCACATCATCTCTTTTATAAACACTGATGAAACTTCATTGTAAAACCAACTAGGTTCCTTACCTCACTGCTCTTTCTAGACGACTACTCCATAACTTTGCAGCTCAAATGGTTAGAAACTTTAAACTTTAGGCTAAAAAGCAGATAAATTCATGCCAAGTTTATAACTAGTTGTTTGTGCCAACAGTGTTTTTCAGCTTCAGTAGCTTCTTTCTATTCATGGGGTTCCTCTGACTCCTGATGCATATATAAAAAGAGCAGCAACAGAGCCTCTTAACCATAGTTTTGGTAGACTAGACTAAACCAATTGAGTTTTAGTTCCCTCTCCCAAGACAGTCTGTCCATTCCTCCGATTATCCTAGCTGCCCTTCTCTGCACTCATTCCAGTTTAAATTCACTTTAAAACACGAGTAAATGAGACCTGTGCACTTGATCCCAGGGGAGGTCTCATCAGTTTCTATAGCCATTGCACTGGTGACCTGTAATCCTGAGACCAACTAGTATACACTGGGTCTTTTGCCTCTTCTCCAGCTAATGAGCTCCCATTTAATGCACATTGCTTCTATAAAATGCGCAAGGGCAAAATCTTGCCCTTTATGCTATTAAAAGTCCATCCCATTTCCATTATTCTAGTCCTTAAGGGCATCTATTTCTTCCTGTAGGATATTTGGATCCTCCTCTATTAATGATAACTCCTGACCATCTCAGCAAATTTCATTAGTGCACTTCACGTTAAGGTCAGAGAACACACTCAATAAGATGCATCTAAAGTCTGATCCTTGAGAAACTTGATGAGTTACCAATACTTCTCAATCCATCTTTCTATCCTTGTAGGAGACCACACTTTTTCTAGTCAACTAAATCACATCATGTGACACCATATCAAAAACTTAATGATAAAGAAGGACCAGATTGTAGGGATCCCAGACTTTCTAGACTGAGAAATATTTTTCCTCGGATGATAAAATATTATGTTAGTACTAACTGTTTGTTTATCCTCTTCAGTATTTGCTCTGAAGGGCTGCATATTACCAAGGTTAGCTGGACAGGTCTCAGGGTGCCTGCATCACTCCTCTCTGTATCCTCTTACACTAATTACTTGGAATTTTACACTTGCTCAGCTCTCTCCTGCCATCCCAGATGGAGACACTCAGAGAGGAAAGCAATAGTTAGCATTTACTTTGCTCAGCCTAGCCCTAACAGATGAACTGGAAGGCTAGGCTTTTTCTATTCACATTGCGCTTCATTTTCAACCTCTATTAGATTATTTCAGGCCCTGACTACAGATGTAGATCCCCATTATTTTCATGTCTCTTCTATAATGCTGCATACTCATGGAGGCTACAAAACTAGGTTCTCACTACACAAGATGCTCTTTGGACATAAGTGTACATAAAAGACCATATTTTATAAAAATATTCGAGATCAAATGCTCATGCAAATCAGCTGGCTAGGCACAAGTAGCAGCTGATATTTGCACTTAAAACTGTCAATATTAGGCACATTACTGCATGCATAATTACATATTCAGTTTTTTTGCAAATCTAAGCTACAACAGGTCTGGAGTTGTAGTCATACTGAGAGGAGTGGGAATGCTTTAAAAGAAATCTCTGGTATTAGACAAAGCTCTGAAAGGCCCACAAGAGAACATCTAGAGGTTGGACATTTGCCAAACTTTTGGAAAATAGAAGGTTGGATTCTAGCCACTGTAGATATGTTAAGTCAGTTCTCTTGTTAGCATAAGTAGAGTAATACACTGATAACATGGATTCTTCTTATTTGAGATGAATTATCCACCTCACAAATTTACATTACAAGAAGCTTCAAGCTGCATGCACCATTTTAATGCAAGGAAGGCTGTATACAGCCACAGCCCTTGGAAGGTAGAGCTGCCCCATTATCTAGCTTCAGACTGAGTCCAAACTGAGCCCAGTGGTCAGTGTCTGAACAATCCAGCATGCAAGTCATTTGATCATTCTGGCTAGTACAGATCACACCAAAACCTTTGGTGCGTATGCCTAGGCAACAGTTTGGAGGAGAGAAGGCTGCCATAGACCATCCATCCCCACTTTAGACAGTTGGGACAAAGTCTGAAGGCCAGACTGAGCCCAGATGTCTGGTGCCTCCATGGTCATATAGCTTCTGCCAGAGAACAACAGATTCTGTTGGCTGCCCAATGCCTCAGCTAGGGCAGTGTCCCTTAGCCTTTTTCCAACCAAGGAATTGCCCACAAGGCAGTGGGCACTAGAGCTTTGAGGTGCCTTAAAAAGTTCACCTTACCTGGAGGTTGCAATATTGCAGAATTTTATAGGAGATATCCCACCACAAGTAGCCCTACCACATTGCCACAAGTCCTCCAGCTGGATGCAGTTTATGGTCATACCCAAGATCTTTTACATTTACATGCACGTACTTCAGATAGTAAATCTGAGGAATTAATAATTTGCTCAAGATGCATATGCACTTAGAGCTTGGCATAATCTTTCAAGAAGTACAGTAGCAATCTCATGCTACCAAATGGCTATGTTAAAGTCAGTTAGCGAATCTCAGGCTGATAGACTAGATATAGTACATATAGCCCAATTAGTTTAACTGGCTGAAAATTATCATCCAATTCCCACCCCGTAATATTTTCTCAGCAGAAATATATTATAAAGTTTACAACTCCCCTCTTCCCCCCACACCAAGAAAAACAAAACAAAAAAACCCCACACAAAACTAACCCAAATCAGTTTTGCTTAGTAGGAAGGAAAATGTCAACTACAAAATGTTATG
>NW_017729009.1:18771028-18798890 GCF_001723915.1 Gavialis gangeticus
GGGGGGGGGGGGGGGCACACAACAGAAGAAGTCAGCCAAGGTTGAAAAGAACATGAAAACATGCTGCAGGAAGCTATTTTTGACAGGTCTCTGTCCACGGAGAAAAAAGGTCAGAATATCAATTAATTCTGCTTTTTAAAACTGCTATGCATTTTAAATAGACAGCTTCTTTGTTCAGTATCTTAGAGGATTTATTTTTTATCTTTTTTTTAAGTCTGTAAGGCAGAGGGTTTGGGGGAGGAAAAGATTTAGGGTGAAAAAGAGTGGGGTTACTGCCAAGAAAGTGATGACAAATCAGAGTGCCAGACTCACTGCACAAATTTACCTTCTCTTCCCTAAAGCTTCAACTCCCAGGCCCTCATCCTGTAGATGGGTTCAGACAGACAGGTGCAACCAGAAGCCAATTTACTAGTTAGTTATATACTCACTTCACATGCACAGTTCAGTAAATTCACAGGGTTTAAATGCTGTTTGAAGTATGAAGACAAGAATGGAAACAAGTTTGCCATACCTGGTGCTAAATTTCTGTACTGCAATTAAACCTACATTTGGCAAGCTGATGACTACAATGAACAGGGAATTGTATACAGGCCCCATGGGACAACACAGGTGCTCTCTGCACAGCTCAGGTGAACCTGAGGCTAGAGATGTTTTGAATCCTCTCTCAGATCCTCAACACTAACAGCACAGCACACTTTTTCTGTGGCTGCTACCACCATCCATGTTTAGTGGTTGCCAGTGCACATATGCCCATGACTGACAGCCTGTTAGCTTTATACCCGGCTACCTACTCTTAACCTTGTCTTGCTTACTGATATCTAGCGCACAGACCCTCCTGTAGGGTCTTGTCATGGCTTGACCCTTCTGTGTACTGCAAAACAAAAGGTAGCTCTTCTGCTCTTTTGAGCCTAGTCCCCAAAGGTCTTCAGTGGGTTTTAAAGGAAGTCACCATGAATGAGAGAAAGATGATTTTTTTTAAAAAGAGAAAAGGCTGAAATTCAAGTCAACCATATTTAAAAAGAAAATATGAATGCAACTCTTAGCAAAAGAGGAAGAACCAACAACATTAGTGGATGTAGACCCCAGACTCTGGGATTACAAAAGAGCTTATTACAAAAAGATAAATCTGAAGAACACTGTTTGCCCTGTATGCTTTAGTAATGCAGTGTTAGTGTAAAGGTAAGCATTTTGGGATACTTCTTTGTTAGTACTATGGATTTCCATGTGAAAGCAAAATTTACAAAAATAACTAGGTTATAGATCATGACAAGGAAGGTCATCAAGAGAAAGAGCTTCCAAAAAAAGTCGGAGAACAAGTGCTGAGCATCACTATGGGTTAGTCCACTAGGCTTGTGTGGCTGGAAACTAATGTTTGGACTTGGTTGCAATGAGACAGAATATTTGGGGAGCTCATCTTAATCTGCATGCTGTATGTGGTCCTTATGTTGCCCACTATGAAACCTTAGGACTGGAATAGTCAGCAGTCTACAAGTTGTAACGGAAGCACAGTTGTGAGGTGAACATAAGAAATGCCATTTACTGGGTCAGACAATAGGCTCATTTAGCTCAATATCCTGTCCACACAAAAGACAGACTGTGGGTGTGAAAGTGTGAACAGGACACATCCAGAATTTTTCAACCCCTGCTCTTCTCCCACCATTGCAACTTCCAGCAATAAGAGGTTTAGGAAGTTCTGATTCTGAATATGCACTTCTACCTACCATATTCAATACCTGCTGAAGGTACTTTCCTCCAAGAATTTGTCCAATTTTTTCCTGATTTGTGGTACACTATCAACCTCCATAAAAGATGGCACAGGGGAAATTACACAGCAACCCTCTGAAACCTAATCACAAGCACAGTATAGTTAAGAGTCACTCTTTAGGCATTTAATTTTAAAAACAGTTGTGCCCAAAGATAAAAGTAAGATGGCACTGATGAGGTGATACATGACAGCAGGGACAGGAGAACTTTCATTAAAAAAATAATCTAAAAGATGAAAGGGATCCACATTGCATGCCATAACTAATTTATAGCCAGAAAAATCAGCCTAATTTTCATTATCACTTCACTAACCTGTAAGCTTTTAAATTGGTTTGACAACTAGCAGAGATGACAGATGGCTTTAAGGTTCACAGCAATTTCTAGCTGCTCTCCAAGTGTTTTATTTCATTCTTACACAGTTATTTGAAGGCTTACTACAGGCTTCAATAGAAAGCCAAGGAATTGCCCTGCCTCTCCCAATTTTTTAATATCATGCTGTACTAGTTCTCTTCCCCTCACTCTGCAACATTCTTCAGAGATTACACAGTAGAGCCAGAATTCTGCAAAAAGGTTCACGAGTATGCTTAATTTCAAAACACATGACAACTCCCAGTGGAGACGTACCTAAATTTGCACATGTGGTTTGGTTAGCTAAGTTTTTGCAGGATTGGAGCCTACCATAGCAATTTTTTTTCAAATAAAAGGGAAAGTTAGCTCTAGAAATGTAGGTGCTACCAGGTAAACAGGCAGATGTACTCTGGAGGTTGAGCATATAAAAAAGTAGGATTTAAAAACAAAAACAAAAAATATACCACACAAACCCAACTCATGCACCTTGTCAATAAGGCCTTCTTCCTAATGTCTGTTAGACAATGAAAACTAGTCAGTAGTCAACAGGTATTTCTATACGTTACTATAAATCCTGTCATGCCTGAATAGGAACAAGATGTTACTGTTTAAGTCACATTGTTCCAGGAATTAACTGTTAAAATCAATGGAAATTGGTGCTGAACAGATAAACACCATCCTTGTAAAAGTATAAAAAACTTCAAAACAGGAATGGAAAATCTAATTGAAGTCCTGAACCTGATAAGAGAGAGTGACTCAAGGTCAAATTTCCAGGGACAAATTAGTAGGTAGGTACCAGTTACAAGTCATGATCCTCCTTTTCTGACAGGCCTGAACGAGTTTGCAAACACCTTCTCAATGTTTGTAGCTTAGGTTTAGACATTTATTTCTCTTTGGAGTGTAACTGAACAGTTAACACACATTCTTAGAACTACAGAACCCATCTATACCTGGGATCTAGCTCTGTATGCTTACACCAAACAAGCCCCTTTTGTTATTTTGTCTTCCGTGGAATTCAGTTAATCTTCAGTAAACTTATGCAAGTTAAAACCATTTTCTCGCCAGTAAAGCCAGATAAAAGAATAAATCCATTTTTACTTCACGAGACTTTATTCATTTGACATTTAGTGCCTTAGCAAAATGTCTTCTGAAGGTATAGAAAGTGCATTCTGAAAGCAACTATTTAAAATTACCATTCACATGGGGTTTGTTTTTGCTTTCAGTGACCTGTACAAGATGTAAAATTTAAGGCATCAAGAACAAGAAATAAACACAACTACGAGCTCATGCCCCCTAGCCTGTTACTCTACTTCTGTACCACATTAAAGTTCACAAGCCACTCTGAGAAATCAATTTGATGAGGTCATCTTTAACTACCAAATGACTTACCAGAAACATTAATTGATGTTCCTGCATCAATAATTCCACTGTTAGGCCTTACACAGTATCTACGTGGTGCAGTAGTCTTCACTTTGAAGCACACATTTCTGTCTGTAGGATTTCCAAGTTTCAGGTTGGTGGTGACAACGTCTGTGAAAGGACCTGCAGAACAGAGCAAAGTAGATTTCAGAGGATAGGAAAAGTACTTTCTAAAACTCTGAACTGCTAAATCTGTGCTTACAAATCTCAAAATGTATTAAGATATTCAACAGTATATCTGTTTATGCATAATCTGAGGATCACTTGAAATCTCTGCAAGTCTGACCTGCATTGCACACGAATACATATGACAATAACTAACTTATTGGTCACTAGCAGTAAGACACAAGGGGGGATAATTTATATGTGGCACAAGAAGTGGCCATGACCTGCTGTTACACAGGTTTAGTTGCGAAGTAACTATTGAATCTTATTTCATAGCTGCATAAATACAGAGTAACCTACTGTATTAGTTTGCATGAATGAGAAAATTGTTACAGAAGATAAGACCATTTAAATTATCAGCATGCAAATAAAAATCTCCCAAAATTGCACATATTAAAAGGGAGAAGCAGAGCTACTAATGAAGCGGCTAGTACAGAGCCCTACCCTTTAGCTGGGTGCTGTGATGAAAGCACTGTAAATAAGAGACCCATCAAAGCCCACACACTGCAACTAGCAGCGCATTCATTTTTGGCAGGGGGTTTGGGGGGAAGGAAGAACACAACAGGGTTTTCTTCTTTATACAAGTGAAGAAAAAAAAAACAAACAAATAGCCCCTCATGAAATGGTTAAAGCTCACCACCCCAGGACCCAGATAGGAGCTTCCCTGTTCCTACACTGGTACCAGTACTCTGGTTCCCACCAGTGTTGCCAAAGCCCTTAGTCATCAATAGTTATAAGCGAACAGAAGAAATGCAGTTGATCACTATATTCAGAAATGCTCAGACACCAAATAATCTGGTCTCTCAGGGTCTGTCTATTGCTGAGTTGGCCTTAGCTTGTGTGGCTAAAGCATTCTCACTACTAAAAATATGCAGGAAGATTCCCAGCACTTCAGTTGTTCAGCCTGTAACCTCACCTGAAGTGGTCAGGTTACAACCCCAAGCACTCCAGCATGAGCCACCTAACTTGGGCCAAAAAGCATTATTACACTCACATTTATGTATCCTGATGGGAGCTAGGACAGAAGGCAAAACCCAAGAGTGTTAACTCTGCAGAGAAATTTTTTTTATTCTAGTACACCTAACACGGGGGTGGGCAAAATGTGGCCTGTAGTCCGGATGCGGCACACCAGGCCATTCTATCCAGCCTGTGGGACCCCTGAAAAAGATTTAGAAAATTAGTATTCATCTGCTCCTGGCTGCCTGCCACGTGGCTCTCGATGGCTTGCCAAAACCCAGTAAGCAGCCCTCCGCCCAAAATAACTGCCCACCCCTAACAAAGCTTCTAAACATCTGGTCTTTAAATTTACAGAAGGAATTAAAACAAAAACAAAAAGAAAAAAAGAATCTGTGGTTACTTGGTATTTCCATAAAAATGAAAACTATCCTTCTACAGATTGACTAATAGAGTGCAATTCCTAAATGAAATTTTGCTAAAAACCCCCAAACACCTCCCCCCTTGCTCCAAAAGGAACACCCTTCCCTACCAGTTACCTAGGTTTAAAGAGACCAGGAGAAAATACCACTAGTGTCATCCTGGGAATAAAAAGTTATGGCACCTTATAATCACTACATACATTATCTGAAATGAGTCTGTCACAAGCACAAGCTGTCCAGAAGAAGGAATGTAACCAACAGAATTTGGTGGGATGTTCAACTAAGATCTGACTGAACTTCTGCCAGCTTCAGTAAAGTTTTATTTGTACCGATGCAAACTGAAAGCATGAAGTGTTATTGACGAAAAAGACCAATCTAGTATAGGAGATGCCAAGTGTGTGTCCTATAATAAACAAAAAGGTATGACTGACTTTGGTATATACTCCAACATTATTTTCCAGATTTCTTTTTGTGACAGTTCTGCTTTCCACCTAGGACCTATGCACACAACCCCTTACGTTTGGAGATCACTGCATTCTCTCATAATCTGCCACACTCCATTTCTTATTCAGACTCCAAGGCTGTATCATTATATCCAAGTGTCATTCTAGAGCATAGGGTCTTATAATATAATTTAAAAAGAAAAAAGACCCAGAAGAGTTAGGTCAAAAGAATATTGTCAACGCTATTTAAAATTTTTAAGTACATGTCACTGCCTTACAAAGGCAACACACAAATTCATATTGGCAAGATCCGAGCCGACATCTGTTTGCTTAGTTGTACTGCACTTAAGGCACAAGCCATTGCTAGGGCAAACATTACCCTACTGTCATTTCGTTTACGCAGCTTGTGAGACCTTATAACACTTATCCCAATCAAAATTCCTTGCATTAGTGTTACACACAAACAATTCTCAAGTGGGCATGTTGACAATGCAACAGAAAGTGCAACTGCTACACTACTGCCCAGCTTTAAAATGTAGTTAGAGCAGGACTCAACAATCATGACAACAGGGGCTGGGGAAGAATTCAGTTTATGCCAGCACCCACACACACATTCAGGGTCCCTCACAGGTTGGTACAGCCTGCACTGCACAGCCACCATTTATGTTACTCAGACTAGAAAGATTCAAAAAACAAGCTTAGGTGCATTTATCTATGCTGCAAGTGACACTTTCACCTGACAGAGCAGATAAACCCTTTCTAGTCTCAATATTGATATTTCAGCTCAGCAAGGAACTGGGTATGCTTAAAGATGGGTAACATGCTAAGCAAGTTCCTGAACTGGAGCCAAGAGCAAAAAGACCTCCAGAGTGGCACCCTTGCAGTTGCAATCATATCCACTGAAGTGTTGCCAAGCTGCCAATCCTCCTGACCATCAAGGCCAGGAACAGAATCTAAGAAGGCTGCCTGCACTACTATGGGAACCTTTTAAAGGTGCAGTGACCAAGTATTTACATTTTCCCCAGCCAGCTTCAGTAAGACTGGATTTGGATACATGTCTCCAAGTCAATGGACAGGACACTGGAACATCCAGAGCTTCTTCTAACGAAGCCTTAAGAATAGTTCTTCAACTTACCCCCCTGCTCCTGTACACAGCCATCTTCCATCACTATTTAATACCATCACAGTACACAGATGCCACCTAATGACATGGATTCTTTTCTGTGGTTGGTTAATACTTCAAGGCAGCTTTCTTAGCAGAAGAATAGGGGAAAGGAGTTTGTAACCCTTTGTAAAAGCATTGCCAGGGGCTGATACCCCAGTTGATAAGATTCAGGCCATCTGCTTTGCAAAGGCATGGAGTGCTAAAGAAGCCAGCTGATGAGGGTCTTGCCTGCATGGTTTTGGAGTACTGGACCCAACTGTGTTCTCACCATCAACTTTCAGAGGGAGCATCTCATGTTAAAGGAAAAAAGACAAGTTCCAATTCTGTATAAGTTTTGACTCTTATTTGTCACACTTATGATTAGTCTAACTGCAAGTTTATTTCTTCCAGTGTGTCTAACAGCATTGGCAATTTGCTCCATTCTCTATTGCACTGTCCTTCCCCCTTTTTGTTAATCTTTCAGCAGTAATGGAAAAAATATTTAAAAGGCAAACTGATTATAAAGGCCATTGAGTCCTCTAGTCAGTCTCCATGGTAGGTACAACACTTAACCTTACTTTAAACTCCTTCTTAAAGAACTGAGCATCTTGCCAAAGTGGATGACCTCTAAAAACAAACTTTAGGTGAAATAAGTTAAAGTGTCAAGAGAGGCAGAATGTTTGGAGGAAGAACCTCATGGCTGGGAGTTGGTAAGCCTCAAGTTCCAATCAAAGCTCCACCACTGATTCCCTGTATATCCTTTGACAAATTATTCACAGGTCTGATCTTAAGCCATTACATTCATTAGGAGTTGAAACTCACTCAAAACAGGAGCGAGATTGAGTCCTTAAAGTTTCCTCACTTGTAGAGTTAAGAAAATACTTCTCTAATTGCACGGAATCTTACAAAGATTAGTGTTTTAGAAAGCACTACACCCCAGGTTTTAATCATCATCATGTGGCTCTGGAGACATTCATAATTAAGCAAGCATCAGCAACTTCTTGAATCAAAATTGAGAAGTGAGAAACCAGAAATGTCTGCATTATATTAACGTATTTCAGATGCATTTTGTTGAGGGGGCCCTATGGCCCCGAGTGTGAAGATTAGTTATTTCAAGAAAAAGTGGAGGCCTAGAGATCTGCCTACATCAGCCATTTATGATGCTCCATTCTCACTTATCCTGTTTACATCTCTGTTAAATTGCTTTCCCTTCCCAATTCATGATACTGCTAAGCAAAAAAAACAAAACAACCAACCTCAGAAGCAGTAGTGGGTGTTTCAGCAAACAGGCATTTCTTTAGAAGGAGGTAGTGCAGCAGTTCAATGTAATTGGCTAGTTACTCCTTCAATGCTTCCAGAAGTAGACAAGGTGCATATTTCATTGATTAAGACTCACTAATTAGATGGAGGTGGGTGCTAGGAGTAACCGTACTAATGGAAAATTGCCCTGCTGAAACAGGAATAGACTGTGAAGCTTCTACAGTGGAATCATCCATCTATCTACCAATAAAATGAAGTGTCCGTCTGTCCATTTCTAAGTCAAGAACGGCTGGTCCTAGCTACTCCAAGCCTTCCAAAGAGGAATCACCGAATACCACTCGACGAAAATTATAGACAAGTTATTTTTCAACTTAACCCTTTTTGGGGTTTCCACTGACTGGGATTAATTCACTTCTCAGATAAACTGGTACCACTCCATTTTGGATGCAGTGAATTCAGTTCAAGCATCATTATTATACTGACGCTTGCCTTTTTTTTTTTGCTTCATGTTAAATATGTTGTACCATGTTAAAATATTTAGGTAAAAAATATTGTTTGTGTTATACCAAGTTCTTAAAAAATAAACAGACACCGCAATTACAAAAATAAAAATCTGGGTAAAGAATGGGTACTTCACCTAGTGTTTTATAAGATGCATGTCTGGAACTCCAAGGAGCTGCCCTACTTATTTCTGCTACCAGTGCCCCATCACAAAAAAACTACTTAGGTTGCCTGAGTTTTGGTGAAATCTGTTGTGCCTCCCTTTCTACTATCAGATCCTGACACAGCTGGCTCAGGGCCTGAACCAAGAGATTCATTAGTTCAGAGATCCAAGACAGCTTTGGCCAGGCTGTTATCAAGCATGGGCATTCAGCAGAGTCCTGCCTGAGTTTTTTTGGTAACTATTGGTATTACAGGACATGCATGCATAAGGCATGGTGACTGTTGAAGCTAGTCTTCACATCATCTGGTAGCACTTCCCGTTGCTCATCATTGTAGACAGATCAACCCTTGATTTGATCTAACCCGCAAATAATTCTGGCATGACTACATCCTTACAGGATCTCCTGAAAGATACCTATGGAAGCAATCAGTTAGAACATCTCAAAGGTCAGGTTAAGTGACAAATTACTTACTTTTTTTTGTAACTGATACACCAGTTCCACAAATGCAGTTTTGATGGGAAGGGGGGGCAGATCTCACTTTATTTTTGTTTTGCAAAACATTGCTGTGTTCACTGAGACTCACGATTATTCTTGGAGAACGGGCGAGTGAGGGGTAGAAAGTGTAATGGAAGTATGATAAATTGTTCTCAACTCCAGAATACTCATATGAAACAGAGATTTGAGCCTCAAGTCTTTAAGTCCAAATGAGCTTCCATTCCAAATTGGAGCCATCTGTTTGAGTCTGATGCTAACAGAAGAGAGGCAAGCACAAACTTGCTAACTTTCTTAGTAGCTTTCCATCAGTTTAAGGGCAACAGGATTTCTAGGGTCTCTTCAGTTCTTCTCAAGGTCATATCTGAGGCAGTCAAACCTGAATAGTTTGTGGGGTTAGGTTCCATGCCACTTGCAAAGACAACAGCTTGCAACAAGCTGGGGTCACACACACACTCACACCTTTAGCAAACAGCAACACTGGCTCAGCTCTAATTGCTTTTATTTCAAAGGGCACCATTTCTCCAATCAGGCGCATGGGACCACTGCTGCGCTCTGGCTAATTGGAGAAGAGATGCCCTCTGAAGTAAGAATCATAGCCAACAGCCATATGGCTCATCTTTTAAATCACAGGGTGACTACACTTCCTAGATTGGCAGGGACAATCCCAGATTTCAGAGGCCGTCTCACCCTCCAATTTTCTGTAATGCCAATCCAGGACTAGCATCCTGGCTGTGACTCTACCCACATCTACGGCTCTTGGCTCAGGTGCCCAGCCCATGGACAGTTGCTTCAATTCAATTTTCTCTAGGAAGCCCAGGCAGTGGGCTGATCCCTGGTCTGGACCCTGCTGGGTTGCAAGATGTGCTTACACAGTAGAGTTGGGGTCAGGGAAACATGTGTGCACATGCATGTGTGTGTGCATGTGTGTGCGCATGCACACGTGCGTGCACCCTCCTGCCCAGTCCTGCTCCTGGAAGCTGCAGAGTTGGGGCTGCATGCGTGCATACACTGGCACTCTCCTCTTTGCCCCTCCCTCCTCCCCCTCCAGATTTTCCTCAAATTGTTATGATCACCCTATTTATTCAGCATCCTATGGCCCATTAAATGGGTTGTGAATCACCTGGACACAAGCGATCCCAGAAATACTGGAAATTAAAAACTTCGAACCCCAGCAAGTGTGGCATGTTGCATTATAGAGAATTGTGTGGCCTGGAGACCCAAGGTGAGTACTCAATGAAGCCTGAGGATGTGCTTATAAATCAATCAGCAACATAATCATATAGTTGAATCTTTCCTGAGGCAGGTAAGCCCTTGTTAAATATACTGAACAGGAACTAGAAGAATCAATTTTTCTTTGTTGACCCGAACCCCAAGGAGATAGGAAGATGGATAGTAAATTGAACGCACTAGACATGTCTATGAGAAGTTTACTGCAGAGTTGCTGAAACTTTTTACCAAGGAGCTAGTTGGGCATCTACACATGTAGCACTATTAGGCTGCAGTAGACTAGTGAACGCCACCATAGTACTTAGACTAGTACTTGTTAAACACATCTTATGACAGCACTGAGTGTGCCGCAATGCACACGTAGATGCTGACGGTGCTGGATGGGGCACGAGGGTGCTTCAGCGTGGGGGCTGCCTGCCAGCTAGTCCCACACTGAAGCACCCTCATGCCCCAGCCACCCCTTCCACACCACATTGGGCCAAGCTGGAGCAGCCCTGGGGTGGCAAGCTGATCCCACCAGATCATGCCAGCCAGGGCTGCTCTGACCCAGCTCAAATGTGCTGCAGTCCTGAATGCACGTGCAAACATGAAGTCTGGGAGCAATAAACACTGGTGCATACTGCACCACAGTTTATTGTATTGAACTAACTGCATGTGTAGATGTGCCTACTAATGACCTACTGAAATCCCTCAGATAAAAGTCAGTTGTTGAGCCATGTATTCATTGCCTCCTCACTCCCCATTGTAGTAATAACCTCTCAGGTAGATTGTTAGTGCAACCAGGTACTTGGTGAATCCACTACTGCACTGATGACAGCAATTACCAATTTAATATCTTAGCCATTTTTATGGGGAGAAGATATGGTTCTACAAGTAAGTATCCTGAAGGCTTGCAGCTTCCAGGGGACCTGCTGTGTGGATCCAAGAGTGAGGATAAGGGATTGCTACAGTGCTCCTACCATACTGAAATTCAAAATCAGTACACAAAGGGGTTTGCCTGTCCCCTCTCCAGAACTGATAAGCCAGTCCCCCTTTTTTCTTTAGGGGGAAACATCCCTTCACTCCACAAATTCTGCTGGAACAGTCTGCTGAATCAAGGACCAAAATAAACTACTTCCTGCTGTCATAGATCCTCCCCATTTGACAGCTTAACAAATAAAAATGTGTGGATCTCAGTGGAATGTCCCTGTGCTTGTACCCCTACAAATGGAGAATGATCCATCAGAAGGATCTTGATGAGAGAAGAGACAAATAACTCCACATCACCCAGTGGGGAGAAGGTAGGCACCATCTAGATTGCAACACCTGTAAGGTGCAAGGAGTTTCTTCACACAGGTTGAGGTTCCATTAGACTTTCCTCCTTTGACTACTCATGTTTCCTTCAAATTAAAGAAATTTTTCCTGGTAACTGTGGGATTTTTAGAGAAATTAGAAGTGTAGTATAGCTTGGGTAGTAATCTCATCTTCCAGAAGAGTCATTTTTACACCCAAATAAAATTTAAGTTTTTAGCATTCTTGCTCCATGGCAAAAGGGAAGATTGAAGCTTGGTTCAATGACAGATTCTGGAGCTGGATCCACAGATAACTACTTGACTCTGTATCCAACACTGCACAGATGGAAGAGCTATAAGTTGGCACCTGCCAGAGAAGTTTCTCAGGGTCCAGAAGGTCTTTGTTATTGAGCTTTATTTGATGCATGTAGCATGATGACATGCAAAGACGTGCAGGAAAGATAAGACAACTTTCCCTTGGATCACAAGCATGCACACCTGCCATTCTTCTTCAAAAGCTGTTCAAAACAAGTCATATAACGGTATTCCAATCTCAGATAAGAGGCTATGGGGGACAGAACAGTGGAGTCAACTTGTAACTCTTCCTGGACCTGATTCAAAGCTTTGGCAGCAGCAGCAGATTACCTTGGAGTGAAGTGCTACTCTGAAATGGTAGGCCTGGAATGGTGTCACCAATGTCGGCCTTTGGGCAGACTAAATGCCAAAAGGTGCTAATAAGTTGAAGGAGCCATGGATTGTGCTGGGACATACCAAACTCCACTGTGACCGATTCAGGCTGGACATAAGAAAGAACTTCTTCACTGTCCGAGCCCCCAAGGTCTGGAATAGACTGCCGATGGAGGCAGTTCAAGCACCCACTTTGAACATCATCTTCAAGACACATTTGGATGCTTACCTTGCTGGGATCCTATGATCCCTGCTGACTTCCTGCCCCTGGGGCAGGGGGCTGGACTCGATGATCCTCCGGGGTCCCTTCCAGCCCAAAAGTCTATGAAATCTATGAAAAGAACAGGGTTACTCCCAAATCTAGAACTGAAAAAAGCAATGGTAATGAAACCAAGCTTCCTTAACAGAAATGCAGGATTTATGCATCTGGACCCCAAGAACAACAGTAAAATAGCTTTCCAATATTGAAAGTTGAGGAGAAAGTGGTGTTTCTCCTTACATGGTACACCTGACATAGCAGAAGTGTGAGGCATACTCACTTCTTCTTGGTAGCAGAGTCTGGGAAACTGCTGATACAGGAAGGATAAACAGTGATTCACTGCCAGCAGGAAGTCTGGTATTGATGAAATAGATTGATACCAGAATTTACAGCACAGGTCTCAAATGACAACCGGACACTTAACATGGTTACACCAACAGTGCCAGCACTTGGGATGCTGGCACTATAGTACTATACGACTGGCAGTGGATGATTTTTTCTTCTTTTTCACTTTGAGAAGACTGGTACTGCAGCATAGTGACTGGAACCTTAATGGGTTGCAGAAGGTCTTTCAATACCTGCAAAGTTAAAACTGTTAAAGCCACACTCTTATGAATCCCCTTCCCACTAAGCAGCAAGATCTGTTACGAGATCAAAAAGGAAGAACCTTTAGAAACTGGCCATATTGGATGGAAAGGAAGAGGGTTACTACTAGGGGTGCACCAATAGCGATTTTTTGGACCGATACCGACAGTCAAGTTTTAAATGAGCCATATTGGCCTATACTGAGCCCATTGCCAATATGCAGCTCCACAGTGTAGAGAATGGTGACTGGCTGGTAAGTCCATTACAGGAAAAGGGAAGAGGCACGGGGGTGGGGGGGTGCAGATAGAGGCCCCTGCAGTGATGGAGGGAAACCTGGCTCCCACAGTTGGCACTGGGGCAAGAGGCAGGCGCTGCCCAGCCAGACAGCTTGGTCCCATGCCCTGCCCTGTAGCTCATCCAGAAGCTGCGGGGACTCCCACAGGTCCGTGCATACAAGGAGGGCATGGAGGAGCTTGTGCCCCCTGGATCTGTGCATGGAGTGGGCTGGGCTGCCACTGCAGGCTAGAGCCGGGGGCGGTGCTGGGGGGGTGGAGGAAATATGGCTCTAGCTCTGCTCGGCTCCCCTCAGCGCCGCTGCTGCCCGCTGGGAGCTGCTCCCAACTCTCAGCAGCAGCCTGCCCCACCCACAGATCTGGGGGCACACCCACCTTGCCCTCCCAGGTGTGTGCAGTAGCAGGAGCCACCCCGTTCTTTCCCCACATCCCCCAGATGAGCTGCAGCTCTGTTCTGTGCCCCGGCAGGGCAGCGCCTGCCCCTGCCCCAGGGTCAGGCCCACTCCCTCACTGCAGGGGCCTCAATGTACACCCCCTGCATGCCCCATCCCTCCCCCACAACAGACTTACCAGCTGGACCTAGCTGCTCATGTGCTGTGCTGCGCTGCACACATGCACAGAGCATTTATGCTAACCGGACCTTGTCGTGCATCCACAGGTGCATCTCGAGTAGAGCCAAGGAGGTGATCCTCCCCCTCTACGCGACACTGGTCAGGCCACAGCTGGAGTATTGTGTCCAGTTCTGTGCGCCCCATTTCAAGAGGGATGTGGACAACATGGAGAGGGTCCAGAGGAGGGCCACCCGCATGATCCGGGGACAACAGGGCAGACCCTACAGTGAGAGACTGCGGGACCTGAACCTATTCAGCCTCCACAAGAGAAGGCTGAGGGGGGACCTGGTGACTGTCTATAGACTCACTAGGGGGGACCAGAAGGGTTTGGGGGAGACGCTGTTTCCCCTAGCGCCCGCTGGCATAACAAGGAGTAATGGGCACAAGTTGATGGAGAGGAGGTATAGATTGGACATCCGCAAAAACTACTTCACAGTTAGGGCGGCTAGGAGCTGGAACCAACTTCCAAGGGAAGTGGTGCTGGCCCCTACCCTGGGGGTCTTTAAGAAGAGGCTGGATGCCTACCTGGCTGGACTCATTTGAGTCCCGTTTCTTTTTTTGGGGTTTTGTTGTTCTCCCGCCCTGGCGGGGGGTCGGGCTAGAAGATCTACTAGGTCCCTTCCGACCCTTAATCTATGAATCTATCAGCCACAATACCTAAAAAGAGCCAATAGCTGATACTTCCAGTTTTCCCTCATATTGGATATGGGTCCTCCCCATAGACTCTGAAAAAAATCCCAAGGAAAGTGACAATTCCCAGGGGGAAACAAAGGAAGGAATAAGAAAAAAAGTTCAAAAATGTCATAAATTTTAAAACACCAACTCAAAGTCAACAGGAAAGAAGAATATGTAAGCAGCTAACATGATTATACAATCCAGATGCCAAATTATTTAGATGGATTAATCAAGGTCATCCTCTGGTCTCTTTTGGCACAGTCTATTCTTGCCAAGACCATGACACACACAAGTTGGAGGAGATGGAAGGGAAGAAAAACAACCACAAGTATGAAAAAAATATTGAAAACCTTTTTCAGATGCAAGTAAATTTTTTTCCATTGCCTTCTATATCCTCAGAATGTGTTAAGTGACTTCACAGTTCCAACAACTGCTAAGTGTGAGGCCACACACAAGTCTGCCAAATGAGACTAAAGAGCATGTCCTTCAAAGTATTTTTCTAACAAAGTTTTCACTTACTGGTTTCTAGTCTGACATCTTTTGAGTTTTATTGCATCCAAACATTAGTCAGTCAAAGTCACGGGATAAATATTTTAAACTTCCATGTCCTAAGCTTAGCTATGTGTACACAAAGTGTATTTTAAGTAAATAAAGGACTGACAGCACAATTGGCTGGATTCTAGTTCCACAATCTGTTTTGAAAATGTCTTACCATCCTTTAAGAACTGCATGCCAGATGAATTGCTTCATATTATTTATTCCACATATAAACATGCATTTATCAGATGAGAAAGGGGCATGTATTTCAGAACAGCTAAAGAGCATTTTCTCTTTTCTTCTCCCCATTTAGAGTTCAACAGAAATGCAGAGCTTCTCAATACATTCAACTCTATTTGAAAAGAACATGGCATGGACAGAAAAGCTTTTAGGTGTCTTTTATCTAAAACCTTAAAACAAGATGAAGTAGGAAGAACAGAGGTTGCATTCTTTACTGTAGTTCATGCTACAGACTGTCCACAGAACATTAGGAGTGTTAAAGCAGCACCAGGTGCCTACAACTTGTGCTGGTGTCTTTAGTGCTCAGTACGAAGGGAAGGGGAAAAAGAAATCACACCTTGTTCAGCAACGGTCCAATGCAGTTACTACATCATATTCAGTAACCTTGGAGTAGGACTGAAAACAGCTTATTCCAGAGACGCGCATGACAAAGCTCACCGCAGAATTGGAACTCTTTTTTCTCTCAGTGATCATGATCAAGGTCTGAAAGGATGCCAAAAATAAAAGATACCCTTTTGGTCTGGAAGTGCTCTCTCCAGCAGCAGTGAGCATGAAAGTTGTGATGTGCAAGCTTCCCAGTATCACTGCTATCAGGTTCCTGAAGTCAGTGCTACATTTAAAAAGCACCAAAAATTGACATTTTGGGAGCTGTCTTCTGTCAAATCTTTGTGGAATTATCACGGTAATTTTTCTTCTTGGCCATGTTTGTCTTATTTTCTGGGAGGAACATTTTTCTCACCATTCAAATCTTATGTATTCAGATGTCTCCACCACAGAACACTGAACGTACCAAACATAGGGGAGGGGGAGCAGAATAGCCGTTGTGAACAATGTTCAGTACATTTACTAATATATAGTGTGCTCACATAGATATGAAACTTAACAACTGTAGTACTGTTACTGCTTTGAAAACATTTCTAAAAGATGTAATGTGTAAAAGTTTAAATTCCTGAACATACATAGGGGCTAAAGTGAAATTAAAGGTTGGGAACCACACACTGTTAATAGGATAGGCATTCAATCAGTGTAAGTCATTTAATAAGTTTATCTAATCAATACCTAAAAAGACAAAACAAAAAACCCCAGGAATTTTATGTTCTAGAACAGTGGTTCTCAAAACATTTTCCCCCCTGCAGACCACTGGAAAGTTGCTGAGGGTCTCGGTGGACCACTTAATAAGCTTTTTTTCCCCTACAAATCAAAGCACACAACTCTTATTTTAAGATCAGTAGTCTTACCTTTCTAATGCAATGAATGTACCTGCTTTTTGAGTCAAGCTCTGGGAAGGTGGGTGCAATGTTTGCTAGCTTTAGCCATAGTTCACCTTTCTGTGGGCCACCTGAATGGAGCTCGCAGACCAGTGGCGGTCCATGGACCACAGTTTGAGAACCTCCGTTCTAGAAGTCTTTTCTAGAACTACGTGACAGGTAGTTACAGAGAGGACAGACTTCAGCGGTGGCTGGTGACAGAACAAGGCACTATAGTTTCAAATTGCAGCAAGGGAAGTTTAGGTTAGATATTAGGAAAAAAAACTTCTCACTAGGAAGGCAGCAAGACACTGGAACAGGTTACCTAGAAAGGTTGCGGAACCTCTATCCCTGGAGGTTTTTAAGACCCAGCTAGACAAAGCCTTGGCTGGGATGATCTAGTTGGGGATGCTTTGAGCAGGGGGTTGGACAAGATGATCTCCTGAGATGCCTTCCAACTCTAATTTTCTAAGTAATGCAAGCTATGCTTTTGCATGGTTTGGGAATCTAGTTATTAGAATAAAAAGGCATCACTAGAAGCAACTAGATAGCACCCTCTCCCTCCCCCATACAGTTAATTTGAGCAAGAGCTCAGAATTCAAGACAGCATGATGGTAAGCAACCTCCAGGCTTTGCACTGAAGTAATGCCCATAGATGTTATCTGGATACCTAGAAGAGGGAAATGCAGAATTATGCCTGGTTGTAAGCAGAATGTAACAATTTTGTAACTGGCATAGTAAACACAGGTACCTAGAGCCCTACTGAGGCTATATATAACCCTACTGAAATTAGAGCTTTGCTCCCTATCTGATGCAAGTCAACTAATCCCATGCATGCTGACTCTAAGTTATTATTGCTTCAAATGTTCAGGAGTGGAGGGAGTAAAACAGAAAAGCAAGCAGGTTCAACTTCAGCAGGACAGACATTGGGAAAAATGCAGACAACGCTGAGAAGTCACATGATATGGGAAGCAGCAAGTGAAAAGTTAAATTAGTTGTGGATAAGAAGTGAAGACTTAATTTCAGAGCATTGCTTAGGCCAGGGGTGTCCAACCTTTTTGAATGTGGGGCCAGATCATGAACTTAAAAATCACCCAGTGGGCAGGTAAGCCATATTCAAAGACCTCACAGGAAGTGGTATCACATCAGGAAGTGATGTCATGTGACCTTTGACACCAATGAAGTTGCAGGAAGTGTCAATGAAATGGGTCTAAACAGTTCAAAACCCTCCCTCCATAGCATCCATCTCTGCCACTGTTTGGAGCAGGATACTGAGCTAGATGGACCATGGGGCTGACCAAGCATGACACTTTTTATGCTCTTATGTTCAGAAGCTCTTATGTTCTTTGGCTGAGCTTCCAAACTATGGCTGAGATTTGCAAAGTGGGGTAGATAGGTATGTTACAAAGTTGTCATAAAAGATTTGGAGCCCTCTAAATCCCATTCATTTTAATGGAAGTTGGTCTTTTGACTCAGCTTTGGAAAAAAAAAAAAATCACAGCCCAAGATGCCAACCAAATAAGTCAAAATATATTTTGCATTTCTATGCAGTGCATTTATGTGGGGCTCTCCAAGCATTTTACAAACATTAAATGAACCTCAGGATGAGCCCAGCCAGAGCAGCAGGGGCTCAGCTGCACTTTCCCCCACCTGCACTGGTCAGTCCCGAGCAGCACACTGCGCTGCTGCTGCTGCTTCTGCTGGCTGGTGCTGACCCGGCTGGGTCCGTCCCATCCAGAGCAGCATGCAGCTGAAGCTGGGTTCCCATGTGCTGCTGGGGACAGGAGGAGCCTGGCCAGGTCTGCACTGGCCAGCAGAAGCAGCGGTGCAGTCGTGCTGCTTGGGATGGGACGAGCCCAGCCAGAGCAGCAGGGGCTGAGCTGCATTTTCCACCTACCTGTGCTGGTCAGTCCTGAGTGGCACATGGCTCCTCCTGTCCCCAGCAGCACATGGGAAGCCAGCGTCAGCTGCATGCTGCTCCGGATGGGATAGACCCACCTGCGTTGGCACCAGCCAGCAGAAGTGGCGGCGGAGCCACATGCCGCTCAGGACTGACCAGTGCAGGTAGGAGGAAAGTACGGCGGAGTCCCTGCTGCTCCAGCTGGGCTCATCCTGTCCTGAGTGTCACATGGCTGCTCCTCTTCCCACGCGCACCATGTCAGCAACGTCAAGCTGATGCAGTGTGCATGGGAACCCTGTCCCTTCCCCAGCCTTTTAGCAGCCATTAGGAAGCTGCTGAGGGGTTGGGGGAGGGACAAGGGGTGGGAACAAAAGTAAACAGCATTTACTTTAATTTTCTGTCGCAGCACCACAGGCCTCAGAAAATGGCTTGGTGGGACTCATGGTGGCCCATGGGCCGCATGTTGGACAAGCCTGGCTTAGGCAGTCAATATGCTCCCAGGTTAATAAGCTCTCCAGCAGCAGAACTGACGTGCACAAGACCTTCAAACAACGATGTCCCTCCTTATTGTGTCCCACACTTGGAGAACCTTTATAAATTTGCTATATAATCAACGGCTGGATTATTAGGCATAAAAGCACACTCCCTCCCTATTCCCCACCCCCCGCCGGCCTCCGTTGTAGAAACTGACCGAGAAAACAGGATTAAGTTTAAAGCCATAGCGCCTTTAATCCACAGCACTATGGTAGTAAGGACTTTTGTTTGCAGACGAAAGAGCTAGACAGGAGTTTAGAAGACAGATTCTATTAATAAAGTAGTTGCTACAATGTGGGATGAAGTACTACATGCCACAGCAGGACCAATTTATGTATTTTTTTTTAATTAGGTCAGTTATTTGTTGGATGCAATACTCTACCTAATTGATAAACCCAGAGACGATGGATTGACTCAGTTGTCCAAGGCTGAGACTGCGTTTTAGCATAAAACCTCAAATTACTTCACTTATCTCCTGTCCACATGTTAATAGCCACAGGTCTGTCACAGGGGGAGAAAATTTCAAGTGGCAGCAAAAGTGAAAGAGCTATTGGAGTTTACGGCACAAACCCCCATTCTGTAAAATGGGGTCTAAAAAACACAAGTTTTCAAGATCAACAGCTATGCTGGTCATATTAGACAAGATCCTACAAGCTTTATACAGAAAAAAAATCATGCATCTCAGTAAAGAGATGGCCTAGAATAGATTTACATATTAAGTGTTTGGACAGAAGTGAGAACACAGAGCCACAGCCTTGCCCTCAACTTGGAAAGTTTTCTGCTTATGTACTGAAGTATACAGGCAAAAGGTGGGGGGGGAAATCAAGCAAGGTGGCTCTTCTGTCAACTGGTCACCATGTGGAGAGCAGCAAAGAAGGGTCGCAGGGAAGTGCTCTCGATGATGAGAATGCTCATTAAAGTCTCTTCCCTGGAAAAGAATTCAGTTCAATGGCCCTTAATCCAAAAAGATCCCCATTTAAGGGAATGGAAGCTTGGCTTAATTACAGACAACAGAATTTGGCTTACAGGGGCAGGGACATAGCATGAAAGATTAGGCTTCCCTGTGAAAACAAAGATAAATTTTAAGCCCTAGACAATAGTTAAAGACAAACAAAGCTGTTAAAACATTATCCAATAAAGCTTTCAAAGACAACAACCAAGTGCTTTGACAAAAATGAAGAGAGCCTTGTTATTGTACTAACTAGGAGGTTCTCTCAATAGTTATTAGTTGTTCACAGCAGGGAGCAAAACACAAGACCGATATGGTGAGAGATAGCACACAATGAGCATGACAGTAAGATGTGGGCAGAATTAGCAAGAGTCATTTGATTCCTACATTGTCTTCAGCTTGACAAAAAGCAACATTTACAAGAAAGGCAAAAACCAAGAAAACCCAAGAACTCAACTTTACAGAAAACTGAGTAATATAAGTTATGACATTTGTAGAAATTGCTCATTTGATGTGCATTAGCCTTATACAATGCTTCACAAAGAGTTCAAAAAAGAGAAAATGAGAGAAAAAAAAAAGAGACTTTTCATCATGTCATATCAAGGTTCAAGAAGATAGAGGGGGACTTTTCCCACTGTAGATGGGAAGTACTTATTTTTCCAAAAACAAACAAAAAGCCCTAAACAAGCCCCCCCCAAACAATAACAATTAGTCTAATTATTCAAAGCATATGTTCAAAATATATAATTTATGACCATTAAAACATAATTCCAGGCCAGTTTCTACAGGGTGTGCATTTATGTAGAATTTGACCATAGCCAGATGTCAACAACTCAAAGGCATATCACAGATTCGCATGAAATTTTGGTTCATTTCATCTAGCTGCAAAGTGAAGTCAATACACCAGTTTATTTTCCAAAGAAAACTGCCAGTACATTGCAACCAGAAAGCCTAAAATTATATTTGTATTAAAAAGTTTCAAAAGTTTCAGAAATAATATATACATTTTAAAATATAGATTCTGGAGAATCCAAGGACTGCTCCTAGTTGTTATTCCTTTTGCCCTCTTGGTAAAATGCTGAGCATTCACACTAATGCCTTATAACTAAAGCTTGCAGGCCTTCTTCAAATAAAATGTATAGTCAATCTAATGGAACATCTGCCCAAGAGGACAATTTTTAGTTTATAATTAGAAAGACAAACCAATTAGACCAATGCATTTTACCATAGTTACTAAACACTTTAATGGAAGGTTCTGTAGACAAGTTACACATAGCAAATCTGCCAGATTTTCACGACCTCTGAAGGGCTGGCAGCACAAATGATACCCCATTCACATTTTCCGTCTCATCCAGTCTGCCACAGTTTGCAATGTGGGGATCTACATAGATTCCCAGGTGCTTATGACCAAAGACTAACAGTTATTCAGATAGCTTCCCTTGGGGAAAAAAAACCATGCTGGAAGCTGCTCTATACCGCAGCTGAGATCTTACAGAGCTCCCCTTAAATCCACTAAGCAGCCATAACCAGTGCAGAACCAGAGGGATGACTTCTCTTTTGTGCTACAGCTAAATATTAGAGCCGTGCAAAATTTTGCTGGCTGCATCAATTTGTTTCAAGCCTGAAACAATGAAATCAAAATGAAGTGAGGGCAGTTGAAACATTTCAAAAGTTTCAGACTGTTTTAGGTTTTGAAGCTGAAGATGGGCTTGCTGCAGGGAAACAAAGTAAGGAGAGGGAGGGGGAAAAGGGCATAGTGAAAGCATGCCTTAACACATGCTGGAGAAGCTCCTGCAGGAGAGGAAAGAAAGGCTCTGTCAGTTTGGCTGCCTGAGATTCTGCTGATGCTACTGTGCTGGTCCTCACAAAGTTATTATTTTGCCTGTTGTTCCCAGAAACCCCTGAAACTATCTCCTTGAAACCTGGCAGGCTTCATGACTCCAGCAGGGGCTACCATGCCTGCTGTTTTCATTCAAATCTGCCAAAAAATGACAGTTATAGGCAGTTTCACGCTTTCCCATTATAGACTATGGGCAAAACGTCAAAAACAGCAAAACGGTTTCGACTGAATGAAACGAACCAGGGCTTTCGAAACAAAACTAAATAGTGTCCTGTCAAAACAGTCAAATGGAAGTCTAAACGAAACGGTGCTGTTTTGCACAGCCCTACTAAATGACATCCAAAGCACAAAAAAATATTGCTGCCAGCACTCAGGCATTCTCTGTGAAGGCTCTTCAACTTAGAAATTTGTTTGCCAGGTATAAAATAATTCTGTTTCTCTTCCCCTTTGCTCCTCTCCCAGCATGCAACAAAGTACATTCTCCCAAGCTGGTGCTGAGAGGGGTTGGAGAACTGAGCAGACATAGTAATTTTGCTCATTCAAGGGTTGAAGTAATGGGAATGCTAGAAAACAAGTGGGCTGTTACATCAGTTTGGGGATGGTTGGGATTGACCACTATTCTGTTATATTTGGGCTGTATTTTTAACTGATGGCAGAACTTCTAGGACTGGGGCAGATGCTATTCATCCAAGTTTACACTGAAAAAAACATGTTTCTTGTTCACAGATATTTTCTACAATACTAAACAGAACTCATATCTCAAACAACACTGCCAGGCATCCCCTCCTTTCTCCAAGAACCGGGTCTTGCTGCTTTTCTTATATCATTGTAATGGCTCCATAGCTCAAAGCACACAAGTGTTTCCACTATAAACAGCTTTTGAAAAAGGCATTTAAAATGTTACTATAAATGTTCAGTGAGCTACAAGCTAGCAATCAAAAGGTTGCAGCAGAAGAAATGGAAATTATGAAGAGAAGGTTTTGTATGCGTGTGTTTTCACCCTCGAAACAAGTGAGTCAAGCATTTGACCAGGCTGAGGTACAAAAATACATAAAAAGAAAAAAGCCTGTTGAGGAATAACAATTATGCAGGTGCAATAGTGGTCTCCCTATTTTTTGTGATCATTTTTATTGTTGACAGGAGGTAGTAATATTTGAGATTCTCCTCCCCAACCCCCCCGATCATGTTAATCCCACTGATGTCTTACTTCAAGAACTGTTCCTAGGATACAATCAGTTCAAAGTGACTTGAAAAGTCCTTAACAGATATGCCCGAATGGCCTGAAGCAGGCTATGACATTTTAAAGTGAGGTTTTCCGAACAGTTTAGGGAATGTATCTACATCTATCATTTAAAAAAAAAAAAAAAAAAAAAAAAAAGCAGCTAAATCCTCTAAACCACTTTCAAAGTCTCAACTCATAGTCCAGCCTTTTTTGATTCCCTAACCAACAAACTATTCAAAGCCACAGAACTGTGGCAACTAGCTCCCACACACAGTACCTTACCTATAGAGCTGTTAGTGATGCATCCATAATACATTCTCACAGGCCATCTGGTCCATGTATCCCCACTCCCAGCCCCTTCCATCACAATGCACTTCCACTTCATTCATCTTTAAAATAAGTCACATTGTGGAATATTAAGATCGTCATGCACTCTCTTACCTTTACCTTCAGCTTTTGTCTTCAGCATTGCTAATTTTTTCACAATATTAGAGCTAATGACATATGATTAGGAAATCATTAAAAAAAAAACCCATAAAAGTAATGATGCAACCAGAATATAATTCAAGGAGATGTACCATGTCTGCACTGCCATAATGACCACTTAACTTAGTTAAAATAAACTAATGATTTTATTTGTACTGCAGAAAGAGTTACTGTAACATGAATGGCAAATCTTTAAGTGTTGGCAGAAAAAGGACTAATTTTGTTTGATATTTGGGTTGCGTGTTTAGATTTGCATAAACTTCATAAGGCTTAGCTGTTCTTTAGATACAAACCAAAAAGGAAAAAAACCTAGTAATTTTTAAATAAAATCAAACCCAAATGTGTAGGAAGACATGAACATTTTACTCACACTTAAGCATAAACCACTTGGCTTGATTAGCAATCAGATTAATAATTAAAGCAAAATGTGGATTGATAAGTTTTCCAGCAAGAGTAGCAGAGCTATTTATACAGTAGTCTTTAAATAGGAGTAGAGAAATCCTAGTACAGACTGACATTATGCTGCAAATACCAGAAAGGCTCATGGTTTTTCTAAGAGTTTAAAGAAAGCTTTGTATACATTTTCAGCAGAGAAGATGGGAGTTATTTATACCTAAAGGGCAAAAGAAAATTTCAGAAGATGTTAAAAATAAGATTCTAGGGACATAAAGCTGTCTTTTCCAGCAACACTGGCCCACAGAACAGGTATAGAGTAGCCCAGGACAAAGTTCTGTTCCTCAAAGTTAAGGACACTTCTACCCGAGCATAGAGAGACAATGGACAGTTTAGTCTTTATTTCCTACAATTCTTAACCTCTCTGCTGAGAGCTGCCAAAATTGGAGTCAGTTACAATGGCGAGTTTTGTTAAGTGGCGGAAGATAACTGCAAGCAACTAAACTGAGAATCCTGAATCATCATCTACTATAAAAGATCAGACCTTCATTTTCAGGTTCAAGAGACAGTCATATTTTTATAAACATACCTGCTCATGCAGACATACCTGACCTAGCTTAAACTTAACCAGCTCAGGTACTGGTAGGAGTCTAACCACAGTAACTCAGGCTGCACAAAACCACCTAAACCTTCCAGTAGATGCCTAACGGCTACAATTCACTGCAGCTACACTGCAATGTGTCCATGAACTAGCTAGTTTAAAAGCTAGCTTGAGTATATCTACATGAGCTGCAGTCATACTTCTGGACTGCAGCACAGACATTCCCATAGGATAAATATGAAACCATGACAGGTGGCAGCTTGGAAATATCATTACTAAGCCTCAAGCCAATTTGAAAGTAGCATTGTTGATTAAGGACAGCATTGGCTATACTAACTTATTCTTCTGCCTGCCCTTTTCAGGAAATGAAGTTAAATGGAACTGGAATGCACACATACAGGTGGGGATACTCATGCAGTGGGAACAGGAAACAGTGATTTCCTATTGGAAATAGTTCTCATTGGTTTATCTTCAGACATATTAACCTCCTGCACTTGCCAATACTGCTGTGTGCCAGTTGGGGAGCACCATAGCTACCTGCTGAGTCATCAGGCTGGGACTACCCGAGGCCACACACTACAAAAAGCTGTTATCACACTTGAACTAACCAATCCAGGTCATTTCACTGAAATAACACTTCCGATTCTACTCATCGCCCTTCCCAGCATCCCTTAATCCACAAAGGAAGCAAAAACATTAAACATATTTAAAAATCAAAACTGGCTAACCCCCTAAACCGTTACATACAAATCAAATTCTAACTGGGAGCATTAACAAGCCAATCATTTCTCTAATGCTGCTTTGCACAAGCAATCTAAACCCGGTGGAAATCCTAAGTCTGCCCTCTTGGGAGCTCATCCCATATACTGGTTGATGCAGGTGCTTTAAGAAATGGTATGAATATGAAATTAGAGACTGTCAAAATGCATGTGACAAGGGACACAACTAAGGACTGGAAAGACACAGTACATCTATTATTTTCCCCACTTGCAAGCATCAAATTCTGAAATCCAAGCTAAAAAGGCTTTTTAAACAAAGGCATAGGGGAAAGATTGGATGCAATTTTTTTTTTTTGGAGAAGGTCAAAAATCATTTATATGATGTATAACTGTGACCACCTTTTCCATCACCTTCAGCACAAAGTTCCATTATTTGACCTACAGGATTACACTGGTTGACACCAACGTAGGAGTGGGACTACAACGCCTATCCCACAGGGTCCTCAGCTTGGAGAAAGGCCACGTGCTCCTGGGGCTATAATCTGTGTCTGAAGCATACAAGCCTCTTTTCCCCCTTTCCTTCTCAATAGCTGAATTCCCAGCACAACATGTACATTTGCTACTGCTGCTACTTTGGTGGCAATGGGAGCCTAGTTTTAGAATCTCTGCCAAAATAGATTAACATGAACACTCTTTGTCAAAATTTTGATTAAAAAAAATTCCCCTCCACACCCGACTAAAATATTTTGGAATAAAAAAGGTACAGTGCCCTGGATTATTTTAAAAGGTCTGTCGCAAACAATAGGTCACAGAATTTCTCAAAAAGAGATTCCCAAAACAAGAAGTGTTAAGGTGTTAAGCTACCAAAAGTGGGAGCTGCTAGGCACCCATTGCAGGCACACATACTGGGGAATATTTCCTCTCTCAACATGATATTTCAGCCCAGCATGGTGGAGCCTTTTTCAAGCAGAAGCTAACTTTCTGGCCTTCACATTTAAACAGAGCTGTATACATTTGAGAAATACAGACTTCCCAAATATTTCGATTCAGAAGCGGAGGTATTTCAGTTATGGGATAGTTACAGACCTTCATCTCCAATACAATGATATTATGAAATTGAGGCCCCAATCCTACCTCACTAGCATTTACAAAGTGCTTCTGATGCCGAGACCTATGGAAGCACTGAATCCTTTGTAAAGGAACCCCGTGGTCCCCATTCCTCAACTGTATCAAGTGTTTCTGAAAAGCGGAATTTAAAAGAGCAGATTCACAACTGCTTCATAAAACCATGTTCACGTGAGACCTACCCAGAGCAGAATCAACTTTCCGAATATTACAAATACACCTTTTCTGCATAAGTATATATTATTCTCTTTAAACCAACTGGCTACAAGCAAGAGATAATTATTACTAATGAATGACTATTTGCATACCAAACATCTCTTGTAGGTGTCCTTTGCCACAGACCATCCAAGCTCAGAAGCCACTTTTCCTTTTAAAAACCACGTCACTTTTGCAGCCATGACAGGAAATGATCCAACAGCTAGTTGATTCAACTTCAGCTACTATTGACTGTTTACCCTTGACCCTCAAGGCCATTATTTTGTCAACCTCTGGTTAGCTTTCTTCACTCCAATAAAGACTAGATGCTGCTTGTTTTAAAACATGGAGTTTGTACATACGAGAGAAAACCAGAGACCCACCCCCCCCCGGGCCCTGGATTCAAAATTATAATAAATCTCATTCACAAGTCAATGCCAATTAAAGGTCAATTTTTTTGCCCAGCTCCCTACATTTTTATATATGTCTGTTGGAAGGGATTTTTGCTCACTCAGTAAAAGCCAAAAGTTATTTTTAACATTACTACCATATAATGCAATAGTTGGCTTCGAAAATGTGTTTGACACTGTTACCGTGGCAACCTGCAAATACTTTGGCTTGCAGCAAAGAAAAAAACCTAAAAAAACCCCCAACACATTCATTCCAGGCAACGTTTTGAGCTACTGATTTTGCCCCTCTGAAAAAGAGCAGATTATCACGTTATTTCCAAGGTGCTGGTCAATGACCACGATAACACACAGTCACAAACAAGGGTATTATTGAAGATTTCAGATCCTGTTCCACCCTACTGATGTCCTTACAACCTACACCCCTGTATCACTGAATCCACAGGCTGAAAACGACAGCTCCCAGGAAAAATAAGTGCAAGCAACGAAGGAGAGAGAGACACCATGACATGCCAAGGAGACAAAGGTTGGGAAGAAGGCGTGCGGGCTGCGCGCCCCTAAGTTACAGGGACGCCTGCTGCTGTCGCCTGAAGGAAAAAGGGCTGGGAGGCAGATTGTGTAAAAGCCTCCCGGACAGCGCGTCGCACCCGCACCCGCCCCATCCATCCATCTCCTGTGCTTAAAAACAACGAAGCCCTTCCTCCGCTTCGTTTGGAAGGTGCTCATCTTAAGAAGAGGCGTAGACATGGATATCGTTTTGAAATTAAATTAAAAATAAAA
>NW_017729009.1:18803890-18804362 GCF_001723915.1 Gavialis gangeticus
GGCGTAGACATGGATATCGTTTTGAAATTAAATTAAAAAAAAAAAAAAAAAAAAGGGAGAAGGGGGGGGGAATGCTGCTAAATAAGACCCGGTTTTCTCCCCCCGCACACCCAGGGAAACTCATTGCACATGCTCCACAGCGTTTCAGCTCCTTCAGGGGAAAGAAACCCCACAGACCCCGCGGAAGGGGGGGGATTCAGGCAGTCGGAGACGCCAGGCCCCGGCGGCGAGACGTCCCCGAGGGGAGGGAGAGGGTCGGGCCCTCCCAGCTCCGGCCATTTGCACGGGCCGCGGCCCTGAAGGACGTGTCCGCACGGGCCCCGGAAAATGGCGGCGGGTGGATGGGGGCCGCCGCTTACCTTTGAAGCGGAGCTCGTGCTGCGGGTCGAGGCTCAGGACCTGCTCCGCTTTCGCCATGTTGCTGATGGCGGCGGCAGAAGCGGGGCGGGGCGGGGCGGGGCCGACGCTTTAT
>NW_017729009.1:18809362-18813404 GCF_001723915.1 Gavialis gangeticus
CGGGGCGGGGCGGCCACTGACGTCTTCCCGGACTGGGCCTGATGCAGCACCCCGCGCACGCGGCGTCTGCAGGCGGGGCTGTACCCGTGAAAAAGCGGCCCCGGCCGGGGTGTACGCAGCCGGGCCCCGAGTCGGAAGCCCGGCAGCCGGGGGATGGGGTCTCCCTGCCTCCGTCAGGTCTAAAGTGGACCCACGCTATCTAGCATTGTGATATTTTTAGGGGTTTGAAGCCTGAAATCTCCTAGCTCTGCAAGCCTGAGGGCCTTGGGTCCTCCTTTAGATCCAAAGTAGACCCATGCTATCTAGCATTTTTGTATTTTTAGGGGTTTGACACCTGAAATCTCCTAGCTCTGCAAACCTAGGGGGCTCGGCTCCCCCGTGCCTCCTTCAGGTCCAAAGTGGACCCATGTTACCCAGCATTTTTGTGTTTTTAGGGGTGTAGGTTGTAGCCGTGTTGGTCTAAGGACATGGGCGGACAAGGCTCCTTGGGTGCATCGGATATCTTTTATTCGACCAACTTAAACAGTTGGAAAAACAGTTTTCTTAGCAAGCTTTGGGGTTGAAAAACCCTTGGTCGGGCTGAGGAAGGCGCTTGGCGCAGTTGGTGCGTGCTGCTCCTGGACGGAAGGAACAGTAAAGAACGCTGGTGACGCGTAGGGGGTGCATATGGGTGCACGTGCACCCCCTGAGTGTGGCAGCGCACCCCCTGCGAAAAGGCACCACTGACACTGCTGGCAGCACCGGTGGTGTCCACAGGCAGGCTGCGATTGCCATTGGCTGCCACTGACACTGCTGGCAGTGCCTGGGGGTGGTTGCTGACTGCTAGTTGGCGCTCACCACCCTCCCCCTGCCAACAGTGCTGCAGCCACTTGCGGGAGCTCCTTGCCTGCTGCTGCCACACTCCTGCCACTGACAGCACCACAGCCTCCTACGGGAGCTCCCCTGCTTGCTGCTCCTGCCAGCACCACTGCCGCCTGCAAGAGCACACCATACCCCACCTGCCTCCAGGGCACGCGTTCATGGTAAAGAAGCTAGAGGCTGGGCTGGTCTGCATGCAAGACAGGCAGTCAATAAATGTAAATTGAGGAGTCAGTGGGTGACAGGCTGTGGGGGCGGGGGCGGGAGAGAGAAGGGGGATGAATGTAGCAGGTAAATAGTGGAGAAGTACCTGAGGAGTCAGATGTCTGGCAGGTTATAATGTGTCCTAAATCCAGTGTCTATACTGAGTCCATGATCTTTTGTATACAGGAGGTTGATGAAGTGAAGTTTGTAGGCTCGTCTGTAAAAAGTTTTGTAAATTCCCTTGGAGGATTAGAACCTATATTTTTAGGTCACTTTGAGAGGCTCTTTGATCTATAACTAACCTCCTGACTTTATACCTGGAGCAGTTTAAAAAAAAAAGAGGCAAATGTACCAGGGAGATGCTGTTGCCACACCCTGGGCACGCTCCGTCCCCACCGGCCCATGGGTATGCCCCTTCTGACCTGTCTAAATATCCCTTAGGGGTATGTGTACCCCTGGTTGACAGCCCCTGTATTAAAGGTAAATAAAAACTATTTGTATACACTGTATATTCCTCTATTATTCATATTCAAGTCCCTAAGCCCATTTTTCCCGTAAGCCTTTTGTCTTACCAAGCACGGATTTGCCAGCCATGGGAACTTCCAGGAATCTAATCCCCGCAGTTGGCGAGGAAAACCTGTATAATATAGTCCCAGTTTAGAAATGGCCTGAGATGTCGTGGTGGCCAGAGGAAATGCTACAAGGACACATTGAAAGCATGGCTCTAGAAAACAGATGCCAACACAAAGAGCTGGCTGTCAGTGGACTCGAATGGTACCGCAACCACAACCAAAGAGCAGCCCATTTTGAGGTCTTGCCCTTAAAGCAAAGAAAAGAGCAGAGGAAAGAAAATCTAGCTTATGGTTTACTCTCCCCTCTGGAAAGACCTGCAACTTGTGGACAGGTCTGTGGTTTAAGGACTGGACCCTTCAATCAACCTCAAGAGCCATCAATGAGCTGTGGTAGAGATTATTTTTGAATCAAGGGATTGCAGACACTACCATGGATTTCTGTATACAGGTTTCCCTCACCACTGCAGGGTTAGGTTCCTAAAAGTTCCCGTGGTTGGCAAAACTGTGGTTGGCAAGACAAGGCTTGTGGGAAAAATGGCAGGTGGTGGGCTGATGCATGGCCACAGAAAACCATGGTTACTCAAAACCGTATACTGTGGTAGCTAAAATAGAAAAGTAAGTGTGGATACTGAAAACCATGGTTGGCAAGGGAAACCTGCATATCACTTAAAGAATTTCTGAGTTGTGGTATACATCAGTGTTTTTCAACCTTTTCCAGCCCAAGCCACACTTACATTAATCAATTTTTTCTGTTGCACACCTGTTAAGGCATTCCCTATCCTCATATCTTTTATAGCTCATTACTATGGCAAAATTCTGCAGCACACCTGTTCACTTCTGACGGCACACTTTTGTGCCGTGGCACACTGGTTGGGAAATACTGGTATACATGTTTCTCAATCAGGGATTTGCCACGTTTGGGCTACATACTAAAGCTATGCACAGCATAGTTGTCTTAAAAACCGGCATTTTTATACAGCGAAAAAAATCTCACTGGTTTTAAGAGTGAATTTTACTTATCCTGGGCCTTGAACATGGGAATGCGAGAAGCAATTGCACATTTGCCAAGATGAAGAGAAAACCTAGGGTGGGTTGATTTAAAAAATAAATAGTGATGGCAAAGACTGCTCAGGGATTTGTGTGTTAGAATAAGTCTGAACAAGGTAAACTAGTGAGCATAAGAGAGGTGAGTAAATGCACAAGAAACTTTTTTTCAGGCTGCTACACTGTTACTACATTGGTCCAAATTCCATGTGTGATGTGCAAAATACAGATGCATATTATACATGTAAAGAGATAGTGTATAACACATCTTATTTTTCATTCCTGTCTACAATCACAAGTGATTTATCCAGGACTAGGAAGATGTGGAGTGTGCACTGACAGGGTTGTTCTAGTTTTTGGCAGTAAAAATGATTGATATGCATGTGAAAAAATCAACACCACTAAGTGGGAGGGTTATATTACCATGTTCAACACAGAGGAAGTCAGCACAAGTACGTCTGCAGTATTTATACCACATCTCAACACTTCAGCTGCTCTTGTCTATATTCATCTCTGCTTTTCAGCTGCTGACTTGTTCTGCTTTCTTCAGATACTCATAACCTGTCCATTCTTTTATTTTCATTTGTTCTGGGACATCTTTGATCTTGAATATTTTTTGTAGTTTAGTATTTAGTTTTCGGTATATAGCGTAGGTGACAAACTGACAATGGTTATGGGCACAGTTCTCTACCACTGAAGTCAGGGGAGTTCTACCAGTGCCTTCATAGCATACTAAGATAGCTTGGTGCTGCAGTCCCCCAAATTCCCTCTCCATATGAATGAAAACATGGTCAACTATAGTTATGAAAGGACAATGTGGATTTTTTTTTTTATTCCTGCTGTATTCCTCTATTAAGTTTCTCTACCTTGGAATTTGGGACATTTTGCCCCATTATGATTATTTGTGGGGTTCTCATTTACTGTACCACCCTAAAGCAGAAATTAATATACAACATTTAACAAGATTTGAAACCAGAGGAAATTTCATTTATTGTTCTAGAAAGAGAGTAACTTATTTGAGGAATGTTCTTCATACAATAATTTGTTGATGTTCTGAAGAGTTTGCTTTGTATTGTAGCCTCTGGGGGTTTATTATTATTATTATTATTATGAACAGATTGTTCTTTTTTAAGCCGGATATCCTATGTCCATGAGTACACCCATGGCCATCAGTCAAAAACTTGCAGGCACATGCTGGCTTTCATCAGTTACTAAAAACCCAGGCCAGACCAGAGTAAAACTTGTGGCTTCCAAATGACCTAAAATTATACACACACACACAAAAAAAATTATATATTATACACACATACATACATACACACACACACACACACATATATACACACACATACATACCCCCCCCC
>NW_017729009.1:18813614-18827751 GCF_001723915.1 Gavialis gangeticus
CCCCCCCCCCCCCCAAAAAAAGTATACAAACAGAAATGGCATAAGCAAGCCTTCAAGGTACTGTTTATACCTCTTGAAACATCCCCCTTCTGCCTGAACAATGTGTGTTTAAACGAAGCCAAAACCTTCCTCCACCGTTTGGTGATCCACCCTTTAAAGGATGATGGGGGTTTATTATTTTACAGAGTACGCTGTAACTAGTATCTTCAAGCCACACACAGATTTGAGGGCTCGCTCATGTTTGCTTCCAGGTTCTTTATATACTTAAAAACAAAAAATCAATGTTACTTACTAAAGGTAAAATAAATTATGAGCCTAAATGAACATAGTCTGTCAGGTATCTGTAACAGGTAATCAAATAACATGTATATTTAGCAGTGCATGGATCAAGTTTCCAGGGGTGAGCATACATTCAAGGCTATTTACAAAATTTATGTATCAATTACATCTCTTCATTTTCTGCTACTTCACTACAACGTCCCACATTGCCAGAAAGATTTTAGCAAATTGTTGAAGGAGGAGGCAGAGTAGATAAATACCCTGGAGATTACTGAACTCCTTTCTGGAGCTCTGCACTGGAATTTTCTGAAGACACCTCTAAGAATAATAAAGGTATTTACCCTAAATGGTGTGCTGGGCTTGCCTCTGTGTGGGTTGTTGTCTCTTCATAAGTTGCATGTGCAAATCATGCATTACGCATTTGGTTCTCTCAGTCAGTATGCAAATACAGGAATATGTGGGAAGTTTCTTTTTTTCCCCAGCATGCCTAACGTGCTCTGTGCTGGTTGCCTGGAAAAGAACAGACATTCTCCAAAGAAGAATTGTATCCTTTATGCAAACACACTGACTTTTTCTTTTTAAACATTTCACATAAACATGCTCAAAAGGATACCTGAAAATGATAGAAATTGAACCACATACATAATAAGGATTGAAAGAAAATGACCTGGTAGAACATCATCAGTACAGTATTCATTTCCCAAGTCGACTGTAAATTTGTTGTTTAACAGAAAGATAGTGAAATACATTTTCTGACTAAAACCAAAAACCAAACCCAACACCCTCCCAATTTAGGTAAAATTGAAGGAACACTATCACTGAATAGTCATTGAATGAACTCCTTTGCTTTTTAGAATTGATTTCTCTGTATCACCAGCTGAGGATAGAAAAGCAAATAATTATGGTATCAGTTCTTCAGTTAGTAAGTAAAGAGTTTCCTTTCTTCCTTCAGCACACATTCATCATAACTGACCCTATTCATGTATTACTGATAGCTTTTGTAGAATGTTACCCTGACGATAATCCCCTGGATAGAAGCACTTTGCCAGACCTTCTAATTAAATTATTTCCAGCATCCAACACTAATCAAATGTGGATATAAATAAAACCTCTACGTATGAAAAGAAAACAGTCCTTTAACAGGGGCTGAGAAAAAAAAATTTGACTAGATACATTTGAG
Organism: Gavialis gangeticus; assembly: GCF_001723915.1. Lineage (NCBI taxonomy): Eukaryota > Metazoa > Chordata > Crocodylia > Gavialidae > Gavialis > Gavialis gangeticus. The sequence goes on from NW_017729009.1 coordinate 18,815,074, forward strand.
GGGAGGGAGCTGTTAAAACTGTCTGAAAAGTTTCAGGTATGTAATGACTGTCCAGAGAAATCACGTTGGTAGAAAGAAAAAAAAAAAGCAGCAAAAACCTTTGCTTAACCTACATGCAAGCACACTTGATCCAATTTCCATTAAAGTGACCTTTCTACTGTCATTATGGAAGCTGGGTCGGACTCAACACAGAAATACATATATGACTGCCATTTGCTATCTTTATGCCAGCCCAGGATAAAAGCCTCCAGCTCAGAAAGCAAAGAAACTAAGGGTACAAAGCTTGTCTAGGGTTTCTCTTTTGCTTGCTGTAGTCTTGCCTGGATTTTAAAACAGCTGCTCTTTAATTTCTAAATTTGTGGCCTATGTAATCTTCTATAGAATCAGTACGCTGACTGCAACACTCAAAGTCGAGTGGAAGCAAACACACAGGGCCAAAAAAAAGCAGCATCTCAAATTACAGGTAAATAATTGAGAGCTTAGAGAGGCAAGGAGTGTTTCCCCTCCTATCCAACAGCTGGGGACAACGTTTTGAGAGGAGGTAGCATCACTACAGAATACACTCGATACATTTTCAGTATGCAGAGGCTGCACCTCTGTGAGATGGCCTTACAACAGCAGCACACCGCTGCATAACCAAAAAGCATGATTATAATAATTCTTTTGTAGTTGAGTATCACCATAGCTTTGCAGGCTGTTGAACATAGCAGCTACTTGGATCACTGAGTTCAATCACAATTGTGCAAGCAGTGGGAGGCCATGGTACCTGTAGGAGGTCAAATTCACAGAACTCACCTCATCTTGCTCCAGCTGTACTTCCCACTTTTAAGGACTTTGTCTCTCCGATCCCACTTTCTCCTAAAAAGCTTTTGATACATCAAAAGCAATCTTTCTGTATTACTTTTTTTACATTTTTGTGGCTTAATTGCTCTTATTAAAATAAGCTGTATGTGCATAGTATGCCCGTGATGTTCACTTAACTACCACAATACAAGCCCATCAGGAAACTGTATGCACAAATGACTCGTGTGTGCACAACTGCACTCAAATGTGCAAGTTAGGTATACAGTCACTGACTGTGTACACAGAAGGAAGTATAGTCTTGTTTCTAAACCCAGATCTTATACCCATGTGAACAAGAACTATTTCTGGGAAGTTAGCTTTCCTTGTCCCTTTATATCACATTGATTTTACACCTTCTCTAACTTATACATCCAAACATGACATTTTACAGACTCCAAAGCTCTAAAGACAACTTTGATCTGAACAGGGCCCACAGGATGCACAACCTTGTCTTGCAATCACCATATTACTTGATGCAGTTAAACTATGCATTGAGGAACTGGGTGTGAATTAGAGGTTCAATAGCTAATATTTTACACATGGAAGGGGTGGGGTTCCCCACTCCTCCCAAAATGATATAAAACTGTATTTTAAAAAGCCTACTTTATCTATTCAAAATGAATACCAGCCCAACCCAAACAGTACTCCAGAGAGTCTGACTGGAAAAATACATTACAAGCAACCAATTTAACAACCTGACACTGGTAGAAGTTTGTTATGTCCTGGAGTTGATGAGCTGCAGTTTCCTACAAGTTAGGTTACATTAGACAGAAGCTGCATATTTTCATCTTTGTCTTGTCCCTTTTCCACAAGCGTGTCTTGTTTGTTCCTACATGCACCCATGCCAGGAAGACCTCTACTTCTGACTGATACATGAGAGGTGCCAGATTGTTTCTAGAAATTAGATATTCAGTGTTACTTATGGCTTTCCCTGTCTTGAGGTATTTCCTTTAACTCTTTTCCTGCACATTGTACCTTGACTCATTCCTATTATTTCTGAAGACTAGGACAATTAGAGAAATATTGAAGAAATAAAGCAATCACATTTATAAACAAAGCATTTTTATTAATAAAATGTGTACACCTTTTTTGCACAATACATCAACCTGGTAGTGATTCAGCATGTTATTACACTAAAAAAGTTGGTTATGAAGTCTTAAGCTGAAACAAAGCAGTTTACAATATGCTCAACAAAATATCTTTGTTTGCAGATTATGTGCTATGTGGGGGAATGTAACAATTCAAACAAGAGAGAGATCATAAGTCTAGTTTTCCTCATCAGCATCTACAAACCAACAATACAGACATATTGTATACACTCTCAGGACCAGCCCAAGAGAAAACTGTAAAAATAGAAGAAAAAAAATCAAGTCTCAGAACATTCATAAGCTTGGCAATTCATCATTACAATATTTTATCACTAGTAAACAGGCTACATTTCATGCAATGAAGCAATGGTTGTAAATTTGTGCGGTATACAGTGTTATAAATGCTTCTGTAACTGTGAGCGGCTTAAGTTTTATTTTAACAGATGCTATATTAAGAAGGCACAGACCTTTTAACCTTTGCACCAAATTAACCCAATATAGTATTTTAGAAGGCAGAACTTCAGAACTAGAATTGCTGGTACAAAGGTTAATTTTTTTCACTTTAAAAAAAAATGCAGACAAATACTTGTTACGCTGCAAGAGCTATATGTTTATCAAGATTATTACATTTGTGCCTAAATCACTGGAACTTAAATGCCATAATTTATTTTTAAGCTAAAAAATTCAGACACGTGGAATGATTTTTCTCCATTCTTGAGTAGGGGAAAAAATGCCAAAATAGAAAAAAAAAATTCTGCTTAAGTTTTTGTTCCATTTCTGTCACTGTTTCAGTGAGCACAGAGCCCAAGTTCAATATCTCAGCCTCGATATCCTGTATTCAGGAATAGGAGATCAACTCATTTAAGTCTTAACTGAACCTAGCAAAAGTCAAGTCATCCCAGGTGCATAATGCATTAGGCTTTTGTCATCACCCTGGTATGATGTAGTAGACGCATCTTGCCTGCTATGTTTTCATGACTGTTCCACAAGGCTGTACTAACAAGTTACCATTTGGTTTACAAATATTTGCTGTAATGGCAGATGCTTGTAAGAATCTTGAGAACAAAGGAAAAAAGACTTGTTACCTCCTCCAATCTGAATCCAGTCAGGAAGCATAGAACAAGATGTTAAGCTAATTCTGATTCCCTGACAACACAGGACATGCAAATCATAGAATGAGTAACTAAACAAGACATGGACAAAGAGGGGATACAGTGTGTTCACAAGCAACAACTGAATAGCGTATGAGGGGGAAAAAAAAGGCAGCGATTGGACAGAGAGAAAAGTGGGGCTTATAGCTAATGCTAGGAAAGAGAGTCAAATTGTACATATGCAAAAAAGGAATGAAACAAAGAAATTCAACACGCTATAATAAAAAGAAATACCTTTACATGGATTGAGAGGCAATTGGTTACTTTGCCACAATACATGAAGTAAGCTTTGATTCAGAATTATAAGAGTCCCACTGCCAAGTTCTTGGATGACATAACAAGAAAGTCAGGATTGCTCCTTTGGGGAGGGTACCAAATCCAGCAACTCTTTGGGAAGAGGAGTCATTTATCATTCCCCTTTTGTGGAGGATTCAACAGGTGCAAAGGGATACAGTGCAGCCACCCATTTCACATGTAAAGATACAGTCAACCTGAAGCCTAGTCAAAATGTTATTGTTTTTTAATTAGATAGTTCTAGCCTTGCTACAAGTTCTGGCACCACTGCCATTTTCAGTAATACTCAGAATTCAAGGGCATACTGTTCCAGAGAATTTTCCAAGAAAGTGACCACTCCATAACTGGCTACCTACAGACTGAGCTCTTGAAAAACTTGACCCTGGATTCACAATCCAAGATTTGGAAAATCAAACCCTACATTGCCCCTACATTATGGGATCTACCATTACAGTCTTCTAAAAGCCTGCATTTCAAGCAAGGGTTTCAGATTAAAGCTTTCTACTTCCAGATTTCTAGGTCTCTTAGGAAATCTCAGACAGGATTGCCAATTCGAGACCCTGGACAAAGTTTGGGAGGGTCAAAACAGGATAGCCAAATCTAGCACTTTTGTTTCCAGCTGGAAATATCTGCATTGATTTTTTTTCAAAGACCTGAAGGATCAGAAGGCATTTTTCCGAAATAAGAATTGGTAACTGAGGACTTGTAAAATGTTGGCACCCAGTTCTTAGCCAAGAAAAGAAACAGAAAAAAAAACACTGTTTCAAACTTGGTTCCTTCTGCAGGTTGGAGCCACTTGACAGGACATCTGCCATCATTCTTTTGCCAGAAAGAGAGCAGCTGACATAACAGGTCTTTCATCTAGAAGCCATATTTTTATTTCTACCTTCAATATCCAATGACATTACATGCCAACAGCTCATTTCTGCATGCAATAAGGTTTTCTTTTTGCTTAATAAAATGTATAGCCAGAGATGTGGTAGGAACATTCAGTCAGTTTTCTGTAGAGTTTTATGCTGAGCTTCTAAGTAGTTTAGTTTTAGACACATGGGCTGCTTGTAGATGTAAAAAAACAGTGCTTTACTCGAGCATGCTGAGCCCAGCACATGCCCAGAAGAGGTATTACACTAGTTGGACCTGGCTCACCCCAAATCTATATAGACCAGGTGCTTCAGTGCAGCTTTTTTGGTACTTTTATCCAATAGTGATATTAGATAAAAGTGCCAAAAAGCCCCACTGAAGCACCCGATCTATACATATGCTGCAGAGCCAGGTCAAAGTAACATGCTGCTTCTCCCAGTGAAGCGCATTTTTTTTAAATATCTACAAACAGCTATAGTTCTCATTTTCAGCGAGTAACTACAGCTGCATAAAAATGCATGAAGAAAGCCTACTCTTGGCAATTTCAGGATACTAAGAGTACGTGTACACACACACACACACACACACACACACTCTCTCTCTCTCTCTCTCTCTCTCTCTCTCTCAGTATCCTGAAATTGCCAAGAGTAGGCTTTGTTCATGCAAAAACCAGTTCATTAGTCATCCCAAGACCAGAAATGAGAACTAAACAAATGTCTATTGATTATATATATAAGCTTCCAATAGCTTAGAAAGGAACCCTGAAATTATTTGAACAAATAAGAGAGTCAGGAATGATGTAGGCAACAATGAACCAGTAAATAATCCATACTCTTGTAATTTTTTAATATTTCCTTTGATTTTTTTATACTTGTTTAGTTATTGCTATTTATAAGAAAGATTCACTAAAGGAGTAGCAGTCCAAGCAATACAGACAGACAGTCTCATTCCTGTAAATCGGCAATTCCCAAGATAGACTATGCAGACTGCTGATCCAACACATGAAAAACAGAACATCATGTTTCTCAATGGAGCACTATGGACTGTTTCACCAAGAAGAGAAGCCATCCAAACATTGATTAGGCTTCTTTGTCCCTTCAAAATCTTAAATAGTTTATACAATGTTCATTACTGGTAATGTTAAATAAGGAACAGTTTAGACTTAACATCTTCATGGAATATATTCAACCTGAATGATTATTTTCTGCAACTAAAGAGAAGGGTTTAGCATATACAAAGGATGACTTCTTCCTGATGAGCTGGACAGTGAACAACGAATGACCATTCTCTTGATCAATTTAAAGGATTTGATTTCCAGAACTCTAGAGGGACATTTTAACTTTTCCTCCAGCTAGTCCCTCTCAAGGTAAGTAAAACATTTACATTAAATATGCTTATAGTAACATTTTTTTGGTGTTATCCAAATGCACATCAAGATTTTTGTTTTGCCTAAGATTTTTGTCAAATGTCTTATCCTGGAACACTTCATGCAAACAATTTAGCCTCAACTGACTTCAAGAGAAGTGAAGGCCTACATTGATTTAAAGCTGAAGAAAGGCAAGACAAGCAGTTGATCCACTAATAAAAAGAGGTGTTTTCTAATAAATTTTAGCAAGTACCTTAGGAATCTTAACTTCTTGGCATCAAAAGTTGCTTTACATCAAGAGAATTCCAAATCCAACTTGCAAAGAAAATTTTCAATTTGGCCTTTGCCCCCCCACAAGTTTCTGCCTTCTGCTGTAGCAAACTGATATAGCTATTCCATTAAAGGTTTAATGGAACCCATTCAACATGTACATAACATGTGGTAATGCTACATACAGCAGAGAAGCAATTTCTACTCATATATTGAGGTCTTACATCAGCTCACTGTAATGAGGAGCAAAAATCTTGTGCATTTGGGAGCGCACATATCCAGGCAACAACTGCTTAAGTCAAGCTTCTTTTCTTTAGTTTGTACAAAGTACATTTTCAAAAATGAGCAAGTCTGGTTCACATTCTGGGGAGAGAAAACCCTACAAGGCTATTCTTGAAAAGCCCTGATCTCCTGTAACTCCAACTTCAGGAGTTAAAAAAGAAAAGGTGTTGTTAGACAGTGAGCTGGAAGAGTTGATGCTTATCACCTCCAGAGACATGTCCCTTAGTTCTCTGTAAAAAGGCCAACCTTTGAATAAATTAGCAGAGAAGCTGGTTGAGGGCAAAGTATAAGCAGCAGCAGGCAAACGTAGTGCAGCATATCTGAATGCGGATGGCTTGATGAGAGAAACTGATATAATGGAATTTGCAAGAAAACCACTTCGCTCTGTATCAAGTAAACAATGAACTACATACATGTCTCTGTTCCTAAGGAGATGGTAATTCTATTTGTATTCCAGCCTCCAGATATGGCAAAGGGAATAACAAAGCTTTCTTTAGGATCAAAGAACTTACATTTCAGCATTCTGTGTTCTGACATTTCAAACAAGCATGGTCCTAATGAGTAGCTTAATCTAAAACACTTCTATAAAAGATTAACTTGGTCTGACATTTTCCTTACATAATGGTGGGAGACTCAAAGTGAGATGATCCAAAAGGGACAGATGTATCCTGTCCAAGGTGGTAAAGCTACAATCCCCCCCCCCACCCCCAAAAAAAAACAAACAAAAAATCAAATGAACAAACCAAAACCCCCACACAAACCTACACTCAAATATTTTTCTCTGAAGTAATGCATGTATTAAACAGGCACAGTAATAAGGAAACTGGGTTGACTAGGAAGCTTATGAGCTTATACCTGTATTTTTACTTCATAGGAAAACGAAGGGAATTTAGATTATGAATATATTTGAAGCACCTCGATTTGCTAGCTTGCCTGAAAAATGCTCTTGATTTGTAACAAATATCCCCCCCTATGATCAGCATCTGGAAACTTGCCAGATTTGCAATAAAACTCTTATCCTCAAATGCTGTATCAATAAGCCTGCTACAATCCAAGGCAAAGGATGAAATTGTATGAAACACAGTAAAGCACCTTATGCCTTAGGTTGCTTACAGACATTAAAACAATCCCCACAAGAAATGGTACTTAACTTTAAACATTGTGCGCTCGGTGCACCGAGCCCAGCACATGCCAGAAGAGGCATTGTGTTAGTTTGACACAGCTCAGCCAAAGTCTGTATAGACTGGGTGCTTCAGTGGAGCTTTTCTGGCACTTATCTAACACAGATGTTCTCAAATTGTAGTTTGTGGACCACCACTGGTTCACGAGCTCCATTCAGGTGGTCCACAGAAAGGTGACTTAAGGCTAAAGCTACCAACCATTACACCCAACTTCCCAGAACTCTGCTCAAAAAACAGGCACATCCATCACATTAGAAAGGTAAGACAACTGATATTAAAAAATGAGTTGTGTGCTTTGATTTGTAGAACAAAAAAAAGTTTATTAAGTGGTCTGCCAAGACCTTCAGCAATTTTCAAGTGGTCCACGAAAAAAAGTTTGAGAATCACTTATCTAATAGATATGGAGTTTTCAACCTTTTTAATAAGCGTACCCCTGGGGGAAGGGAGATGGCGAGTGGTGGAGCAGCTGCAGCACAGCGTTGGTGCAGCCCTGCTTTCGCCTCGCCCCAGCCCTACTTCAGGGAGGCAGCAGCACAGGGTGGTGGCGCTCTGTCCCTGCCCGCCCCTGTGTACCCCTGGGACCTTTTCAAGGTACCCCCAGGGGTACATGTACCCCTGGTTGACAACCCCTGTAATAGATGATTGAACCAGATGCTGAGTCAGATGTTACGGAGCTGGGTTGAACTAACGCACTGCTTCTTCTGGTAAAGTGTGTTTTTTCTTTCCTCCATGTCTGTCAGCAGCATTGGTGTAGAATTGGGAGAGGGGAATTTTCTGAAGTTCTGCCAATTCCAACACCTTGCTGGTAGAAGCATAATACACTGAAACCATAGGAAGAAGAGACTGGAGAGACCCTGCTGCAGTATGTACCAAATCTCTCTTCATAGAGGAGCTGAAAAAATAGCAATTACTTGCAACTAAAAGAAGACAGTTTAAGATTTATGATGGGGGGGTTTAAACAACATAAGATTATAAAAGACACATTACAAAATGATGATCTGACGCTGACAAACATGTGAAACCTCCCCAGAACAGTCTTCTGTTGCTCTGAAAGACAGCTCTCCACTACAAAAATTGCAAAAGTCATAGAAGAATACAATGTTTGATAACCATTTGGACTCGCTCGGAGATCAATATGGTTTGTATATGAGCTTAAGTGGATAACCACATCTACACAATTTCTTAACTGAAGGATGTTAGGGCAAGATTTTCAAACAAATTAAGCAGTTTTGTGACTGCTGCTGTGCAAATACTTCAAGTAGTTATTATTATAATTATTAGGTATATAATTACACACATTAGTTTAACTGCTTAAAAAATAATCGGGCCCAAAGAACAAGTTTACCTAGCATAGTAGTAACACTTTTTAAAGTTTTGTAAAAGATATGATATAACATTGTAGCTAAAGTCTATACTTGCATATTTGGTTCTAATGTCACAAAGATTTCAGCCATATTATGTATTAGATGTGAATGCTGCACATAAGAACATAGTTTTGTCTTTATTGTAATGTTCTATTTGGGCCATTTCTTCCTGCAGGGGCTTCAAACCAGCTACTATTTATATGCATGCAACATGATTTGCATGCACAAAAATCCTTTTTGCAAAAGCAAATGGCATATCTATACAACTGCAAACAGATGTGCACCTAAGAGTCATAGGTTTTAGTCCCCACAATTCATTAAAGCCTATTAATTGCATTCAGAATATGCTTTATATCACTGTTAGAATTCAACTGTTTTATTTAAGAGTAGCTTTGAAACAGGGGTCTGAAATAACAACTTAGTCTGAAATAAGCTGTTTCATTACCTATATATTCTTTCTAAATTTTCTTCAGCCCAAATAATTGGGATGGTAGAATGCCAAATCAAAAATTAAGAGCAAATATCATAAACATGGCTTTAAGATTAATATCAAAATCTAAAAAAAAAGTATTTTACACATTTGAGTTTATTAAAATGTTCTCTCTCAAGAGAGAGATGTTTCCTACCACAGCTGGCAGAAATCTAAAAATAAATAATGAAAATAGCATAATAGGGTATTGTCAATTTATAGCTTAATATAAAATGTACTAAAACACCACAACATAAGCTAAAAGCTGATATTCTTAAAACAAAAATAAGGGCTGGGCAAGGCCCAGGAGCCAAGAGGTAACGATCTACGCTACCATGCATGACTTGATTTGGTTCCCTGTTTGCATTTTTTGCTTACAAGCCAGCAGGGTCTGGGTGCACTGCAGGTACAAGTTGCTCAATGGGCAGGTCTTCTGCTGCACCAACAGCAATCTCAACTGGCCTTATCAAGGAGAAGTTCAGCTGTGGTCAGAAGAGAGGGACAGGCAGTTTTCTTTTGGAAGAGGTCACTGACAGGGGTACAAGACCTCGTAGGCAAGGATAGACTAGCTGGAGATTGCCAGGAATCTATCCATGGGTGAAGAATGAAAGGAGGGAAGGAAACTGATTTCTTGACTGCTTTTACATAATTTATAATACTTTAGACAGTGGTCTCATAAATATAGTATTAACATTTTACATGTGCCAAGCAATTAAAAGCTTTCCCTATAATCCTTAAGTCTTAACAGAACTCTTGACAGCATCCGTTATCAGTCAGTCAGTTATGGTTTAGAGTTTCACCTAACTTTGCTTTATTTTAAACAAGGTTGACTATAAACAACATATTAACGTTTAAGTGATTAAGTCAGCATGAAAAGGTAAAGACTGTCTGTGGTTTAAAATCTGTTGTTTGCTTATTTTTTTTAATATCCTACAATATCATTAAATAAAAAGTGCAAGTTGGGATTTGGGGACTGGAGGGACTGCTTCTTCATTACTCTTTTTTAGTAACTTATTCTGTAGTGGTCTAATAGCAACTGTCTCATACTTTGGATTAGCTACAATTACATTTAAAACAATGGCAAAGGAAAGCAGAATTGCCTTATGACTAAATTTTAAACTTCACTGTTGCTGCTCCCATTCCCAAAGACCCACAAAAAGTGCTCATTTCCCTTTTTAGAAAGCATTACAAAGTCTTGATTATAAACTACTAAGTATTTCAGTCCTATCATCCACATACTGAAATTCATTTCAAGCAAGGCCATACATATGATGATGGATTCCCTTTTAATACATGAGATATTATGTGTTGTAAGTAAACAGGCTGACATTATCATGATTGTAGTCTCTTCTGCAAGCCTATAGATGTCAGATGAACTGGTCCACAAACATCAGGCAGATAAGAATTTAAGACCAACTGTATGTACCCAACATGAACTATCAACTTCCAAGACCACCTACTGTATAAACAAGTCTGATTTCTTAAAGGATCAGTCAACAACAGCTGCGTTTTGTCACTGATGGCTGTCTTCTAAGTTTGAAACCTTTACTGCTAGATTGGGGGTTGGTATCAGTTGATGGAATTCTATGACCTATGAAGAGGGCGGAAGGAAGAAGAGAGAAATTTATAGCAAGTTAGTCTCAAGAATTAGTATACACTTACAAAGTATTTTCTCTTCATTCCGTCTTTCAAGAACAGAGGTGCATATTATGTTATGGGTATGATGTATATGAGAAAATATGATAATAAGCATGTGATAAATGTGCAATTGCTAATCTATTACCTAATCCAAATGAGGATTGCAATGCATTTTTAAAACTGTTATGTTGCGTTTTCCAAAACTTCCCCTTTCATGTGCATGTAGGTTTTGATATAGTCTTATACAGGTTTTGACATCTCCTATGTCATTTCCTTCACTCATCCTTCAGTGACCTTGAAGTACTAAATTCAAACATTCAACAACAGATACAGTAAGATGACACTGACTTCTAACAGCAGTGCCCTGCTTGCTATTTATCCAGCAGAGTGGGTGATCATAATGGGTTTAGAATCTCCAAGCAGAAGCCGTTAGAGGTTATAAAATGACATGAAACCAGCAGCTCATCTTGCATTCTTGAATCCCTAGCCACTGGTGACAAACATGAAGCCAAGATACCCTTGGCAGCAGAACTATAGACTGAATACAGCAATCTAACTTTCTGCTTTGGCATCCCTTAGAGAAAAATAAAACCACAGATTTTAGTTACAGAAATACTTACTAATTTCTATAAAGAGTTCATTTATGTTTATTGCATTTTTTGCACTGGTCTCTACAAATATTGCATGGATGGAATCTGCATAGTCTTTAGCATCTTTTTCCATGACTTCCCTAAAAAAGAAAACAAAACATTGTGAATGAAAAAAGACATTTTCTTAATTTTAGGAAACAGATTAACCAACTATAATCACCACATTAATAGCAAATTGAGCATGTTATTTTGCATGCGTTGCTTTGCACCACATTACTCATGGAAGGACCAATTCCTCTACTTTTTTTACGTAGCCTCTTAACCTTTGTTTCTGGTATTTTGTTAAGTAGGCAGCATCATAATATGAAGTAAACCACTGCTGCTACATTTCATCTAAGAAATGTGAATGAAATAGCTTCTGAGTGCTAATCTGTCGTTGGCCATCAGGAGGTGTTTTACTTAAAAAAAACAAAACAAAAAAAAAACAAAAAAACTCGGCAATCTACACAAGGTGCTTTACTGCGCAGTAGTCTAACGTATTGTGCAGCAAAGTTTCTCTGTTTACAAGTGTACAGCATTTACAGTGCAGTAGATCTGTCTACTGCATGGTTGGCTACTACTTGTAGATACAGGTAGATTAACCATGCAGTGGTTACTGTGCAGCAGTGTACGTGTAGACAGCTGACCGAGCAAATTGCTCCTGGTCAGCCTAGGCAGTAGGGGGCTAGGAAACCGTCTTCTCCCGCAGCAGCTGTTCCCAGGGTTGGGAAACGGCTGCTCGGGACACAGGACTGGGAGGCAGCTGCCCCAGACAGAACAGCTTCCCCTGTTCTCCCAGAGCCTAGGCCTGAACAGGGTGCTCCCTCCCAGCCTGAAGCTCCCCCTGGCTGCTGTAGGAGGGCAGAACAGGACAGGAGTAGCCCTGGACTAAACTGCTCCCATCAGAAGCAAATTTGCTCCTGACAGGTGCGCATGTAGATATGCGCCCAGGAAAATGCTTACTGCACATTGTTTTGCTACATAGTAAGCTGTTTTACTATGCAGTAAGCTTACAGCACATTAACAGCACGTGTAGATGTACCCACTGTCTATAAAACTGTGGGTGTTACTTACACTATCCACCTAAGCAACAGGAACCCCAAAGCTACTAACAATCTATGCATGATGCTACACTGCACAGAATCTCTGCTAAAATGTAAATTAAAGTGAAAGACATTAAAATATAAAGGATATTAAAAATATGTGGGCGGATCTGAACAGGATGCGGTTCAACAAGGACAA
>NW_017729009.1:18828337-18832420 GCF_001723915.1 Gavialis gangeticus
TCTAGGTCCCTTCCGACTCATTGATTCTATCATTCTATGAAAAAGTTTAGATTGTACAGATCAACAGAGCCAGGACAGGAGGAGTTTCCCACAGCAATCTTAGCCAGTTCCACATTTCTGATATGAATCCCAAGCCTCACATTTAACAAACAGATGCAGAAATCACTACATATGTTCACATTGACTTTAAATTCCCTGATATTGCAAAACTAAATGGTGGAACTTTTACTGTTACATAAATGTATTACTGACTCATTATTTTTGTTTTCAACTGTCTAAAGAGCCTAAACCCACTCCTTGTTAGAATTAAGTATCTTTTCAGAATCCTTAGATCAGACCTAGAAGGCTGCAGGAACACTTAGGTTCAGTCTCCCAAAAGAATGAAAACTTGCTGTTCATGCTCAGTATAATTTGAAAATATAGTTTCAACATTCTCCTTCTCTCCCACCTCCAATTTTAGCCAAAGATGAACTCCTCAGACAAGTCTTCACATTTATCTGTTCTGAAACAGAATGTGCGCGCTGAGGTTTAAAATAGTCATCCCCAGCAAAAACAAAATTTAACATTTTGATATTTGTTCTGGAGGTATTAAATAAAGGTGGGTGTGAGAGTAGGTATGTTTCCCTACTTGTCCAGAAAATATAAAAATCTAAACTCAACTCTTTTCTAGGTTTGGCTTTATTAATTGAGCCTTCAGCAATGGGTTCACATCATCTCAAAAGCATAACTACGGCTAGAACCCTTCCCGAGGCCTTCTTGACCAACACCTCCAGATCCACTTCCCTCAGATCCATGACCACTGTGTTTTATATTCTGGTGCAATAAAAAGGCATCTGAGTTTGGATGTTGACAAAAATCCACTGAACCCTTGTCTGGCAGGACCAGTATCTGCTAAAAGGATATGGTACAGCAGTCAGATATTACTAGCCTTTTACAAAATGCTCTAGTTTAAAGACCTTGCATATTGAAATGACAGTACATCCTTCAAAGTCTCCTGATATTCCTGACATTTTTCAAATTAGCAAATACTTAGTACTGATAGTTTAAACCAGATGTCAAACCAGCACTGAACTGTCAGTAATTATTTACCTTACATCATTAAGGTCACACTTATTTCCTGCAATGGCAACAACAATGTTTGGTGGTCCATGTTGTCGAAGCTCTTTCACCCAGTTCTTCAAAGTTGCGAAAGTTTCCTGATATCAGAAAGGGAGAGGAAATTAAGAGTCAGGATCTCCTCATTTAAAAACAAGCAAAAGTTTGTAAAATGATGTTACAAACTACATCTTCTTACCTCTTTTGTGATGTCATAAACTATGATAGCTGCTGCTGACCCTCGATAGTACATTGGTGCTAAAGCACGAAACTGCAAGATGAAAACATAGAATGGCTTGACACTGGGCCTGAGACCACGTAGGTCAGTGACCAATTAATCCAGTTGCTACTACTCTCATAGAAAACTTATTCTTACATTTAAATAGGTTGGCTGCAAGCAACAAGTTTCACGTGAAGCAGAGTTAGATAAGGACAATTTGGCAAATGTACTACTGACACATCCCACTGTAACAAAGCAATTAATGAAATTTTTCAGTCCAGATTAAAGCCCCAGATTCAAAAAAGGATCCATAGATTTTTACATTAGGTACAGATTTCAGCATGAGTATCTAATTCTGAACACTGGGGAAGAAGAAGAAGGCTGGTCAGAATGGAATACTTTTATTCTTTGTGAAAGCAAATAGAAAACAAGTTAAAGAAAAATAGCATATGCTACTGATACCAAGGGTTCAAAAACTACGAGTCAAGACCCCCAAAATCCATAGGACCAGTGTAGGAGATTCATGAACACACAAAATTGAACAGATGCTTCTGTTTTTAGGGTTTGTTTTCAAGTGTCTCTCTTCAACAACAAATGTTGAATACCTATGAAAAAGAAAATACAGCAGAAGTCTCACAATTACCTTACAGTTGCAGGTAACATTTAAGACACCATCGTGTCATTAATTCTCAAGATTGTCTGTGAATTTTGGAATGCTTGGTGTATGTTTGCCTGTAATATATAGACAACTCCAACATGTTCATAAGATATGACTTTGAATTTGTAAGAGATCACAATCGTCTAAAGAATGTGACTGGCACTTTACCAATACATTAGAAGAATTTTAATACCATGTTTCTAAAAAACTCTGATAGGTTAGAAATAGGCAACTAATTTAAACACTAAGAAGTATCAAGGGAAGAACAAAATAATTAACTGAAATTTAAATGCAATTTTTGATTTATGAAACTTCTATACTGACATATGCATACTTTGCAATAAGGCCATGAAAAAATAAAATTATAAAGAAAGCATGGCTTTTCACAAAGACTTTGCTGGTTCTAATAAAATGCCAATCTATGTTTTGGTTAACATAATTCAGTTGACAGCAATTCAATATATCCTTAAAAATCCAGTGAATTTACTTGGCTTACAAAATTCTGTTTTGAGAGTAAGCTTGTATACAAAGTTCATGGGTGAGAAGAGAGATTATGGGAGTGTAGTCAGCACATCTTAGAGAAGTGTAATAGAAGGGGAAGGGAGGGGGAAATAAGTATTTAGGATGCAAGGAGAAACATATTTGGTAAACCACTACTAGGATTAGTTGACAACCTGGCTTTTTTTATTCCTATTTATACCGGGTAACACCCAATTTCATTAGCAAATCTTGCATCGCCCTCGTTTCCTGTCTGCTAACACTTAGATACTTTTTTCCATCTAAGAACAGTCAGAGGATAGAATACATTTTCCCTTTACCAAAACAGATGTTACCAGAAACATTCAATTTTCTTTTTGCTGTCGGTTCAAAAAAATCTAGTTTTCTTGCCCTGCAGGGAAATTCTGATTTGAACCCTAACATAGAATTGCCAGCAAGAGTCAACATAATCATGAGAATTTGCGAACATGGGGGTTAGATAACAAGGCTGAAACTCTGACAGTGGCAGAAAGAAATGTTGTACTGTCCATAGGCGATGGAAAAAAACCAAAAAAAAAAACCAAAAAAAAAAAAACCACAGTTGCTTTTGGCACTTGAGCATTTGAAGTGTTAGGTTTAAGGGAGAGTGATCCAAATGAAAGCTTTCATCAGAATGACGATTGGAATGGAAACTGAATCACCAGGAGAGATGGAGTAATCAAATTTGGTGGTGACCAGCTGGTGACCACCTAACTAATTAATATCTTTTGCATTTCAGCTCCAAGAAATTAAGAAGCCATAAGAAACCGTTCTAGAATGAGCTGTTGACAAGTAGGTGGGGGGAAAAATTGGGAACAAAATCCTTGCTCTATGAAAGTTAATACAAGTTTTACCATAGCCTTCAATAGCATTAGAACATCACTTGTTCTCCACAGATGAATATAGACAATTCATGGCAAACTGTGAAGTGGAGTATGAACTAGTACATATTAGATATAGAAGCAGCACAATATATTTTTTTTAATTAAGAAGTCAAGCTGGTCTTACTGATCATTTGAAAAGGCAGAATTAGAGTTCATAAGGGAATTCTACTTTTCTTATCCCTAATGTGTGCATAGCAAAAGCAAGAAGGGTGGGAGGGACGTGCAAGATCAGCAGAGATCAGGGTTTTCCATTTGCCATGGAAAAAATGTGAATTTTCTCTGTTAAAAAAAAACAAAAAAAAACACGGTGGGCTCAGGGCTCCCACTTTGCTGCCCTCCCCACAGGGCTTCTGCAGCCCAGGGGGTGGAACCTGTTGCAGGAAGACAGAGCGGGGCGGGGAAGTTTGCTGCTGCTGTTGGAAGCCTTACGCTGGCCATGCTGCCATGGTGAGGCATCCCCTGCCTACCCAGCAGCAGTGGGGGGCATAACTCCATGCAACCACAGACACTAGGCATGGCTGGCGCAGTGCTTCTGGCAGTGGTGGCAGCACCAGCACTGAGCCTCTCCGCCCTCCTGCACTGGGTCCCACCTACTGAACCATGGAGGTTCCCAGGGGGAGGGCAGCAGTCTGCCTACATCCTTCACTCCTATAGGCAGCAGCTGGGGTTTGGGTGCCACTGGTGGGGGAGCAGGGGGATGTAGGCCCTGT
>NW_017729009.1:18837420-18839060 GCF_001723915.1 Gavialis gangeticus
ATGGCATGGGTAGGGCACCAGCATATCAGGGCTGCTCAGTGCCACAAAGCAGGTGGAGGAGGGAAGCTGGCTGCAGCCATATCTAATCCCGAGGACTGAAGGGGACAGGGGAAGCTCTGATTTCTATGATTAAAAACTAAAATCAAATACCAAAAATACATAGGTGTTTAGAATTTATTTTATTATAATGATGGAAGCACTAGTAAGCTTCCAAATTGCTTTACAATTGTAAGCATCAATAAAACATTGTGTTCAATTGATGCTGCCTCCCCCCCATGGTGTCTAATTTTAATCCTGGAAAAATGCAGACAGTGGGGGGGTTAATCAGAGAATTTGTGTTTTTTAAACAGAGAAAACCAGGATCCCTGGCATTAGTAAGCTTATAGGAGCAATAGCTATAGCTTTCAGGAGTACTTTTGATGGACGTGTAGGAAAGGACATAACTGAAGAGATATTCGGATCCCCTTTTAAAGTGTCAGAGCCCTGTTTCTTCTTTCCTGTTGTCCCCAAATGCATCTTGCTGCCAAAGTGATCCCTTACCCTTCAGGAATATGGAAGTAGTCTACAGAATTTGCAACTTAGTCAAGAGGTGGGAGATGATGTCCATCTTTCTTCCACCCCACTAAAATATCATATAACTTGCACAGAAAAAATAAACAGAAAAGAAGAAACACGCACTTGACACAAGCTCACAGTAGCAATTGCCAGTCATTTACAGACATGCTTGCTCACAGACTGCTGTGATTTGGATTAAGCGTAGTACATTCTTCCACTGCTTGCAAACATGATTAAAATGAACAGAATGGAACTCCAATACATAATGGAAGTCCTTCGCCAAATGGTTTCAGACATGTTTATAAGACATTATGCAAAAGAGCACCAGTCTAGCAATTCACATTTCACTTCTCAGGAAAGGATCATACATAAACATTTGAAAACGCAGAGGGGTGTCAATTTAAGACCAGCTCTGTCTTGCATTTGCCCTTGCAGTGTCCAAAGCTTTATCTGAGACAACACACTCATGGCTACACCTTCTTTTCTACCATCTGTAGTCCGTAAGTAACAAAGTTATTTGCAGCACAAAGACACTTCTTCTCAACCTCTTTTTTAACTTGAGTTTGTGAGGCTTTGTTTTAAATCAGCTAGCCTTTTGAATAGTTTTGTTGCATGCTCTCAAAGCTGTACCCCTCTTCAGTTAAAATTCCTAAAAAGACTATTAGAGTTTGTTCTTTTATTTAAGAAAAAAAAAAAGTCTTCCTGACATAGGCACCTCCACTATTAAATTAGAAACAAAGCATGTTTAAAAGTCAGTTTTACTTTTCACTAGTAATGCAGTATGAAATCCAAGGTGTGAACATTTAAGTACCAACCTTGGCAGTACTTAAATATCCATGTAATTTGTACATATTAAACAGTTCCAAGCATTGAATTAAACTGGACTGCTCACATCAGTAAAGTGCATAAATTCACAGAATCAAAGGCTCAGTTTGTACAATGAAACTGGGCTCATGCACTTCATTTTATAATTATCATATGCCAGTAGTTTGCTGGCAAAGGATAATATAAATCAATATTTAAAAGCAAGTAAAAATGCTTTCAAGAAAGCAAGATATTACCATTAGGCTTGCAACCCCCCCCCC
>NW_017729009.1:18839217-18840914 GCF_001723915.1 Gavialis gangeticus
CAACCCCCCCCCGCCCAGCTTGCTCTCCTACTGGCAATGTCTCTTTGAACAGAAACCTGTTTTTTACACTGTCCTTATCTTTGGCTTTCCTCTTTTGTACCCTTCTAGCTTGTAACTATCCTTTGTCTAGTATTTTGTCCAAAACTGTGCTCCAGACCCAGGTGCAGTCTCAATAAGCTTTCCACTTCTATAAAGGTGTTAGAAAATATGAAAATACACTATATTATATAATTACTTTCCTAAGGAAAGACAGTAAATCAAAATGAAAGGTAACTCATTCCATTAGAATCCATGCAGATTTGTCTCCAAAATACTGTGAAAGAATCAGGCAAGAAAACAAATGTTAACATAAATAACTAGCAGAATCAGATGATACTGAATCCTCCAAAATTATGGAACACAACATCTCTACTTACTCGCTCCTGTCCAGCTGTATCCCAGATTAGGAATTTATGCAGCTCATTTTGGTACTGCACAGTCTTGGTCATAAAGGATGCTCTGAGAAGTTCAAGATTTTCAGAATACAAATATAAGTAAAATATAGTTCAAATACACAGCTCCCCTTTTATATATAAAATGCCAAACAATAAATATCTTCAAGGCATATTAATGCTAAAAATATAACAACATTTTCCTCTATTTTTAAAAAAGTGAAGTGTTTTTTATCATGCATAGAAACAGTGAAGAATGTCACACATACAGGCTGAAATTCATTACAAGCAGCAGGCCCGAAAGGCGAGACTAGTAACCTATACAGAGGATGGAATTCACCCAACTGAGTATGCCAGAACATAGAGGGGAGAAGTACGGTAAACGAACCTGCACCACCTTCCTCCCTAGCTTCCTAATGAAGCTCTAGGACATGTAGGGATGTGTTGCTACAAAAGATAGCATTTTTCATATCTTGCACTCCACCACAAGATACACAAAACACCCCTAAATACACATGGAGATTAAGGGAGATATTGCAAGCAGTCCATATGTGAGCCCTTCATTGCTGTACTAGCCTTTTCAAAATCTTAGTTGCCAACAGGTTTCATTTACTGCTCTCTCACTAGGGAGTAGCACAGAGTGGACACAAAATACAGAGAAGTCCCTGCTAACTTTCCCACTGAATTGTAATGAGGTTATGGGAATAAAGCAGTAGAGAGCGAAGCCCTCAAGCGCACTTTCCCATCAGTGTATCTTGATGTCTGTAAATCCCTGCCATTCCCAGACAATGCATTATAGTTTCATCAAGCACTGCATTATGTGTGTGGGACCCCTTTAGTGCATATTTAACATATTAATACAACATTAATTAACATATTAAACAACATTATTTTAGGAGAATTTCCTCCTTTGCTGCTGCTCTGTGAGGAATCTAAACATCTCCTGCAGGGGTAGGGTATAACCCCTGAAACCTAATGCTGGAAATGTGAAACAGTTCCCAACACTCCTATAAGTTTTATCAGTGTCATCTGCTCTTTCAGCAGAACCATTACACTGAGTGATGCAAACTAAGAGACCAACAGTAGGGGTGCACTGACAGAGATTTTGGGGGCCAATACCAATAGCCAGGGCCATCTCTCTGGGGGAGGTGAATCAGGGCAACTGCCCCAGGCTGTGCACGTTGGAGGGCCCCGCAAACATTGCTGTACAAGCTCTGCTGCAGCTGCTGGCTCTGTACTCTGGCCGCTCACCATCCTGATCCCCAC
>NW_017729009.1:18845914-18859720 GCF_001723915.1 Gavialis gangeticus
GAGGGCCCCGCAAACATTGCTGTACAAGCTCTGCTGCAGCTGCTGGCTCTGTACTCTGGCCGCTCACCATCCTGATCCCCACCCCTCCCCCTGCTCCAGCTGCTCGCCATCACCCAGCCCCTGAACACCCCTAGGGACGGCTCTGCCGATAGCTGATTTTTAAGGAGGCACACCAGCCCATACCAATCCAATCTGACATACAGTTGTGTGCAGCTGGGAAGTCTGTTGTGGTGGAAGGGGAAGAAGGAGGGAAGGGGTGTGTGTGGGGGGGGTGCAGATCTAGGCCCCTGTGGTGAGAGGGGGAGTGGGGATGGGGAAGGCGATGCCCAACTGGGGTGGGGAACAGGACAGAGCCACAGCTCATCGGGGGGGGTGGCTCCTGCTGCTGTGTGCACCCCGGAAGGGAAGGCGTGTGCCCCTGGATCTGCATGGGGTGGCGTGGGGCAGGGCGGGCTGAAGCTGTGGGCTGGGACCACGGCTGCGCAGGGCTCTTCCCAGCAGGGGCTGGGCCTGGCTGCCACAGTCCCTGTCCCACACTCCCTCCCTCACTGTGGGGGGCATTGATCTGCCCCCCCTATGCCCCTTCCCCTCTCCCTCCCCTTCCACCACAACAGGCTTACCAGCTGCATGCAGCTCTCCAAGCTGCAGGACTATGTTCCGCACAGGCATTTATCAGGCAAATTACTGGCCACATCAGGCCAATTTCTGATACAATTAATTTTTTTTATATTGGTGCCAATCTGATACTGGACTGATGTATTGGTGCACCTCTAACCAACAGGGTTTTGGTTTTTTTAATTATTCGTTTTGTAGCCTGTGTGTTCTGTTAATGGTTTAAACTTATTTTTGCCTTTTTTGAATACTGAATCCTTAGAAGCCAAGGTGGACAGGAGCTAGGGACTCAAATATACAGTATGAACTACTAAGTCCGCAAGACATGTGAAGCTGCCTTCGGATAGCCTGATGAGATAGCTTATTACGTAAAGGTCTTTTTTTACCTATTAAAGCAAATGGACCCTGAGATAAGGTGTCAGACACCAACATTTTTTTTTTTTTTTAAACGTTTAGCATGAAGAATAAAGGTCTGATTCCTGCTATGAGCACTGTGCAGAATTCAAGACATACACAAGGGTAGAGACCCACTGAAGTCAGTGGTCCACCAGCCCAAATCTTGTATATTATGATGGCAAGTTTGTGCATGAGAGATGATAAGCGCTAAAGAAATGTCTATTGGGAGATAAATAATATCATCCTTAGAGCAGAAGTTGAACAACATGCAGTAAATACAGGTATTTACACACTGAACCATGAGGCTAAGACAAAGTATTGATTAGCTTTTGATTAAGTAAGCATTGTCCATCCTGAGTACTGAACAAGGCATGTGTTCAAAACAAAATAGCACGTGATCGCATAAAGTGAGGGTTGGCAACCTACGGCTACTACAACCTTTGGATCCAGCCTGAGGGTGTCATGTTTCAATGCTGTGGGCACTCTCTGTGCCACTGCAGGGACTACTGGTGGTAGTGGAAGAATCCTGAACATGCGACTGCCCCCTCATCTCTTTCCCAGGGGTTAGAGGGCCCGCAGCCAGAAAAGGTTGCCTACTCCGGCATAAAATGTTGCCATTTCAGGGGATGTCCAGCTTTGCCTCAGTTGTTCTGCACTGGACTATCTGCAATAACTGTATCAGCTTTGTGAGCCAACTGGCTCAAGCGTGTTCAAGACCAAATCTCTGGAAATGTTATTGGTCATGGGATAAGTGCAAGTTTTCAAACGGCATAATTTTGCCAAATTTGGGCAGACTTTCATGGCAACAAAAGTGACATCCTCAACCCAATGGATGTCCCTCTAACAAACTTCACGCTCGGTTTCCAAAGTATGGAACATCACAACTATTATGTTATTGTAATTTTTTTAAAACCTAAGCAAAATACTATATTTCCCCCTACTGCCCTATACTGAATCATTCTGGCTCAAATTTTACTAACAACTTTTAGCCTGAAGCAGACACCTGCCATTACAATTTTTAGTCCAAGTGGTTAAACTCTGGAAACATACAAGCAACTTTAAACAGGGTTGTACAATGCAAAGTATCAGGGAATATTATCAGCGTCGCTACTAACCAGGCTTATGAATAAGTCAGATTTTATCTTTTTAAGCTTATTTCTAAGAAAAGCCTCACATCTCAATATTATCTTGAAACTTTGTTATTTCAGTCAGTCAACTGACCATGATTTACTCAGTTTTTTTCAGAAAAGGCAAGTGGCAGAACCATTTTTATTTAGAGGTCTGCATTAGTATGTTAAAGCTTAGTCTAAAATATGATTTCTCATGCAACAGCTATTTACTAATTCTGGATTTAAAATATTCAGCCATACTGTAATACCAGTTTGAGCTCAGTGTTTTATAAGAAACTGATTTTACTGAACCTAAATTAATTTTAATGCTACCAAGATTCGTTTTGAGAGATTCCAAAGAAAAATAGTTAGGTTTTAAGTGGTCATAACCCAACCATTCCAGATCTGCAACTGTGCTAATGTACAAGAAAAAAAACCTCCAGAAGTCCATTTTTATGCTCGTTATTATATAAAGTAAGTTCAAAAGTGAAAAATAACTTATTTAATTTAAATGTAAACTGGTTTATTATTAAAAATGGGAATTTTGTCTTTATGAAAAACCCATTTCTGGCTTTCATTCATTGTCATAGTTAGCTTTACTGTAATATGGTTTTGTTTTGACAAAGAAATAACTAGGAAAGATGGCTTTAAAAAAAAAGAAAAGCAAGCCTTATCTATAATTCTAGTTACATCAGTGATATGGGGAACAACTTTTTTAAATGTACTGTTGACAGAGTTTAGACATACGCTTACATATTGCTGGAGGAAAGTTTATTAAGATTACAAAGACTTACTCATAAAAATTAAATGGATAAATGAATTCACATTACATCGACCCTGAAGTTTAAGGTCTGAATTTGTTGGTTAACACAGAAGTGAATTATGGAGTTGTATATGTCCTTCATTGAAAACGCTCTATTCCCAGTTCTAGGCAGAGTTCATAAATGCATCTCAGATGCCCTTGGTGACCAACATGATTTATGTGCAGAGCAGCAGCCTTTTGAGAAGCTAGAAGTCAAAGCACATAAGCTTGTAAAGATCAGTTGAGACACTGAAGGTTGTAAGACAGTGTGGTATGTGAAGCACTGATGTAATAAGCTTCCCACAGCCAACTTCTACTAAGGACCTGTGCATCAGCTAAATATTCTGAATTTGAAAGGCTAGTTCCATGTAAACCTTCCTATTAATTCAACAGGAAAGTAAACACAATTTAAATGTGAACAAGGGAGTTTCTCATTAGGTGAAATGCTGATTTAAAAAAAAATCAGCAGGACTTCGAACTATGAGTATTTCTGGAGTTCCAGATAGCTACCAGGTATCCAAAGATACTCCGGAATTAGAACTACATATTGTCAGTTTCATAAAGATGCTCAAAAAAGCAGATACTTCATGATCTAGATAGATCTCAGGATCCAGCCTAGTAGAACAATTTGTGCTTATCCTGATGATGCGAAAGCTTAGAATGCATGTCTGGCTTCTGTACCTATTTGTGTAAGCTACTTTGAGATTAGTTTTTCATGAATGTTTTTGCCAGTTAGACTTGATTACTAAGACACTATATGGAGAAAGATTATAAGAATGTCTCTCAAACATTTTAGAGAATACTGACAAAACCACTGGGTTGTAAATATTACTGTAAAATATATTCCTCTGCAACTATTTTTGAATTTAGTATATATTTTGCCACTTACTATGATCACTCAATAATTCTGCGTACCTGAATTTAGCCAGGAAGTGAAGACAGAGTCTATAAATAACAGTAGTTTCAAAAGGAACTTATTTAAATTTTTTGGAGTACGCAGTGTACAGGAACTTCCTACATCTGTTTGGAGAAGTTCTGGTGCATACATCCATAGCAGTTTTCAGCAACAAACTATACCAACATGATATCAAGTATTGTGACTACTTTAAAGGAGATGTGTTAGAAATTGATGTCTCACAGAGTTATGTTACTTCAAGAGTCCAGGCTAAGCATTTGATCCCAATCCTACCACCAAATCCAAAATACAATTCTGTTCTCTGTACGCCCTCAGATTACCTTCACTGCTATAGCATGGAGCACTCTGCAGTGATACATTAAATGATATGACCAACTTCCATCATGAGTGGTTTGCACCCTCTCATCCTCTCCTCCCCCATTGGAAAGAACTGAGTGCGCGTTTTAAAAGTACATGCTGCTATATACAAACTGGTCAGGGGGGATCAGAAGGCATTGGGGGAGTCACTGTTCCCCCAAGCACAGCCAGGAGTGACCAGGAACAATGGTCACAAGCTAGCAGAGGGTAGGTTTAGGTTAGACATCAGAAGGTGCTATTTCACGGTCAGGGCGGCTAGGGTCTGGAACCAACTTCCAAGAGAGGTGGTGCAGGCTCCTACCCTGCGGGTTTTTAAGAAGAGGTTAGATGAACATCTTGCTGGGGTTGTTTAACCCCAGTACTCTTTCCTGCCATGGCAGGGGGTCAGACTAGATGATCTTCTCAGGTCCCTTCCGACCCTAGAAACTATGAAACTATATGTTCATATTAGAGAAGGCAAAGTGGAAAAAACATTGCCCCTGAAGTTGTTGGTAAGGTTCATGATGGTCTTTGATCAGTTCTTTTATTGGCAGAGATGAGCTTTATCTTATGGTTAAAAAAATACAATGTATTTTGCCAAAGGAAGAAAGTTGTCAATTAAAGCAACCATCGCAGTGCCCCAGGAGATTTTTAGATAGGCTGGGTACAGGCCAATGAACACACCAAACAAATTTGAGAGACTCCCTTCCCCGACTCTCTCTCAAGCAAAATCAGAAGGGCGGAGAGATAATGATCCTTAACACCAGTCTATGACCCTACAGGTGGGAAATCTCTTTTGTACGTGGGCCTGACAAACAGGTCCTAAGAGTCATAATTACTCATCTGACAAAAAATGATCTGTCTGCTCTGAAATCTAGTTCTTGCTAATAAGGACATTAAAAAAAACCCTCACAATTTCTACAGAATGTTATTCATTTAATCTAAACTTGTGTACTGTAATTTTAAACCAAGAAAAGGAAAATTAGGCATTTCAAGAAGAAAAAAAAAAACATACTTTTGATCTTTGTTAGACAATGTTGTTGCAGTTATCCAATTTCACTAGTTAGTAAAGAGAATATTCATTGAATATCAATTTAGTTAATGATGCTGGGACAAAGAATATTAATGCAGTTGACAAAAATGTTAATCACTGCTAACATTCAACCAGCCTTGGTAACCTGAAAGAGATCTTTGGGAGGGGTTGGGGTTGGTTTTTTTTTTTTACCATTACTGTAGTAAAGCTGAAATAGCCTGATAATTATTATCATGTTACTTCTGAAGTTTAAGAATGGTGCCTTAATGAAGTATGCACATGCTAAATCTCACCACGAAGAAATGGTTACTGATATCTGCATCAACAATAGAATACATGTGTTTATTCGTACTCATAAAACGGGACAAGATTTTAAGCCTACTCTACTGCATAACAATGGAAACTGCAAAGGCCAGGATAGTAATTCTTAACATCTGACTTACAAATAGAAATCAGTTCTTCAAATGTATTTTCCATGTCTTATTTCTATGTGATATTTTGCATGCCTGGCCACAACTAACACACTAATGGAAATGGACGGCTATTCATGGGCCTGGGGACTTATATGCAAACGTGATAACTTATTGCTGATAATCAAGACATAAATGACTTGGCCAAGACCACCTAAATCAGTGGTAGATCCAACAGAGAGTTCATGGCTCCTATTTTTTGTGTTCAATTTTAATCTCAAACCTTCAATAAGACACATGGTCTAGACAGATTTAACATTTTACCCAAGCTAGCTAACACATGCAGGGAGTGCTTTGTGTGTGCCACTGGGGTTAAAGGATCTGTTTCTCCAGCTTTTTAAGTTGCTGAAATAACTTAAGTTTCTTACCCTATTGTTGGGTTGATGTTGGGGTCGAAGCTGTCTTCTACAAATCGCCATACAATACTTGATTTGCCCACACCAGTGTCCTTAAAACAAACAAACAAATAAATAAAAACAGTGCAGTTTCATTAGTGAAAACAAGACTGCTCTGTTAAAACACAGTATCCTCAAACAAATAGCTGTGCAATGGATTTAAAAAAAAAAAACAATACTACGTTGGAAAGTCTCTTACGACAAAAGTTACATTGTAATGCTAGAAATATCTTAATACCTAGTTCAAGTGAGAGGTTTTTGTACAGGAAGCAGAGAAAGAGCTTCTGCCTCATACCATTGCGTTGAAGCGTACACTTAGATGAATAAGAGATATAACACCCTACATATAAGCAGATCAATAGTGTCAAACTATTGCAAGCATTACATATTTCAGCCTGACTCATTCAGTCGCACCCAGCTTAATGAAAGGCCTTAAACATCATGCATGACATACTTGAAGTAACTTCGAAAAACAATTTTATACAGCTGCAAGTGATGCAGGAGGAGGAAGTAATTTAATTGTAAAGGTGATGATCGGAGGTTTAGAACAGTTCCACCGTGACAATTTAACACTATATTGCACGTGTGCTTTTGAAACATTACCACAATTAAGTCTTAAGAAAGATAAAGCTTCCAGACTGAACAATACATCTAGTAATAAAAGATGCCTAGTTGATTATATCCCTACAAAGTGTTCCATATAATGATTTAACGTACTGTAACTGGTGCATACATCCATACTAGTTTTCAGCAACAAACTATACCAACATGATAACAAGTCTTGTGACTACTTTCAAGATGTATTAGAAATTGATGTCGCACAAAGTTATGTTACCCCAACAGGCCAGATTAAGCATTTGATCCCCAATTGGGGGTTGGACTTGATGATCTGTTGAGGTCCCTTCTGACCTTAGCATCTATGAAACTATCCACTTTACAGTCTTCAAACTGTCCACTTACAGTGAGCAAACTATCCACTTTACACTCTTTGGATGGGTAATCTAGGCCTTCCTTACATATAAGGCTTTAGGGAATATAAAGTCAACATATATTAAGAAAAATGTATTTCAAACACTTCAACACAAATGAATTTAAAAAAAAAAAAAATCTATTTTTTTTCTTACGGATGATACTCAACCCCCCCTCCCCCCCACTAACCATCTGACTTATGTTTTATGGCGTTTATAACCTTTCTAAAGGCTTGCATAACAAATTGTTCAAGAGGAGGAAAACAAATACATCTCATTGGGGGGGTGTTAAAAGACAAGTTTTCTTCACCCTCCTCTTCCTCCCTACACCACAATGATTTCACAGGGGGGCCTGACACCTCACAGGAAGGTGGGCTGAGGAGGGGGATCAGGGCGAGGTGGCTGCCAAAGATTGCGAATGGGAATCACTGAGACCCCTGCTGCCTGCATCCGGTCGATCACAGCATGAACACCGAAAAAAAGATGACGTACCCGAAAACAAAGACTCTCGGTTCCAAGTACAACCCCGAAGGGGGGGGGGGGAATAGAAAATGCGATTGTTCGCCAGCTCAGAAACAGAGTCCAACCAGCGACGCTTCCTTGATTTCAGAGTGGGCAGAGCTCCTTTCACTGCAGCGGCTCCAGTAAACCCTGGAGGGGTTTTGAGGCCTTTGCCCTGTGGTTGGGGAGGCTTTCACCCCCTCTATTCCTGGGGTAATGTGTCCCCCACGCTGGTGCACTATGGGGAAAAAGGCTTGGGCAGCCCCAGGAGGCCCTGACACCTCACACGAAGGCGGGCTGAGGGGGGGTCAGGGGTCAGAGATCAGGGTGTCAGAGGGGCCGAGGAGCAAGCGCGGATCCCGCCCCCCCGGACCGCGCGCCCGCCACTCACCCCCAGCAGGCAAACTTTCAGCTCCCTCAGCGCCATGGCCGGGGAGGCCGCCGCCGCCACCGCTTTAAGGAGCCCCGCAGGCACCGCCCAAGCGCACCATAGCCCCCTCGCGCGCCGGCCCCCGGCTACAGGTAGAGGCTCCTCCTCAGGCGCCGCGGCCCGGCCGCCATCTTGGGAGCCGCAGGGTCACGTGACGGACCGCTTCCGCCGCGCGCCGAGGGCGGGATCGGGTTTTTTTTTCGGTTTCCCTTCCCCCCCCGGGCCGATGCGGCGGGCGGCTGGGGGCGGCGCCGGCTGAGCCCGGGGTCCAGCAGCTCCTCCCCCTTCCCCTCCCCCCATGTCCATCCAAGATGGCCGGTAAGTGGCTCGGCCTCGGCCTCGGTCTCGGCCTAGGTCTAGGTCCCGTTCCCCCCTCACAGGCCCCGGCCAACGCCGTGTCTTGTTTGTGCCCGCAGGGATCCCGCTCTATTTCGTGGATTTGCAGGATGACTTAGACGACTGTGAGTAGCCGTGGGGCCTCGTCCCCCGGGTGTGGCGGGGGCTGCTGCCTGCCTGCAGAGGGCCCTTCCGCTCTGGGCGGGGGGCGGGGGGCCCGGCCCGGGCGCTGGCGGGGTCTTGCCCGGCTGTGGAGGTGGTGGGAGCACGGGGATGGTGGCTGTTTCCAGGGGAGCCGGTATTTCCTGTGCTGCGGAGGGGTGTTGTTTCCTGGGAAGGGGCCTGGAGGACCGTATCTTGCTGGGATCCTTGGACCCCAGCTAATTACCTGACCCTGGGGCGAGGGGTCTGGACCTGATGATCTTACGTGGTCCCTTTCAGCCCTAATGTCTATGAGTCTATGACATCTGTGAAATCTATGGGTCTATGAAGTCTGTGAAATGTAAGACTTTTTTTTTTTTTAAACTCCCCAGGAAGGCAAGTGATAGTAGCCTTGCCTGTATTTGGGTTGCTGTAGCAGTGGACTGAGAGAACTAGGGGCTTTGTGTCAGGTTAGCAGCTTGCTGTCAACCCTGTCATTGGCCCGATGGCGAGCTGCTCGCTTGACGTAAACCCTGAGTTGCCCTGTTCCTGGGAAAGTGAGCCCATACGATCCCGGCTGGCGCTCAGCGGTACTAGAAAGAGGGGTTTGGTTTGGTTTTTTTTGCTGTTTGTATTCAACCACCGGGCTTTCCTCAACTTCTTTAGGTCCCACTGATGTGTTTCTTGATTTGCAAATGCAAGGCTTCTTTCAGTCCCTCTTATTGTATCTTTTCATATATTTCATAGATGTTAGGGCTGGAAGGGACCTCGCAAGATCGTCGGGTCTGGCCTCCTGCCCAAATGGCAGGCAGTTGGCTGGGGTCAAATGATCCCAGCAAGATACGCATCCGAGTGTTTTAAAACAGAACTGCCTTGATTTGTTTGGAAGTAGGCTTTATTAGTGGACTAATTTTGTAGCTGCTTTTTTTTTTTTCTCCTTAACTCTCCTGTAATAATGGCAGACTTTGCAATACGCTTTATTTGACATTTTAACTTCCTGCATTTACATCCCTATTGTGCAGAGTTTACTGGAGAACAGGGAGAAACTCAACCCTCCAAATGTGTGCGCACATCACAAGTTCTTTTGAGCTCAACAGAGTCCCTCAGATATGTCAAGTTAGAGACCTGTATGTTTAATTAATGGGGGGCAGAGAATACAGTATTCATTTGTAAGAACATTTCTGAGTGTGGGGAAACCCCTCCAGCATTTTAGTTGTTGACTTGGGTTCCTGGCTTAAAAAGAATGAATTGGTTACTTTGGACCATTATTATTTTTGCTTAGACAGTCCTTTTAATGGAGAATGGTAGTTTAAAGACTATGGTAGAAGTATGATAGGTTTGCCCTCTACATGTACTGGCGTTATAATTTTTTTTTTTTTTTTGTCATGTATCTTCAGCCATAGCATCTGTACGATGCATAGGAAATTTGATAAGGAGGAAATTTTGAGAAACAAGAAAAAAATGTCATAAGTAAGCCCTTAAGTAGCCCACTGGAAAAACCCATACATAGCAAAAGCCTCTGTCAGAGGATGGATATTCACTTTGTATGCTTCTGATTGTTGTTGTTCCTTGTTGAACAATTTTTGCATTTGAGCCCGATGGTGCTTGCATTTCATTAGTGAATGGGTAAATGTTGTGTATGGTTTGCACTTCAGTTAAATTTAGAAAATTCTTTGGGGTCTCTCAGGATCAAAAGTGATATGTGAAAGTAGTAATAGGAAGGATTGTATCAAGCCTACCTTGTGTTCATTTTAAGTTTGATATTATGAGTGTGTGTTGAAGGATTTTTTTTTAACATTTCACTTCTGGGAAAATAGATTAAGTTCAAAGTGACTGATAATCAGTGAAAGACTTGAGTTTTAAATACCTCATTAAAATGCCATCTTCCCTTCTGTCAAAATGACTCTTTAGAAAGAGAGAGATCATGCAAATTCTTAAATGTAATTGGAAAAATATAGGGAATCATTTTACAAATTAGTGAAATTTGGTTGTGGATTTATTGGATTACCAGTATGTATTTCCACTTTAATTGTTTTAAGCAGGGACAGAAGACTGTTGCTACTGTCATGGCCTCAAACAAATCTAAATACCGGTGTTGAGCAGAGGATTTGAAGTAGGGGCAGATCAGCTAATGCACTTGTATATCCCTACACTGGATTTAAAAAAAAGATTAGCAAAGCTCAATACATCTCACCTTAATTCTTTTTTTAGTAATAAGGGAGCCAAAAGATATGGTGCTGCAGGTTAAGATACATTATTAACATTGAAAATATACTTTGTCTCTTTTCCCCTTTGCTACAGTTAAAAACAAAAACAAAGCTCATAGTTCCAACAAATAATTAGCTGTCAAATTAAATTCAGGTTTGCCAACTAATTTTCCCCACTTCATTGGGAAAAGTGAAAAATGCCTGTCTGATCTCTTCTGCTTGCAGAGCAAGTGAAATAGGAGTAACAGCAAGTGCAGACTTCCCACAGTTTTCTGCCAGTGTGTCTTGACCTGACTTGGAGGGGATCATCAGCGAGGGTGAGAGGGTAGTTCATACTCATTCAGTCTTTAGCCACTGTGCAGGGGCACTCAACAATGGTGTCATTTGTCCTGGTAACTTGGCTAAAATAGTTTTATGGTTGTTAAACTTCTGGCTTTGCATATAAGCTAAAGTTTGTCATATTTGAGGATTTTTCTGTCTTCAAGATTTTATATATAGCAGTGACAAATAATGAAAGAAAAGAGCATCTGTACACATCCTTGTAAAGATGAATGAGTGTGTGTGTGTATGTATGTATATGTATGTTCTAGTCAACTTTATGTACGTCCCTTGCAGCCTAAAGTTGAGAGAAAGAGATGTATCTAATTTATAGCAGGGTTCTTGACACTTACTGCATTCTGAACTGATCTTGAATTAACAGTGCCAAGTATGAACTGCTCCTACTTGGTATGAAAGAGTATCGAGACTTAAGATGAGAAATCTGAGAACCCAGTATATGGCTTTGACCTATTAAGTGATTAGTCTTTAAGAACAAGGCTATGGAACAACTAGAGCAACTCAGTACCATAAATATTTAGAACTGCTTCCACAGTTTTGGAAAGAAATAAAGTGGAGATCTGGGTGAGGAGATGCAATGTGTTGAATCCAGTAAAGGTCCTATGTGTAATGGAGAAGTAAAATCTCCCTTAAATTCTAAGGGAACTGATTGTGAATAGTGTGGTTTTCTTAACATTTTATTTTGATAAAGATGATTCTGTAGATTTAATTTCCCTAAAAATATCAAGTGTCCTTACTTCACCAGCCCTCAAAGGTGCAAGGAGACTCTTGTCTACCCCATCTAGGGCTGCACAACATAAAATATTTAAGCAGATACAAATTGTGAGCCTGTAAATGGAAACTTATTTATAGGCTGGCATTATTTCAAAAGTTAATGTCAGTCATTAGAAATAGCTAGTTAATTAGAAGTAAAATTTAGTTTTGGGATATAGAGTTTGCTCATTCGGAGTATATCTGTGTGGTAGGAGTGCCTCCACCCCCCGGGTCATTTTTATTAAGTGAGCTGGTATAACTGGGTGTTATAAAGTGTCAGCAGAAGAAATACTGCAACCCTTGCTTTTTTTCAAAAAGCATATATGTACAGTTATGGCTATGGATTCACAAGGTAGCATGAAAATGTGAGTCTTCACTTGATTGTCAGTTTTCTTGTGCTTGGGACTCCTATTGAAATCAGCTCATTCTTTGCAAGAACTGCAGGATTCAGTCCTTATTCTGGTCTTTTGTTGGAGTAGTTTCCTTGGAGACTCTGGTTTCCCCCTGCAACACACAGATAGCATCTTAATTGTAAAAAAATTAAGCCCTAGGTCTTATT
This sequence comes from Gavialis gangeticus, assembly GCF_001723915.1. Lineage (NCBI taxonomy): Eukaryota > Metazoa > Chordata > Crocodylia > Gavialidae > Gavialis > Gavialis gangeticus. The sequence goes on from NW_017729009.1 coordinate 18,858,215, forward strand.
TCCTCAGAAATGATAGGTTTGGTGCATCTCTAAGGAGCGCTGATTTGTGCCTGGGGCCAACTGTTGTTTCAAATTTACTGCTGTCCTTTGTTGGAAGGTTACAGTGTGCCCCAAGAGCCTTTGCTTTCTATTACACTGCCATTGAGGGAGATGCAGTTACTAGTTCTAGTCAACAGATACGTCTTGGTATTGCTGGTGATAAGTTCTTTCTTTGGCTGGGAAAGGAGAAGACCCTCCAGGATTGGAGGTGAAGGGCAGACCAGGGAACAAGGTGAATAAAATGCAGGTGTTTCTTAGCAACTTCATGTTTTTGCTTCCAAATTCATGTTTATATGCAGGCACAAAGCCCCATAGCTCTGTAGGTACAAAGGTGATCTGTGAATTGGTGTCTACATGCTTTAATGTTTGCTTGTTGAAACTGGAGATAATATACTGTATTGGTCCAATAATTAAATACACTCCAGTCTCACACTAATGTTATCACTAGTAGTGGAGCAATTTCTGTTTTAATAATCTATAATGGATTTTAATGAAGCTCAGCGTCAAAATTTAAGCTACTGGTGATTTTATATTTGAATTTAAAACAGCAGAAAGATAACAGATATTTAAGCAATGCGAAGAAGTTTTGTGCTCTCTGAAATGCCTTATTTGGGTGGACTGAGTTATTGGGATGATATTTTGTTCATTAAACTAATACCCAATGTAGAGATTTACTTCTTCAGAACACTTATAGACCAGCTAATCTTCACAGTATCACAGATGGATGGGTTACGTAGTTGCCCAATGTGAGGGGAAACTGAAATGTGATTAAAGACATTGTCTGACTCACCTTAAAGTATATAGCAAAAGTTCCATTGATTTCACAGGGAACAGTTTTCACAGTGTGGTTTTTCCTTCCTACGCACACAGGCTTATGGCTACTTATGGAGTCTGTGCCATAGCTAGGAGTTTCTAGATTACATTCCCATGGTTTATTAAGCAATATATGCCAAAGTATCGAATAAGTAAGTATAAAATATGCCAAATCCAAGTCAAACCGTTAAGGGCAGTAAATAATTACTTAATAAAATATCTAGTGGGTTTTTTTTTTCTTAAGGCCTATTTAATTTTATATATGCAGTGGTCACACTCCATTAAAAAAATCAGCACTCTGAGATGCAAGTCCTTTTGTATATAGTGAAGAATACAGGTTCAATCAATACAGACTTTCAGTTGTGATCCAAGTAGTTACATATAGCATAGGCACGTACTCTTTGTGTAGTTCTTAGTGACATGAGAAGGGAGGTCCTCTTTAATACATTGTATGTGACATACTTTTCAGTATTTCTTTAATAGCAGAGGCTATTAAGTAATTACCTGTTTTGTAGGCCAGATTATGGTTTTCTCCTTTTATCTATTTCTTGCCTATAGTCTGTCACCTTCATGTGTAGATCATAAAATCATGACAGTTAAGAATGGTGGAGTGAAAAAACTGTTGTGGTAACATTTGGGGAGCAGTGCTGATGA
>NW_017729009.1:18864720-18883128 GCF_001723915.1 Gavialis gangeticus
CTAACCCCTGCAAATAATGATGACAGGCTCTCCAATCACCCTTACAACAGGCCTCTTGCTAAGATTCATATAGAGCTGGACCCATAAAAGGTGGACCCCATCTGGAGTTTGCCAGACTGGAGCCATAAAAGGACTGGAGCCTGCCCTGGGGCAGATAGGACTGAAGGGCACACTTTGGCATTGTCCTTTGGTGGGGACAGTGCTGATGAATTTTAAATTACAACAACAAAAATACACATGCATAGAGAGAGGAAAATAGTTTGTATTTCTGCAGTGGAAAGTTCCCAAATGTATATGCACAATATGAGGAAATTTTATTTTGGTAACTGAGCCACTTTGCATTGCCTGCCTTTAAAATAACATGAAGATTAGTGTCCTCTAAGTATTTGTTAGTGAGAGAGAACTGTGTGCAGAATTTCTCTAAAAGTGGCCAGTGCTGCTGTGCCAGCGTACTTAATTCTTTTATTTCTTCTTCTGCTGATGCTTTATTTTCCCCCTCTTTTAAGTTGGGTTTGAAGATTATGGACCAGACTGTGATAGCATGAGGATAACTGCATTCTTGGACATTCCAGGACAGGATAACTTGGCTCCACTGGCTCGTCTGGAAAAGTATGCTTTTAGTGATAATATATTTAATCGGTAAGGACTTGATCATTAGATTTTTATCCTTAAAACCACAATAGGAGTTTCTCCTTTTCTCCCCACTCTTGTCAGTTGCCTAGGCATTCTATTAATATCTTTTGGTATTCTGATACTGACTCTGTGGATTTGAAATGAAGAAAAAGTGCTAAGTTACTGTAACTCTTGTGATTTTTTTTTTTTTCTCAATTGCATATTTAATGTTTTTTCTAGTTAATTAAAAACAGGGTTGTTTACATATTATAGTCTCTTTCAGTATTGGTCATCTTTAAGATATTCAATTTTATTTTCCATTTCGGGTATAGGCATGTTGCATACATGTGTTTGAACATTAGAGCGTATAAAACAAGATTGGCCATACCTTTAAGTTGCCCACATCTGATATGTTCTTCTTCTTATCCCCTAATTCTTGATGTGTCAGCAGGATATTAAGGTATACAATATGTTGTCCATTCACAGACAGATTATTGCCAGAGGCCTACTTGATGTCTTTCGAGATTTCAGTAATAATGAAGAAGATTTCTTGACAGTAATGGAGATAGCGGTCAGACTGTCCGAAGATGCAGGTTTGAGATTCGTTTTTTTTAATTTTTACCCTTATTTAAGAAACTGCCGTTTAGACATGATAGCCTACTTTGTTTCACTGATAAATATCATGCAACATTTTGTTAAACAGAAAGGATAGGCCTTTGCACCTTGAACATGGTGTGGCCTTTCTTTATTCCTTCATAGAGATGTTTCTGTCTTTGGAGTTATGCAGCATCTGCTACCAACTGAAAGGTGTGGTAGCTGCTGTCAGTTCTGCTATGTGATACTGCAATAGCTTGGCCTATCAGTGGACCTTTATCTTAGGGGTGGGCAAAATCTGGCCCTCCAAAGGATTTTGTCTGGCTTGCAATGAGCCTCTTGGCCCTTCCTGGCCCAGTGTAGGGAGCAGTCCCTAGTGCACATAGTGGAGCTGGGGTGGAGCAACGGCTGGACTTGCTTCCTGGCAGTCCCTTCTTGCTGCTGCTGCCAGTCTCCACTGCTGTTGCTGAATATGCTGCTGCCCCTCTGCTAGTCTCCGTGGCTGCTGCTGCCCAGGCACCCCAGCCCATCCGTCCTGCAGTCATTGCTAGGCACACCAGATGGAGTGGGCAGGCAGCAGAAGATTGGCTTGGGACCCGTGTGGCATTGCGGATTGGATGGGGCCATGGGTGGACAGGGAGCAGGATGGGCGGATGGGGCTAGGATTGCAGGATGGTAACAGTATGGGCATGGGACAGAGCCATGATCCGCTCCCCACCCATCCCTGGAGTGGGCACCAGTTCCACAGGCGGGACATGTGGGGAGCAGATTGTGGCTCTGCCCCAGGCCCTGGCCCCATACTGTCATGGCCCCAAGATCCTGAGGCCCCAGGATTGCAGGGCAGTGATAGTGTGGGGTTGGGGCCCAGGGCGGAGCTGCAGTCAGCTCCTTGTGATACTCTTACATGTAACACATGTATATTCTGCCTGTGGAACCGGCACCTGTTGTAGGGACATGTGGAAAGCAGGTCATGGCTCTGCCCTGGGCTCTGGCGCTAAGTTCCACTCCCATGCTGTTACTGCCATGTGATTCCACTCCCTACATGATCACAGCCCCATCCCATTGTGGGCGAGGGCAGGCGGTGTTGACCAGCCAATGACAGCTCACCAAAACACCCTATGTGGCCAGATAATTGCCCACCCTGGAATATGTCTTTCATCCCTGACTCTTGTATGGAGGAGGCAGAGAAAAAGGAGTATTTTACCATAAGCAAGATTCAGATAGCCACTTTCTTAAAGTGTCTCAGGTACTCGTGGCCCCCTTATCAGAGCACCTCATAACATTTTAAGGTATTTACACTCGCAACAACCCTGAGGGGTAGGGAAGTGGTATTATTTTCCTGATAGGGAGCTGAGGCATAAAGAGAAATAAGTGATTTTTTTCCTAAGGAATACAGGAATTTTGTGACTGAGCAGGTACTTGAACTGAGGTTCCAAGTCCTAAGCTATTGCCGTAGCTGCTCGACTGTCCTTTCGTGAAATGCTTATTCCCTTTGCTGGATGGGAGCCATAGCAATCCAAAAATTGGTTTTCTGCTCTCTGGTTACTACCCTGCTGGTTCTGTTCCTCCAGAAAATTCAGAAATTAATGTAAGGTACTGTACATAAAAATGTACAAACTTAAGTATTTTAACTCAAATACCTAAAAGTTAGTCACCTAGCCAACCTTTTTTTTTCTCTTTTAAGTAGTTAAGTGTCCAAATCTCATTATAAATCAGTAGAATTTGGGTATTTGGCTTGCTTATTTACTTTTGAAAATGCCATCTTCTAAACCTAGAGTAAGGCTTCTGAGTTCAGGATAAAAGTATTTGTGCTCTATTGAAATCAACTGGAGCAGTAGGTTTTCAGCCCCTCTGAAGATTATGGCCATCAGTTAAGTAGTAACAAGGGATCTAATTACTCACATTTAGGAATCTAGGTTTAAAAAGTTTTATTTCCCTAAACCTTTCCATACATAGCATAGTATAGATAAAAAAAAAAAAAAATGTAAAAAAACTTCACTCAGATCATGAGGGAATTGACTTTGATTGGAGAGCTTTACATTTGAATTTCATGAAGTTTTGATATTTAAATCTGCAGCTTTAATATTGCATTAACACAGGGTTGTGATGGTGATTCTTGCTTACATGTCATATTAAATATACATGTTACAACTTCCTTGTGATCATTCTCTTGTACTGTATATCTAGCATTCTGAATAGAAGTTTGAACTAATGTAATATCTAGAGCTTTTCTCCTGTGGTGTGTCTTACCTTTCTACGTGTTCCTTTTTTGTGTGTGTTGTTTTTTTTAAAGGTCCGCCCTCACAATAATTGGAAAGCGAATTCCAATGAAGATCCATTCAGTGAAAATGTAGCTGTTAAACTATTATCTCCTAACCTGTAGTTATATAATTAATGGAAAGGCAAAGGTTAATCAGCATGTTAGTGATTGATTAACCTTCTCTCTCATTCTGAAGAGACTAAATGTTGCCTCTGTCAAGGAAGTACAGCACACTTATTTAGCCATTGAGTTGTAGGTTATTGCAAAGCACAGGAAGCAGATGTGAATGCTTTTCTGCGTCACAGGGCTTTGTGAACCTTGACGTTCTTACAGAACTTCAGATATCTAAGTGCTAAATATTGCTTGCATCATTCCAGTGTACCTGATGTTCTGGATGCTTTTCAGAAGATGAAAACTATCCAGGACATCATATCAAAACAGAAAACCATATGAAAAATAATATGTATCGCTTCTTTTAGGCTATTAGGGAGTTTTACAGTCACTCAGTCATGGGTAAAAAATGTGTTCCTACAAATACGCTTTAAAGAAAAGTAGTCAGGCACAAAACCCCAGCTTTTGAAAGAAGTTAGCTATATATTTATGGAGGCAAAATGTGTGTCTTGTTTCTGTGCACTGTTGCTGCACAGGCTTGTACAAGGGGTTTTTAAGGAGCAGTTGTGCATGTCACCATCTGGTTTGCATAGGCTCATGGTTTGGTAACTCAGTGCATTATTAATATCTGACTTCTCTGAAAAATATCCTGATCTTCTGGAGCCAGGAGGTTATATTTGAGTGTGAAGTTTCTCAACGCTGTTAAATTTTGAGATTCTGAAAAGGTCAACATTTAGTGTCTTCATTTATTTACTATGTATACAGTTTCACATTAGAAAATGTCATTTATTGAACATGCCTGGTTCTAATTTTGAACCAACTTGAAACAGCTTTGATTTTCTTTATGCTGCCAGAGCCAACTGTACGGACAGAACTGATGGAACAGATACCTCCCATTTCTATTTTTCTGCAAGAGAGTCGACCAAACTTTCCAACAGCATTTTCTGAGTATCTTATGCCTATTGTAGTGAGGTACCTCACTGACCCTAACAATCAGGTAGGAAACTTCAGGTTGTTCATAGTTACTTTAGACTGGCATGGTGACCTTTCTTAGGACAGGAGAAGGAAATAATAGGGAGGCGTTTTCTGTTAGTTAATAATACCTAGATCTTAAATAGTGTTTTTCATCCATAGCTCTTAAAATACTTAACAAAAGAAATCTTTATCATTCCCCCTAGATAGAAATGAACCAGGAAATAGGAATGATTCTAGAGATGAGTTCTATATCTGGCTCTAAGTTTAGCTCTTTACTCTACCCAAAGTTTGATTTAAAAGGCTGTCTATTTTAATATCTTACTAAAATACGTTTTTGTTTTGTGTTGATTATTAATACTTTAGATAGTTAAATGGTAGCTTCTCATACTTACTGCACTCTGTTCCTTAAAAATGTTCACCTTTTAGTCTTACAGTTCTCAGGTACTGGTAAAATACTTCTTTAAAGTGTGTGGTATTTGCTCCTTTTCATGTCACAAGGTTAGAAAAGCAGGTCAAGAAGCACTGCTGGTATTGCTGGAGCAAGACCTCGTCTTTCAAAATGATGTTGAAAATAAGGTGTGTCCAATTCTGTTGGACCTCTCGGCCCCAGACAGTGATGATGAGTACAAAGTGGAAGCTGTAAATGTAAGTGCCAGAGGAAGAAGTGGAGTGGGGAGGGAGTTGTGTTGTATCCCTTATTTAGACATGGGATTTGTCAGTGCCTGGATTTGAGACCTGGACTTTACTTACCAAAGAAGTTTAAAAGTTTAGATGTGAACTGGTTAAGTGGAGTCTTCGTGCAGTTCTTCTTGTACTGTCACTGTTTTCTTATTTCTTCTATTACGCATGTTCTTCCTGATAAAGAAAGACTTGTTTCTCAGTCCTTCCCAGTACCACAGGGTGGTATTCAGAACTGCTGTTTCAGATTATAGCCGTGTGTTTGTTGTGAGATCTTTTTTTAAAATGGAGACATGGTCAAATATAGGTTCCAAATGGGCTACATTAACGTTATAGAGTAACTGGCCTTAACCTGTCACAGAGGGATATTTTTCTATATTTAAAGTCACTGGGAAGTAGAGCTTTAACAAGAACTGTGTGTGGAAACTAGTCTTCCCTCGTCTGAAGCTGCAACAAGAGTCAACCTACAGTCTAAGAGTAATGCTGACATTACAGGTAGCTGGCATGCGCGCGCACACACGCACATACATACGTGCGCACAGAATGCAAACAACAAAAGCTGTAAATTAGAAGTTCAGCTAAATACATAGAGAGATAAACAAGTGTTTGGCATTTTTATGAAAAGATTAGAATCGGAGAGAGCATTTTTATTTTCAAGCTGCTAAAAGATTGTTAAAATCTAGGGGGGAAAATAAAATAAAGCCACATGATGAAGGTGCTTGGCAGCTTTCTTTAATTTGTTGCAAAGGTTGTAATTTTTGCAAACGGGTTTTTTTTTCCAAGTTTCAGTGACATAATAAATTTTGGCTGAAGGTACCTCAGGAGACTGAGGCAGAATCACTCATGTCTAAACCATTCCAGTGAAGTGTTTGCTTAACTTGAACTTTAAAACTTTCAGTGATGCACTTTTTACAATCTCTTGAGAGGTTATCTGTTCCAGTACTTAACGACCCTTAGAGTGAGGGTGTCTTCCTAACATGTAATCTAAATTCCCCTTATTGCAGTTTAATCCAATTACTGCTTGTGGACACAGAATACTTGGTTGCCATCCTCTAGAAAAATCTTTCTGTATCTGAAGACTGTTTCCCTCCCCCTCACCCCCCCTTAGTCTTCTCTTCTCCAGACTAACTAATCTAGAGGTTCTTCTAACCTCTCCTTATATATCATGTTCTGTAGGCCTCTGATAATTCTTGTTGCTTCCTTCTCTTTCCAGTATACGCATGTCTGTCTTGGAAAGGCAAGTGAAGTGTAGGACATGGGAGCCACATGGAGCCTCATCAGTGGTGCGGGCTCTACTTTAGGTCTCATTAACTTTGCAGAAAAGTTTGAATGATTTGGGAAGTCTTTAAATCTCAAGACTTTCATCAAGAATTCTTGATTGAAAAAAACATTTTCTATTTATTTGTGTGAAATCAAATTTGGTTCTATGAACTATAAAGGTGTGTGACTACCTGTCAGCACTTGACTTGTAAAACAGCTTTACTATCTAGATTGCCTTTGTTTGGCAGATTTCCAGGGTGACATTTGGCTATCAGATGTCTTTCTGAAGGTTTGACCATTGCAAAGAAAAGGAATCATGGAGTTTTTATTTGACAATTTGTTACAAAATTCAGAACATTCCTAGGACTGAGGACTATTTTTATAGAGGGAGAAATATTTCTTTGAAAATATTAAATTAAAAAAATGTTTTCATGCTCTGTTAATCCAATAGTCTTTGGCTCAGCGTGTGATTTTTCGGCTTCATCCAACAGAGCTATTCAGTGGAAAGATGTGTGCAAAGCAGTGGGTCCTCCCTCTCCCAAACTTTTCTCTAGTTGCAAGTGCAGGGATCTTCGTGCATACTGAAAAAGCATCTGTGTCTAAAGTAAATGCTACTGATAATCTGTGGTTTATGGTTACTGTTGAAACTAACTGCTTTTCAGATAAAGGAGCTCAAATCTAATGAATGCATGATTTTTCTTTTTCTTTTCTATGAGCCAAAATTTTTATATACGGGCAGGTAATTGAATGTGAATTCCAAGAGATGTGCCCTAGGTAATGTATATAATCATGTTGTCTTATTTTTATGAGCTTAATCCTTCTTTCCCCTTCTCTCCTGTTGTTTGGCAAACTTGTTTATTGTATTTTTGTCTTCTGATCCTGCAAACAGCTATGCCTCTTCTAAATTTCAAGCCTTGCTGAAGCCAGGGAGACTACTTGCATGCTTAGCATTAAGCATGCAAACACACTGTTTTCAAGAACATGGTTTTGTAGGGTTGCTGGCACAGTAGGACACGTAACACTGTGACAGAAATATTAAGGTTACTTACAGACGTGGAAAAAACCAAACAAATGGTGCTTTACTTTCAGCTCCACGCACCCCTGTGCCGAGTGCAGCACATGCCCAGAAGATGCGTTGTGGTAGTTTGACCTGGCTTGCCTGGCATCTGCATAGATTGCATGTTCCAGTGGGGCTTTTTGGCACTTTTATGTAATAGCTGGTTGAATCAACTTTAGCTAAAAGCGCCAAAAAGCACTGCTGAAGCGCGCAATTTATACAGAAGCTGGGCGAGTCGTGTTGAACTAACGTGCTTCCTCTTCCAGTAAAACGCTGTTTTGTTTGGTTTTTGTTTTGTTTGGTTTTATTCTCAGCTGTCAGGAGCCAAACGTGTAGTGCACACTATAAAACATGTAGCGCACACTACTTCCTAGTTTGAGAACTCCTGTATAAAGCAGTGTACACTGTCTTCTAACTAACTTATTCCGTGCAGTCATTTTACAGTTTTCCTGCAGTCTGTCTGCTGGTGCAGAAGTGTTATGCTCAGGCACAACAATACTTTATCTGTTGTTTTTTATTTAAAGCTCCTGGGAACATGCTGCTAATATGAGTGCATGAAAATAAATAAGGGAAAGAAACTTTAAAATATGTTCATATTTTGCATTTTAGGAACTAGTTAACTTTTGCTTTCAAAACTGACCTTTTAGAAGTAAACTAGAACCAAAATTGAGTACTGTTACAGGACTAAGAGTTATGTTTTGTTTTTTCCCTCTCCTTGTTTATAGATCATCTGTAAAATGGCTTCTATGTTGAGCAAAACAACTGTTGAACGCATACTTCTTCCCCGTTTCTGTGAGCTGTGTGGCGATGGGAAGCTGTTCCAAGTCCGTAAGGTTGGCATGGCTAGTTTCATAACTGAACTCTTTCAAACGTACTTACACGGTCTCACGTTTAACATCTGTGCAAATCAGCTTTAAGCCTGCCATTGATGGGTAAAATGATTTTAGACTTGAGCTATGTTTCTTATGCTCCTTTTTTTCTACACTGAAGAACTTCCTTATTTGCTTGAATTATGGAACTCATGGGGTGAATGATACTAGTTGGAATCTTAATTCAGCAAAATATTCAACTTTAATCACTGACTGAAACTGGCCAAAATCACAGTCCTGTCAGTACATTTGAGTCCTGATATGTATGTAATACCTTTTCCTTCTGCACCATTTTTGGCAGTCTCTGCTCAAGTCATTCAAATATTCAAGTGACAAGTTCCTTCAAACCATCTGGAGCTGATTGAAATGAATAGGACTTTTCACAGATGCGTTGATTCACCCAAACATTGAATTCAGTGATACCATGCATGGACCATGGAGGCCTACCTAAGGAATCTGTATCCAGGAGTGAGGCTTCACTGCTTGCAGGGTTTACTTGCATGATTAAGTTAGAGAAACACAAATTATCAAATACAAATTGGTACTTAAGGACTAAAATATGGGGTGAAATTTGCCTCCCCCTCCCCTCTTCCCCCAAATCCACAGCAAAAATCAAATTAATCTTAGTGGCCTTCAAGTTCACCTATAATTTCCTCTCTCTTTTCAGATTTGTGCAGCCAACTTTGGTGATATCTGTAATGCAGTTGGACAAGATGCCACAGAGAGGTTTTTGGTATGTAAACCTCAGAGGCATAATTCAAAGGATTTGTATTTTGTGTGAACACAACCTGTAATCATAGTTGGTGACTTTCTGCTATTGGTTGGCTATTTTCCTGTTACTAGACTGGTTAAAAAATTGCTAGTTACTCATCTCTTTGCAAAGGTTTCTCTTCAACAAAACTTAATGGTTGACTTGTTTGGACCTAGTTTCCAAATGAGACTCCAGGCTGGGATTGAGTAGCAAGACTTTGCTTTTCAAATGGAAGCACAGCTGAAAGCCCGTTGATATTTTAAAACTTATCTGACTGTGCCACTTCTTGCCCAATCTGGAAGGAATTATATTCACAGCCTTAATAAGTTAGCATTATGCCAACATGGGCTTTAAGAAAAAATAACCTTTTTATCATTTTTTGTCCTTCTCTAATCTGTTTAACTTGAATGATAGTCTAGGCTACACTGAAATGAGTGGGGTAAAAAGAGGGTTTTTAGTTTTCAATTAATTTATTCTTAGACACTTCTTCCACATCCTTCTCCTCTTCTTCTCACTTCCCTCTTTTATGTGAACTACTGTCATCTATGCTGTCTAAGTTGCAGTTTCTGTTTGATTAGTTATGGTTTCACTTGTTTTTGGCAGATTCCAAAGTTTTTTGAACTCTGCTCTGACAGTGTTTGGGGAATGCGTAAAGCATGTGCTGAGTGCTTTATGGCAGTGTCTTACACTACTTCCCCAGAAGTTCGGAGGAGTAAGCTGTCACCCCTCTTTATCAATCTTATCAGCGACCCCTGCAGATGGGTAAGGAAGGAATAGGTTCATTGACATACCTGTGACTTAAACTTAAGCAAACACACTTTTCTGTTTCAAATAGCTTTTAAGGGGGTTGATTAGTGGTGACTGAGTGCTAAAGGTTTCCATGTCCACATGAGGAACCTGTGGAAATTCTTAGTCATGGATCTTCAAATGGAGAGTATTGGAGACCACAAGCCTGTAACATCCTATATACCCAGTTTCACACCCACCCACCCTCATAGATTTGTAGAAATTAATGCTTGGGTAATTAGAGAACAAGGTCCAGTGTGTAGGCTTGTTGGTTGCCATCAAAAACTGAAAGCTGAGGGTGTTAGGACCACAGTTAAATGTTTTAGTATTCTTCTTGATTTCTCTGTTTTAGAAATGTAAGATGCCCTCCTTAGGGGTTTGGAGTTAAATTTTGGTTGCTCAAATTTGAGGACAGTGCTTTTAAAAAATTATGTAGGAATAGAAAAAGAACTTTCATTGTAGTATTGGTGGGAATGTGGGATTTGGATTAAGCCAGTGAAAAAAATGATTTTATTTGAATCATGCAGTCATTTTACAGGTAAATGATTTCTATATTTTAGGCACACACTTTACATCTTAAATCCCTTTGATCTGTTGCCTAGCTTTTTCCTTATAAATGCTATTATGAAAAATAATATATGAAGCAAAGACCTGCTAAGTGGTGAATTGCAATGCCAAAACCTTTTCTTGTACATTAATTCAGTAACAGAAAAGGTTGAACCAAGTTCCATGTTTCAGTTTTAATAGTATGGTAGCAGCACTACTACTGAATATATCACTGGTTTGTTTTTTTTTTGTTGTTGTTTTTTTATACTACCCCAGGTTCGCCAAGCTGCTTTTCAGTCTCTTGGTCCATTTATTTCTACCTTTGCAAACCCTTCTAGTGCTGGCCTTTACATTCGGGAGGATGGGACATTGAGTATTCGACCAGCAGCCCAGGATGGCGCTTCCAATTCTTGCCAGGCAGGCAGTATTTCAAATATACCATGCTCCAGTGCAAACAATTCATCCCCAAGGTAAAACCTTTGAGGAGGAGAGAGAAACTGACACGATCCTTTTCCTACAGTTCTACAGTTTTAGTTGTTGTGGCCCTGTGTGCAACACAGGACTAATACAGGGACTTGATAATACAGTTTTAATAACAGTATGAAATGTGGATAACTTCAGTCTTTTGTCTTGGCATGTAATTTAAATCTAGTCTATGCTTTAATGTTTCTTCAATAATAATTTGGGAAGGGGAGAGTTGTATTGTATTAGAGGTAGAACAATTAGTTCTAAAGTAGGATTTATCTCAAATAGAATAACTACAATTATTTTAATTGCTGTTGTCTTTTTATAAAGCATTTACCTGGAAAGTATGGTCTTAGGACTTTTTATTTGTTCTGCTAATCATGCATCTCTGTTATTAGTTCAGAACAACCAATGGAAGTAAAATCAACTGTACTTCCCTCAATGAGTGATTCTGAAGTCAACCCTTTGCTCTGCACTCAAATCCCAAATAAAGACACAGAGGAAGCAAGTTCAGTGAGCTGTGCTAATCCCGAAGAAGATCTAACTAGATTGTCTCACGGTGACAATATTGCTGCTTGTGTAATAGAGGGCATTAAAGACTGTCAAGTCAGCAACTGCCAGGGAATGAACTCAAGGGTCCAGTCTGCTGAGGATGTGTTTAATACTTTCCTATACTGGCGCCCACCTCTCCCTGATATAAGCCAGGATTTGGAGTTGCTTCAGTCCAAGACGGAGATGCATAAAGACGGCTGCTCTGTATCAGAGGCTTTGTGTAATAACTGTGTTGCTAGTAGCGAAATAAAAAAGGTGCTGGAAACCTTGCAGGAGCACATGGATGATCCAGATGTTCAAGGTAAGAGCTTACAATAGTAGAGTAGGGCTTCTGCTTCCTCAAAAAATTTCCTACACTCTTCATAGTCCTTTCTTGCAGGAAGCCATTTTCTGGTCTGGGACTCGTTCAATGATGAGAATCTCTTGTATGTCATTTATTTTGTTCTAAGCTTAGTTTGTCATGCATCATGTTCTCCCCTACAGTCAAATTCTCTTAAAGGTGTTCCTGGTACCTGAGGTCAGGAAACGAGATGGAACCTAGCTACAGAACCCAGGTCTGTCACGTGGCAGAGCAGAGCACTTGCCAGAAACCACCATGTTGGCTGTGAGCTCAGTTGCTGTAATTATTAGAATTGCTACTAAAGGGAGAAGCTAGTGAGCTGAGGCTGATGACAACTAAGGTAGACTAGTGAGGTGGGGAGTGATAATGCTCCAGGAAATAAGAATGTGCCTATATGTTTTTCAGAGCCTCTGCCTTGGTTTTTGTATTGTTTTCTTATGCACACCTGCAGACCAGGCATATAAGGCGCTGAAACTTATAGCAGGCTGGCGTGTATACTTTCAGAGCCATCTCCCTCCCACCATGCGTGTTATCTGTTACCAACTTGTTGTCTCATCCCAATGAGCTAAATACTGCCGTATGAATATTTTGAATCCCAACCCTCCTGGATGGGAGTCAAACCTACATGGAATTGGAGACTCAGTCTGACTCCACACCAGACTGACAGCAGTTAGCTTATGAGCAGTGCACCCACATTGTTACTGTGTGTAGAGAGCTCCATGTCACCAGAGGTGCAGATAAAAATGTTGATAGGGCATCAGGAAACTGAAAATGAGTTTGTTTCAGCTAGAGAAAGGAGATAAGTAGGTGGCTATCCTATTTGGGAGAGTGATAGTAGACAAAGGGAATGGGATTAGAGAGAATAAACAAGAAAAGATGAAGGCAGAAAGCAAGCCAAATACAAAACATCAGAGAACAAAATAGAGAGCTCTGGAGGAGGAGGGAGATTAGATGTAACAGGACAAGACCAAGAGAAAGTTCCACTTGGAGATGAGATCATGAGTTGAGAGATGGGCGGGGAATTTAATTCCACGCAGCTTAACCAGTGTACCTATATTCCAAAAGATACATAATAAAACATATTGTATAGTTTTAAGGATAGGATAGTCTTTTGCTAATTAATGTTGGAGTCTGTCAGAAATCTATTCAGGACATAGTAACTATTATGCTTTTGTTGAAAATGTTAGTGCTTCCAAGTCTCTGTTTATCTTATCGAATAGTTGTAGCCCGTTTGTGCCATGTGTACATTTATTTTCTTACACTGTTAGCCTCTTATACTGCATTTGATTTTAATTTAGGAATAAATAATTGTAGCTTTAAAACCAAGTGCAAGGAAAATTTTACTGTGTTTAAAGGAAAACTTTAAGCTGAAATCCCTTCACTTAATAACAGCTCAGGTTCAAGTCTTGTCTGCTGCACTCAGAGCAGCTCAGTTTGATTCCATCCGAGATCATGAGACCAAACCCAGGGAAGAGACTGGTGGCAAACTTCAGAAGCAGATATCTTCTTTGGATGCCAGCATCGCCACAGTAGAGAATGCTTCGTCCTCTCCATCATCCCATGATGACATGATTGACCAAACTACTACCAGTATACTGAAAAGCACAGTAAGTATACAGTCATGCCTCATAGATAGGCAAGTGGACTTTTAATGATGGTAACAATGTTTACCTCTGTTTATATAGCTCTTAGCACAACAGTACCCCAGTCCTGATATCTGAAAACTATTATGGTAATAATTATCCCATAACACTTAATAAATATTACATTTTAATGTTATTCAAAGCTCTTATTTATATTGGGGCCTAAGTAAGCTAAGAACTAGTAAGTTGTGGTTTTTATAAATAGGTTTACAGGAATCTCATGTGCAGCAAACCAAATAGTCTTCATCCTTCCTGTATCTAATCTAAAATTAGCCGCTTATCTTTAGGCAGGAGGCTGAATCAGTTGATGACAAAATGCATGCTTCCTGCCTTACTGTTTTATGATGCTCTTGATGTGCATATGAGGGTAAATAGGAAAGCTTTTGCACAGTGCTTAGTTTTGTCTTTTAGTTAAAGCTAATGCATAGGAAGTTACTAATGTCCTACATGTCCATCAGAATAACATCTTCAGCACTTGTCAGTAGGAAAATAAAAGTAATAACTTGGGGAAATACCTGAGGTGCTCCAAAATGCATAAAGATTTTATAGGAGTATTGGCTTTCCTGGAGCAACTACTGAGCTGTTTCGTCAGTATCTGTTAATGCACAGAAAAATAGCACCTTTTCAGAGTATAATTAAAAAAACCCAAACCCAACTATATTCCAGCATTTGAACACTGACAGATCCTTTGCAATGTTACCTAATAATAAAATATCTTTTTTTGTAAAAACTAGTGAAAATAGTCTTAGTGTCACCCAAAACAAGGTAGAGAGTAACATGGCCTTACACGAATAATATTTTCTCATGGTTACTTATGGAATTGGGCTGTATTTGGCCCTTGGAAAGCTGTTTTTTGATGGAATTGCGTTGCCTTGGTGTGATGCTTTGAGAGATCCCAACCACCAGTTCTGTAATGGAAATATATAAGCATAATTCTTTTGCAGGACTCTGAGGAGCCACACAATGGGACCAGCGACTTTTTAAAGAAAGAACAAGATAATCCACCCTTTGAAGACGATAAATCAAAGTTACAGGTGGTTAAAGTTGAACTGTCTGTGTGATGTGTGGCTCTTTGCTTAATTAAATTACACTTCTCTGTCTGAAGCACAATAATTTAGGAGCACTGCATCCAATCACCTGCAAAATTTTGTGTAGGCATCAGTAGGCAGAATCTAGTGATTCTGATAGAAACTGGGAAGTGAAAAAAAGCTTGATTTCAGCAAAATCCATATTTTATGCACCAGGCAGGGGGATTTTTCTTATGCCCTGTGCTGCTGCCTGTGTCATAAGCAGTGAAATGTTTTGAGTTCAAAAGTGCAAAAGACACTCCGACGTGCTGTGAGGAGTCTAGTTGCTGCATAACTTGATTCAGTACCCAGAATGCTATTGTTCAAGGATGAAATAATGTTTCAGCCTTTACTAAAATGTTGATAATGTAACAAAGATTGATGTTGTTTCCTGCTGTACCTAAGCTGGTTGACAAGTCACTGAGGTGGTGACTTGTCCTGTAGTTTAAGATGGCTTGTGTCATTTGCAGGGTGTTCAGTTACTTTGTTATACTGTACTGGCTTGTTCCCCTGGTTCATTTGCCACCTGGTTGGAGGCACAAAAGAGAATGCTGTACTAGGACAGATGTCTTTCCATACTGATGATCTATCTCCTTGTTTAATTTATTAATGTTAATAATTTACCGTCTCTCTTTTTTAGGATATCATACCTCAGCCTTTATTAGATCAGTACTTGTCAATGACTGACCCAGCTCGAGCCCAGACTGTTGACACTGAAATAGCAAAACACTGTGCTTATAGTCTCCCAGGGGTGGCCTTAACTCTGGGCAGGCAGAATTGGCACTGTTTGAAGGATACATATGAGACCTTGGCATCAGATGTACAGGTAAAATCACATTTTCAGACTAGAATTTAGAACATCATTATACAAATTAGAAATAGGCAAGCAAGCAATGCTGAAGCTTACAAGAAACCGTGAAGCTGTTGATAGTGTGCAAAATTTATGTTCAAATCCTTTTCCCTTTTCCTTCTCTCTGCTCCCCCCACTTCTGTCTCCTCCTTAGGGCTTTAAGAAAATGCAGTTTCGTAAATATAATGCATGTACAGAATTTGGGAGCTTGTGTAAATATTTTTGCCTCTTCTCACCCTCCAAAAAAACCCCGTTCTATTTCTTCAGTATTTTCTACAGTTCCAGTGTTTAATCTAGAATTTTTGTTTATTTGCTATCAACAGTGGAAGGTACGTCGGACGCTAGCTTTTTCCATACATGAACTGGCTGTTATTTTAGGGGATCAACTAACAGCAGCTGATCTAGTGCCGATTTTTAATGGATTCTTGAAAGATCTGGATGAAGTGCGCATTGGAGTTCTTAAACATCTCTATGACTTTCTGAAGGTAAGAGGATATGTCATTTAAATACATGGGTTTTCACTTCCTTAGATATAGGGATGTCTCTGTGTTTCACACTGAAAAAAACTTTCTTTAGACATTTTAGGCAGTTAAAACAAACAAACACTTTTTTGTTTTATTTTCCCCCAGATATGTTATTTTAAATGCTTTTTTATGATTCTTTGAATTCCATTCCCAAATAAATAAATCCTCCTGTATCTGATCTTTTCTTACTTTTGCAAGCCAGTGCAAAGTAAGTGTTATTTAGAGTAATCAAGGTCTGTAGCAGGAAGGACTATGATTAATTTAGGGGTTGGGGAGGAACAGATTAGATCATTAATCCATTTTTGGGACCCTCTACAAGAGTGGTCTTTCCAGTATCTTTTCTTACACTTTTCCAGTCAAGTTCAACAAGGAAAAAATGGGTAAAAGCTCTGTAGCTGGAAACATTTCAAAGTGGTGTCTCGTGTGCTTATTTGAGAACGGGCTGAAACTTCAATTCCTCACTACTTGACTGGTGGACAAAGTATGACTAAAAGACTTAAAAAAGAGTTTTTCAGTTAGGTGTGTCTAATTTGATCGTGCAGTTTCATGCTTGATTTTTCAGTAACTGTACAGTAGCTCTTGGAAAATTCAGCTTCTACAGCTAGATGTCTACAGCTTTTAGAATCTGGCCTGTGGTTTTCTGGAGAGTAAAACATTTTCTATGAACATCCAACTTTTTCTTACAGGAAAATGCAAATAAATAGCAATGTCAAGGAGTAAGGAACAGAAAATATCCCAGAGGGGTACAGCTTCTAAAGTTTCAAATTGTTATTTTGAACTGCTGGATTCATCAATTTCATTTAGTAATACCTTGTTTGTGGAACACCTTTTCCTTCAGTTGCTTCATGCAGACAAAAGGCGAGAGTACCTTTATCAGCTTCAAGAATTTGTGGTGACTGATAACAGCAGGAATTGGAGGTTTCGTTATGAACTGGCAGAGTAAGTAAAAATGTACTCATTTCAACTTCTGGTGATACGGTTCCACATCCTGAATCGTGGTTTCATATCTGGAATTGAACATGGGGCGTGGAGATATTTAGGTTTAACCTTGAAACTACATTTAGAATCAGTAGGTCTGGGAGAGTGGCAGAAGCTTAGGGTACAACACACTGACCCACCAGCTTGCCATAGCTCAGTCTCTAGGGATCACCTGTTCGATGAGAAGGTCATTTTCTCTTTGTTCTCCATTGAGGCTGGGAGCCTTAACCAACTTCCTTCAGTGATCCATAACTCATTATCTTATATTCAGACAACATTGCTGTTGGATGGTAGGGTTAAATAACTACAGAAAGCAAAACAGCAGGGAGATGACTTTTACCTCTTTATAGCATTAGACTGAGATTGGAATATAGAATGCAGTTTTGATGTCCACATTTTAAAATGGATATGAGGAAAAATTGGTCTCCATCTGCACACGTAGGTGAAGTGTGTAGTAGGAGTGTATATGTTACCTGATTAAACATTTTGTAATGGTGCACCAATGAAAGATATATTTTTTGGGCTGATACTCATGGCCAATTATTAACGAGCCATATTGGCTGGTAGCAATCTGATTGCTGATGTGCAAGCCTGGCAGAGCTTGCACATCACATTGCACTGGAGAGCAGTGTTGGGTTGGTAAGTCTCTGCGGCGAGGGAGGGAGTGGGGCAGGGGCAAGCGCTGCCCAGCCAGGGTGGGGCATGGGATGGAGCCATGCTTGTGTGGGGTGGGGGCTTATACTGCTGTGTGCACCCCCAGAGGAGGCATGTGCCCCCTGGATCAGTGCATGGAGCGAGGGTGAGCCTGGGGCTGGGCTCTTCCCAGTGGAGTTGTTGGGCTGAGGCTGCACTTGGGATGGGTGGTGGTGGTGCTAGGAGGGGGGCTATGGCAAATTTTTGGCGTGGCTGTAGTTGCCCTCCCTGTGTTGCTGTTGCCACCTGCCCCATGCACAGCCCTGGCCCAAACCAGTGCCTGGTGCCTCCTCCAGCCCCAGCCCATAGGAGCAGCCCACCCTCCCCCCATGCACAGATTCAGGGCCCATGTCCGCTTTGCCTCTCCCGGAGGTGCGCGCAGTGGTGGGAGCTGCACCTGCTCCTTCCCAGGCCCCCGGACAAGCCACTTGCAGCTCTGTCCCGTGACCTGGGCAGTGCATGTCCCAGCCTCACTCCCTCTCCCTCCCCCAACTTACAAACCCCACGCTGCTCTCCAAGCTGCTGGGCTGCATTCCTGGCTGCGTGCATGCTACAACTGTGCCCATGCTTGGCTTGTTTATTGGCGACAGTATCAGCCACATTACCAGCAATCGTCTTTTTTTTAGCTGATGTCAATTTTCCCTTCATCGGTGCCAATATGATATGGCCTGATGTATGTATCGGTGCACTTCTACCCTTTAGTTGACTCGCTTAGCTTTTTTCCACAGAAAAGTGCCTCAGAAGCAAAGGCCTAGAAAATATTTTGCTCATGTATTTTTTTTTTTTTTTTTTTTTTT
>NW_017729009.1:18883278-18906084 GCF_001723915.1 Gavialis gangeticus
TTTTTTTTTTTTTTTTTTTTTTTTTTAGGTGAGAGAAAATTGAGAAGCGATTTTAATTCTGATGTAAAATATGTTCACAGGAAGGTACCACTATTACCACAAATCACAAACACACTGAAAGCAATCCAAAAACTTGTATTAAAACAGATAAGCAGTAACAACAACAGTACTTAAACATAATTAATTAACTCTAGATACAAAATTCACAAGTATGATAGAACAGGTCAACCGGAACCACTAGCATAGCCTATTAATCCAAATGAACCCTAAAAATACATCAATTTAACAATCCTGTCAAGAAAAAGAGATGAATTCTGGAGGCCTAGATCTGAGAGAGATGCACTCTGGAATAAGGGAGGGGTGATACTTACAGTCTTCTCTGAGCTTGACTGCAGAATATCTCAACAGTGTGAGCTGCTAGACTGCTGCAGATACCCCACCTTCAGGACACCAGACTTCTGCACTGCCTAGTTCACCAATCAGGCAGAATGACTGTTGCCCTTCAGGATCGGTTGTCCTACCAGTATCCCTGCCCCACATCCCACCTGGTCTCTGTCTCTCACTGTTTCATAAACTCGGGTCTGGTCTCGCCCTCTGTCTCACATATACAGACACACAGTGTCTCTCTCTCTGTCTCTCTAATACAGAAATAGTGAAATCAAACTGTCTGATAGACCAGAAGTCAGACCAGCTGGTCTCATGGCCCCACCTGCCTTTAAAATCTGTGAAACATGTAGAGCATGTTAATTCTTGTCTAGTCACTGACAGGTCTGATTGTACTTAACTGTGGTTTAATTATGGGTCTATGCAGGATGGGTCTATAAAATCTTTTAAACATTATTGCAAGCACCCTTTTTTATTGTAAAGTAAGCTGATTAATTTAGGGTTTTTTTCATGCAATTGAGTGTGTTTTGAGGGTAGAATAGATTTGGTGGAAGTTTATAATAATGATGTTTTTATTTTAGTATCTAGATAGCTAGCCAGTAGCTAAAAAATCAATTTTTATTTATTTAAAAAATTAAGCATAATGCATTTTACTACCTACAGCTTCCATCATTTCAAACTAAGGTACTTGCTTTCACAGAAATCCTAATGTCAGGATACCATCTGCAGGTGTAATGCTATCCTTGTAATATAAACCCAGTGCAGAAAATAGCAGTTTGTCGCATGATGGTTCCCTGACATCTAGTGGGTGAACTTTGCAACTTCACTATGGGGTGTCTGGGAGTGATTGGCAGTGCTGCACTAATGGCTGTTCCTGCGAAGCAGTGATTCTCAACCTTTTTAGACTCAACGCCCCCACTCTCAGAAAATGCCAGCTCTTACTTTTCAGTTGTTTCTTGACTATGGAAAGTAATAGAACAGTTCTTTTGCAGAACTCAGACCACAGGAAGGGAGGGATATTTTTGATGCCATTAATCCCTATTTGAAAACTCAGAGCTTATCCTGTGTATCGTTGTTTGCACCTCTAACTGTGCTAATGTTACATGGCAACCCCCAGCACCCTTGAAAGGATTTCATGGCACCCTGGTTGCGAATCGCTGCTGTAAAGGCTAGGATACCTTATGTGGAGTTTTCCCAACATTGTATACCTTAGATATTTATTTATATCCTCTCTGAAATAATTCAGGGAATGAAAGAGTGAAGAAGAACCTGAGAAACCATAAAAACCTTGCTCTGTATTTTCGTAGTATTCTCTTGATGATTTTAGCAGTACCTTCTATATGTGCAGTTTGTACAAAGTCTTGCTGCTGAAGTTGCATTTTCATATATTTTACTCAATTGAACTGGACTAGTTTTGATGATATATACTCTATGTATACATAATAAACTGAACCAAAGTCCCAAAGCATTGCATAATAACAGTGATTTTTTTTTTCCTCAAGCATTTTCAGCAGCTTTGTTCAAGAAACCATATTGATTTCCTTCTCCCCCCTACCATCAATAGGAAAGGAAAAATGAGAAGAGATTAATGTTATGCTTCCCAAAGATAATCCCTTCCATTTGTATTGCAGACAGCTGATCCTGATATTAGAACTCTACAACCCTAATGATGTGTATGATTATTTAAGACACATTGCACTAACTCTCTGTTCTGATAAAGTATCTGAAGTCAGGTGGATCTCCTTCAAACTGGTAGGGGTTTTATTCTTTTTTATTTTCGTAACACTTATACAAATAAACTTGATAAGCTTGTCGAAGCGGTAGTTTCAAACAGACACTCTGAACACAAATATGTTTCAATTTTGAGCTGGTCAAATTGTTTTATTTGTCTATAGTTTGATGTGAATTCATTGATATGGTTTGTTTGCTTTTAAAATGACTTTTTAAAATCATAGATTTCTAGAGTTGGAAGGGACCTATTAGATCATTGAGTCTGACCCCCCTGTTCTGGGGGTCTTTTATTAGTCAAAATTGACAAGGGACTGAAAAGTCAAAATAAGACCCAGCAAAACAGCTTTAAATTCTCTTTTTCTCATATGCCTACAGAAACACAGCACTGTTATATTTCTATAGAACGTGTGCATCTCTAAGTAGTGTTTAAGAATGTGATGCAACCGAAGCACCAGCTTTCACAATCTGAATCTCATGCCTGATCTTCTTACAGGTTGTGGCTATACTACAGAAGTTCTATGCAAACAATGCAAATGCGTTGGGATTAAATTTCATTAACGAACTTGTAGTGAGGTTTCGTCATTGTTCCAAATGGGTTGGAAGACAAGCTTTTGCCTTCATTTGTCAGGTTGGAATGCCTTCTTATGTTTATATGTTGAATGTATACATACATATTTGGGAGAGTTTCTAATGCTTCTAAGAAGGAAATAAATGGCTTTCACTACTGAGAAAGGGATATGGAGCCATTGACTTCCATCTTATTTAAATTGACTAAAATCAGTACTGACTGAATGTTACTTATCTTCTGACTATAGCTTATTGCAGGGGTCAGCAACCCCCGGCACGTGTGCAGCATGTGGCATGCAAGGCCATTTTGCTTGGTGCACAACCACCAGCCCGGGCTCTAAGCAGCTGCTGCCAGCCTCAGAGCTCAGGCTGCTCCCAGCAGGCAGCTGGGAGGCTGCAAGCCCTGTTGCAAGCAGACCGGGCTCTGTGGGCCAGCTGCAGCCGGGAGGCTGCAAACAGCTGCTCCGGGCCCGGCATGTCGGCCCTCCAGTACCTTCCAAGGTAGAAATTGTGGGTTTTTTTGGCACTCTGGCCAAAAAACATTGCCTACCCCTGGCTTATTGGCTTAATTGACCTGATTTTAGTCCAAATTACTAAGCTGTCTTGGCCAGCACTTTTGATGATAAAATCAGCTAGAAGATGCTAAAACAAACTTTGTTTCATAAAACCCACCTTGAGAACCAGTAGGAACCAATGTTCTGCAGTGAGCAAGGTTCATAAGGGCTACGTGGATAAAGAGAGGTTCCCAGACAAGAACTGGTAGAAAAACAGGTGCGCCTGGAAGTGCCTTGGCTTGTCTAAACAGGAGGGGAAATGGCAGTGGGAGCTGACTGCATTAATCTTTGGTTTAACTGAAAAGAACAAAAGCTGTACATCTTGTCCTTTTGGCCAAGGAAAAAATTCCCCCAGAGTCAAGGTGACCCACAAAGGTGGCAAGAGTCCTCTTGTTGCTTGGACCACGTAAAGGAATTGTGACCACCTTAGTCCCTGTCTGAACAGGAAGTTCTTGATTCTTCTTCCATCTCTTTGGGTCACCTAAATGCATTGATTGGACCTGTCCATCCAGGAACTGGGAAGTGAAAAGAATGGCCAGCGGGAGAAGGAAAAGAAACAGAAACAACAATCAGCCTCTGCTTTGTAAATGTAAAGTGTTGAGCATGCAACTGAAATAGATAACATGCTTCTATTCTGTTTTTTTCTATATAGTTAACTTTTTCTTTTTAAACACAGACCAAACTAAGGGTAAAGTGCAAAGGGGAGGGGGAGCTCAATATTTTAAGATATTGATGATTCAGCTTGCTAAGTATGTTCTGTCTTAGGTTTTGTCTTCTGTTCTGCTTTTATCCCCCAGGCAGTGGTAGAGGAGGAGTGTATGCCTGTTGATCAGTTTGTTGAGCACTTACTCCCCAGTCTTTTAAGTCTTGCTTCTGATCCAGTGCCAAATGTAAGGGTTCTGCTAGCCAAGGCTTTAAGGCAAACACTGTTGGAGAAAGGTATGCTAAATAATTCCTTTGAAAGAACTAATTTCTTATGAGTTCCATCGTTCCTATAACAGTGCTGTTCTTTACAAATTGCTTTGCTCAGCTAGTAAAATGATGTTCAGTTTCTCTGTACAACAGAATAAGCATGCTATAATCGGGGAGTGTGCAGAACATAATATCAGTGTGCAGAAGGATGACACCATGTTTGTATTGTGTGGATTTTTTTTTCTTTTGGGAAGTTTTTTCCCAGGACTATATATCCTTTGAAGCTGACATTACATCTAATATAGGAGATGTGACATTACATCCAGTAGAGGGCAGTTGTAATGTTTTGTAATGAGAAGTCACACAGTCTTCTGCAGATTACTTTTTAGAGGAAGAACCAGTAAACTGTAGGGAATGGGATGAAAAATTCATGCAGAAGACCATTGAGAAGGTCTTTTTTCTTTCTTTCTTTGCATTTCTTTAAAAAAAAAAAAGGGGGGGGGGGGTTCAGAACATGGTAATGCTAGTGGAATATTTAAAAGGTTCTTTGCAAAATCTATTTGCCATACTCATTCTTCTTGCACCTGCCTCTGTTCCTCGTAGCATCCAGGTCATCTCTGCTATCTTTTCTGTAAGATGGCGCACAGGAACCTCCCACTCTGTCTAACCTCTGATCCTTCCCCTGCTGTCTTCTGCCCCTACCCCTATCCCTACCCCTACTCCAACCCTCCAAATCAGGTACTTTTTTAAAGTAGGCTTTTTTTTAAAGGTTTTTTAAAAAAAAATATATATATATATATATATATATATATATAGGCTTAAAAAATAAAGTATGATGGTGGCAGCCAGCCAGGTTTCCACTCATGCTGGTAGATTTCCACTTAGGACTCAGCAGAAGCAAGAGCCACTTTTAAAAAATAATGAGGACTCAACAAATAGTTCTGCCCTTGCCGAGCAATAGTAAAAGCAATTAAGAAAGAAAAATACATGTTCCTCTTGTCTGGTTTGCTTGGGCTTGCTTTAACTTCCTGAGGGAGACCAAGCCTGCAAATCAGACGAACTGCCTTGAACAATTTTTGTAACTGGGTGAAGGAAAAGGCTAACACTACCACCATGCATGCTCCCTATGCCTGTGACTTGGGTGGGGAAGCAAAAATTTTTTTTACTTTTTCTTCTAATAGGAGAATGTGAATAGTTTGTGATAGGTCTGAGCAGTGTACTGTATTGCAATGTTTTGAGGGTAATGGGTGGGGGGAAGCAGTAGTAGCAGCTGAAATAGAGGGGCATGGGGCTGTGCAACTTTACTGAGGTGGGGAGTGAACCCCCCCGGCTTGGGAAGCACTGATGTAAAGTTAGATGAACTTTGGTTAGATGAACACCTTGCTGGGGTCGTTTGACCCCAGTACTCTTTCCTGCCATGGCAGGGGGGCGGACTAGATGATCTCCTAAGGTCCCTTCCGACCCTAGAAATTATGAAACTATGAAAGTATGGCTTTGCTGAAAACGTTTTTTTTTTTTTTTTTTTCCTTCTCCCCCTTGTTCTAGCTTACTTTAAAAGTGTTGGCAATCCTCATCTAGAAGCTGTGGAAGAAACTGTCCTAGCTTTACAATCTGACAGAGACCAAGACGTTTGCTTTTTTGCCACTGTAAAACTAAAACAGAATAACATGGAGACCACTTCCATTGAAAAACAAAACTGAGCTGTTCACCTGCTATGAACCCTGAACATCAAAATGTTAACATGCCCTGTGTTCTTGGTTTGCCTGATTCATGGGGAGGAGAAAGGAGCAATTGGCTGCCTACCTGAACTGAAAGGAAAGGGATCGCTGACAATGCCACAGTCCTCACTAAATGACCACCTTTGTAGCTACAGCTGTGGATACTAGCTGATCAGTCAGACTTTGGGGATTTTTTCCCTCATAAAAGTGGGCTGTAACTTTCATATCTATCCAGATTTCAGTATTGTATATATCCTCTTATTAAGAAATTACACAAATGTAACATTTCAGTATCATAATGTTAATGTTTCTTAATACCGTTAAAAAAAGTACAACCCCTATGAATGCCAGTAATAAAGCAATCTGCTACAAGCTTAAAGGACTTCCTAAGCTTTGAAGCCCAAGGTTAGTATGCTTAAGTGAAAATGTTTCCCCCGTTTTATTGTGGTTTTTTATATTGTTTATAATATTACATTTTATTATTTTAAATGAACAATGTGTGTATACATATATGTGAATAGCTCCTGCAGCTTGGCAAAAATAATTCACAGAACTTTAATCTCATATCAATGAGAGAGATCGAAGAAGTCATTTCACTTTAAACAGCACAGTTGGCAAGTAAAAGTTAATGTGCATAGGTCACCTTTTACCTTTTAATAGACATCTGATATATTTTAAATCACAGAGGGATTAACTTGCTTTGTATTTTGTGGCTCTTTCTTATTACTTTGTCTTTTTATAAACTGCATTATCATAGCTTTTCTTTGTACACTAACTGTTATCTCCCCAAACATTTCTGTCCTCAAGTGAGTTCATTTAATTAAAATCACATTGGTAGGAGATTAAAATCTTTAAATGTTTTGCAGAGTATGTAAAAAGGGGGGCATGCACATGCACATTCACATAACTTGAAAAAACTTGTATGAGGTTCAGCAGTCATTTTCCTTGGAACCTGCCTCTCTCAAACTTACAATCTATGATCTCCTACAACGAGAGGAGATTCTTGTAAAATATTGTGGTCTCAAGTTTCCAAAGGAGGTGAAGCGCAGGTTTTCCGAGTAAGGAAGCTGACCTACTGTTCTTCACAAATTCTGTTTTTATAACTGTCTGTGGTTGTCATTATGGGGGTTGGAGGTGAGCAAAAACCCCCACAAAAAAAACAAGAAAAAAACAAAACCCACAAACTAACATTGCCTGGGGTGGCACTTGGGACATCAAGACTGTGTTAACCTGATCTCAGTATATCTAACCAGGAACTTCCTACAAGAAGAGAATAAAATCCCTGTCATTAAATCCAACAATTTTATGAAATACCAACTTAAGTTGCAATGTTGATGCCCTTGGCTGTTCCATTTTCACCCCTGTTTTCCCTTGCATCCTAAGTCTAACGTGGTCTATTGAAGTTGGGGAAAAGACGCATTGACTTTAATGGGCTTTGGATCAGGGCCATAACCTTGTTTGAGGAGGACCGTTTATATACTGGGGAAATGTCTCATTTAATGGTAGATAAATTATTATGTTCAGTGTTTGCTCAGTCTGTAAATAGACCAATGAGAGACTATTTCCATCTATGTTATTTCATTACTGTAGCATTAAGTAGTTCAACTGTTTGGAAGTTAAAAATATTGCTCTTTAACTGGATTGTCAGCTGTACGGGAAGTAGCTTTCTCAGCCTGACTCTTGTACTTTTTGGAAGGTTCAATTTTGTATAAATGTCAATGAAACTAGTTTTGAATTATACTGTATAGTATTTGTAATAAATTGTTTGCTTGCAAGACCATAGGTGCTTTTAGAATCTATAAGGGAAAATATATAGTTGCTATTTCAGTAAACAGTCTAAGCTCTGTAAATTCCACAAAGTTCTACGCTTAATTTTTTTTATAATTTTAAACAAATGCCTCTTCAATGCAAACAGATTTTTTATGACTGCAGATTCTCAGCAAAAAAGTCAAGTTAATTTTTTGTAGTTTTAATATCTTTTTTCTAATGCTAACATTAAACTAATATTTTTAAGAGTTCAGATTTTCTAAAATTGTTCCGACCAGGTTTTATTTTTGTTGACTATTAACAGGTCGTTCAGTTTCCAAGCACTGATCACAACTTTTTTTTTTTAAATGTACATAGATATGTTTTTAATGTACTGTATATAAACTGGTTACTTCAAACATCAACACAACCCAGCTTTGTTTCAGCAATCATCTTAAATAGCTACCTTTACCTGCAGTAATCTACCAGAAAACCCAAATGTCCATTGGGTGGGTATCTTTACAGAGGTGGGATAGTTTTCATAATGGGACTTCTTTAATTAAAACTTGTGGGGTGTTTTGTTTTGGTTTTTGTTTTTTAAAAGCCACCAGCTAAGTTCACAAAATCTCTTTTTAAAAAAAAATTGTGCTTTTAAAGATTTTTGGTACCTCTAGCTCTAGAGATCCATGGCCATTTTAAATAATGTGATTTTTTTTTTTTTTTAATTTAATTTAATTTTTTTAACTAGGGCTTTTAAAAACTTGTTAAACTATGGTTGTATGCACTAGAGGGGATGCCATAATTCTCCTTTTAACTTTAGACAGTGTGCAGTTCTATTAATTTGGTGCACTTTTTACAGTTTTGTTTTTTATTTTATACTGGAAATATTTCAACGTGGCTAAAGACTGCACTTTACAGCTCATACCAGACACATGTATGCAATGAAGATTAAAGCTATGTATTCTCATGCAATTCTCTGGGTTGTTTAAATTATGCAAAATTGTATGTTGCAGATGCAGCAAAAGTTAGTCTACTTTCACAAAAGCTGCAAGGATGTAATTTCTTAAAACCACTTTTGACTAAGGGACCTGAAAATAACATTAGTGGTGCAATATTGCTGTAGAAAATTATCGGGCACTTGTAATCCAAAGCATGTTAGTCATGTTGCTTAGAATTCCAACTTGCTGTATCCGCTATAGAGGATATACCCTTGGCATCTAACTGGACACTGCCCTAGTGGCAGTTTGCGTGTCTGTAAAAACAGTGTTGTTTAGAGTCCAAATAAGTGAAGACACTCTGGAAGTGCCACTCACTTGTCAGAATATAGAATCTATGTAACTTTCTATTTGTATTTATCTCAATAAATTCTGCAACTGTTTTACGAAATGTCTCAGAGGTGGCCAGATCTGTCACAAATAGCGTGTGCATTTTGTCATCTTCCACTGCGTGAGTCTGTTATAATGCTGGAGGCTGCAATGGCAGTGTATGGTCAACAGTATTGATTCATTATATGGTTCAAATGGCACCATAAAGAGCTAGATTAGGATTTAAATTTAACATCAATATCTAGTTTGGGCAAAATGTAATGTTGTCATTGATGCTTTTAATTTTGGAATTTCCCCAGTCTTCTGTGCTTGGTGTTCTCAGCCTTCATGTTGCATCAGAAGTCATTTAATGTGGGGAAGGGTGAAGTGGCCAGGGGACTGGATGAGAACACTGCATGGGCAGAGAGCTGCTGGGTCATTTTTGTTTTTCTTTTTCCCCTCAGCCCATCTGAGTGTTGCAGTCTTATAGTTGCATATCCTTATTTCTGCTTTTTTTCTGTGTATCCTTCCTCAAGTGCTTGCCTCCCCATGCATTGACAGGGACATTCATACTTCTCCCCAGCTATGACCACTCCCCGTACCTCTCCCAACCCCAAGTGCCCATCTGGCCTTCCCAAAATGCTCTCCTGCACTCCCTCTCTATTTTTATCTAAGTCCCCCTTTCCTTCTCTCATGTTCTCCACCCAATTTGCCCCTAAGCCTGTCTTCTAGACCTTCCCCCAGCTTTACTTCTCCAACTCCCTGTCTTCTCCAAGGATCAATCCTTCCCTTTTTCAGATTTCCTCTTTTCCCTCAAATTTCTGAGAAGGTCTTCAAGTAATCATAAATGATAAATCCCAAGGTTCAATCTTGCCCTATGCTTTCTTCTGTATGGGAAGAAAGAAGCCTGCATTGCACTGGTAATAGGGATTCATGTCCAACTGGTTCTCTAGTCTGTCCGGTGAGGGGGAACATATCCCCATGGTTAGGGACAGAAGTTGCACACGGACTGGTTTAAGTGATCAGAAACTGGCTTAAACCTGTAACAGAGCATAATTTAAGTGCACATAAACCAGTTTCAAAATGGCTTGAACTGGTTTAAGAGAAACCTGGTTGAATATAGTATCAGACTTGACTGATTTGGGTCAAACTGGTTTATGAAACTCCTGTCCCAGAACCCTTCCTGGTTCAAGTTAAATCACAGTCCCCCAGCATCCCAGCATACTTTCCAGCCCTGGGCTGAGCTGTGCAGCCTGCTCCAAAGAGTAGGGCTGGCCCCACCCCTCTGCTCCCTAGCTGGAGCAGTGAGGGTTGGCTGACAAGGGGATGTGGTGGGGAGGGGCAAGCCCAGTCTGCAGCTCCCCCACCTCTCCTCCCACCCCAACCCGGCAAACTCGGCTGGGGTCTAGGGCCAGGGAGGGGGGTTAAACACCTCTTCCACCACTCAAACTCACTGTGGACTACAGACTCCAGAGGCACCTGGAAGCAGAAAGAGGAAGTGTTGAGCAATCCTGCAGAGTCCTGCTGCTGTAATTCTGGACTGCAAGTCCCAGAGACCTTGGGGGTTCCTGGAAGAGGAAATGAACACACAGCCAGCAGGCATGTGGCTGCATATCTGGAATCAAAGGTAAATGTCTGTTCTCTTTTCAATTTAATCTGTGCAGTTTAGGCTAATCTGCAAAGACTGAATCGATTCAGTCTTGGGCTTTTTGACTGTACCTAGCCCAAGTCTGCAAGGAGATCTAGTAATAGCTTTGTTTACTCATCGGGGGCATCTTGGCTAGCTATGGGGCCGTGCATTATGATTATGATGAAAACCTGTGGAATCTCAACTGTCATGTGATGTAACATTTTAACTCCACTATTTAGCTCAGCAAAGCGGCTGTTTAGCTCAGTTGCTTAGAGTGTTGTGCTGGTTTGATCGCTGGTTGGACTGGATGATCTCTTGAAACCCCTTTCAGCCTTACTTCTCTGTAACCCACATTCAGGGCATACATATGTCACATCATCATGTACCCTGCCCAGATGCTCTGTGACATCGCACTGATGCTCTTCAAATGGTTGCGTCTCCAGTGACTTAGTGAGTTTAATGACAACAGTCCATTGATGGAAGGATCTCCAAGCTAGTCCCCCAACCCATAGGATGTGGCCACGCTCTCGCTTCACTGCCCCCTCCAAGAAGGAAAGGACCAGCAAAGCAGCTCCAGGCAATAGCAGCGCGGCACCCACAGTTTCTCTGCCAGCACAGTTCACTGTCCAGCTCCACCTGCCTGAGACCAATGAGACTTTCTCACTGCCCGACTGCCACAATGACTTGACTATACAGAAACTCAAGGACCATTTGGAGTTACTGGCTGGCATTCCCCTGGATTTTCAGCGTCTCCAGTACCTGGATGAAAGTGAGGACCTCTAACCCGGGGACTCTCCAGGCAAGGAATCCTTGCCACTCAGTATCCTTAATACTTGTTCAAGTCCAAGGGCCACACCTGCCCATTCTTGTGGCACTTAGTACCTGGATGAGGGTCTGAGCTCTTTGTTCTTCCATCCCACTATGTGTATGGAATTGATCTTTTGTCCCAGCCCTTGGCATTCCTTCCACCTGCCCTGGGGGACTGCCAATTCCACCCATCTGTGGCTTGCTAGGAGCTTTGCCAGGTGTGTGAAAAGGATGACCATTTTGTTTCTGCAGCATTTAATGCCTATTTAAAAACAGCCCCTGCCATCCAGTCACCTGCCTTACCTGCACATGTGCGCACACAAAGTTTTCATCTCGATTAGTATCCTGTCTGCCCATTCTAACCATGCAATATGTTCTGTCTTAAGCCCTGATCCTTCACTAAGCTCTGGGTTAGCACAGGGATCTGCCCATGTGGACCTTATTGCAGGAGGGTAAGGTATCCCAGACAGGGACCATGCCTTTGTGCTCACACAATGGGATGTCAACCTTTGTTGGAGTATCTGGGTGCTACTACAACAGAAGCAGTCAATACAGGAGGCAGACAGCAAAACCAGATCAATGCTACGTTCACTAGGGGCCGGGGGGGGTGGGAAGGCTTTCAAATAGAATTACACCCATCAAATAATGATTTTGTAGTCAGGGAGTCTTGTAGGTTGATGTGCTGAGCATTTTCTTTTCTAAAAGCTGTATGCTTTTCAAATGATATCTTAACTTTTTTTGGATTTCCCTCCAGTAGACCTGCCAGATGATTCTACATTTAAGAGCCATGATATTGTCCCTGGTGGGACAATTACTTTGCGCATCTGGCAACATGATGGCTTGGGGCATCTCGTAGCTGCAGCTGCAGAGGGAAATATTCCAAAGGTTGGTTTCATTACTTTTGTAAACACGGGGAGGGGGGCAGCTTTTTAAAGAAAGCAAGAAAGGCGGGTTAGTAAAAGGTTCCTGTTCTGGATGCCCACCTCAGACTAGTCTACATACTGCAAAGGTTGAGAAGGGGTGCTCTACCTCAAATAATGACCTTGGAAAGCTTACTAATGTGAAATCTTAGCTAATTATTAATCACAATAATACTGGAATATACCGGTCTCTCTGAGTGTGGTTTAAAAGGAATTGGAAATCTGAAGATGGTGAATGGTTTGGGCAAGAGGGAAAACATCCTGATCATGCTGATTCCTGAGTAAGGCTAAGTGCTGCTTCAAAGCTCATGGTTCCTCCAAATTCAGTGGCGCTAGCATTGCTGTAGGAAGTCTATGATATCTCCCCAGCACTTGTACGTGCTTCAGTGAAGGCGCAGGAGTGTGTAGCATAGACTGTGGTGTCCCTTGAGATGAGAGAGGTACTGTATTGTGGTTAAGGGCTGGCCAAAGATTTTTCTGAGTAAACTTTCTCA
This sequence comes from Gavialis gangeticus, assembly GCF_001723915.1. Taxonomy (NCBI): domain Eukaryota; kingdom Metazoa; phylum Chordata; order Crocodylia; family Gavialidae; genus Gavialis; species Gavialis gangeticus. The sequence goes on from NW_017729009.1 coordinate 18,896,046, forward strand.
ACTGGAAATCGGGTTTTTGAAAAAAGCCCTGCAGCTGCCGTGGCACTCGGGACCCCTTGCCAGGAGAGGGAATGTCATCATGGGGGAGAGCCAGCTGAAGGAGACCCACCTGTAGTGTGAGTTGGGAGCATGAGATGCTGTTGGGAGGAACTTGTAAGAATAGAAATGTCACGAATACTGACACTTTTCACCAAAAACTCCATTAGACAGCTGCCCAGCTCCAGTCCTATCCAGTGTCTCTTCTGGACCTTGGTCTTTGCCTGGTTCCCGCCCCAGTAGTTTTAGAATAAGGCGATGTTTAATATTGATAACCGTTAAATATAATTAGCTGCAAATTGTGCAATGTTTTATTTTGCCAGCTAATAAGTGCAGGTGTTACGAAGGACCCTGTCGGCAGGACTCCCCAATCAGACTTCCTGGGTCCAGAGCAGGAGGCAGACTGGAGAGCACATCGCACATTTGTGGCACTCTACATCGCCAGTCACAGAGGCCATGCTGCTGCTGTCCATTTTCTACTAGAAAACGGTAATCGCCAGAACCGGAAGGTCCAAAGGGGCCATTCTGATAGTCGATGCTGACTTCCTACAGAAAAGGGGGCATCTCCTTTACACAGAAATGTGACCCTTTGGTTAAAAGCTGATGAATTTCTCCTGGTCCTGGTTGGGAACAGTGCTCTGAGAGAAAGCATTGCTTTTCTTTTCTCTCTCTCTCTCTCTTTTTGTTGTTGTCTCCTTCGTATAACCAAGATGGCAGTTCCATGAGAACTGACATGCAAAATGACAATCCTAGGCACTGTGCTCTGAAAAGCCAGGTTGTGGCATTGCAGGCTGTCTCAAAGAGGGCTTAGGGCTGAACTATGTGATTTTTGCCTTTTACTGAGGTCTATTTTTATTATGATTATAGGGGCCTGATCCAAGCCCAATTAAAAACAATGGGAATCTTTCTGTTGGCTTCAGCAGGGTTTGGCTCAGGCTGGATGCCAGCATTTGGAGCATTTCTCTGCCAACTGACTGCTATGCTTTCCCATCACTACAGTGCACAGATCGCAGCATCCCGAACAGCTGGGCTCAGATCCAGACGCCTATTACTTTAAATTTCAGAAAAGTTCTTGACCCCATTGCTAAAGTCAGGCTAGAAACTGCATGACTTGTACAGAGTGGTGGGTTTGTGCTTGCAATTAAGCATTTGTCTTACACCTTTAAGTGCCAGGAACCTGATAAATGATGTATTGATTCCATTGGGAAAATAAACTTCTTGATGTTAAGAAGCCATTAATACAGTTTAACCCTGGGTATTAATGGCTGGTGCTGAATGGTCTGCCCTGCTGTTTTACACCTAATGGATTATACACGGGATAACATGGCCTCAGGTGGCTGTAATTCTATCATGAGGTTCTGGGGAAGCCGTAAATCAGGTGAGCGAAGGGCAAGTACTTTATTCACATCACCTGGCTCCTGTATCATTGTTACTGCTGCTGCTTGATGAAAGTAGAGTTGTCAGGTCATGAGGAAAGAGACCCTTCCTTTGTCCAGCTGTGCTTTTTTCAGTCCAAGCCTGACCTTGTTGAAAGGACTTTTTTCCCCCTCTTTCTGTCCCTTCTTGGTTCTCAGCCCCACCTTGGGTTAAATAATTGCTCCTGGTGTACAGGGAGAGATGAGCCCTGCATGGGTCACTGTTGGGCCAAGGTCTGGGCCAAGGTAGTGGAGGTGAAGGCAGAGAGGGGCATTTGTTCCCTACGGATATTTGCTAACTGCAGTGGGAAGATCTTGATTACAATGTCTCCCAAGGACGTTACAATGCTGTGAAGTAAATTCAGGCCTCTGAGTGGCATTCTGTCCTTCCTTAAATGTGCAAGGCCACACACTGCCTTCTCCCGCCTTCCCAGGCCCTGAGCATGTGTGCTCTTTTCAGGTGCAGATGTACATTTTAAAACGCCACTGGGAAGGACTGCTCTTCACGTGGCTGCTATCAAGGGCCACTACGACTGCATCGATGAACTGCTCACCTACGGGGCACAGGCTGCTACCCCAGACAACGAGGGACAGACTGCAATGAGCCTTGCTCGCCTGTGGGGCCAGAAGCAGAGTGAACGCAAAATGTTCTCCTATTTTTGGAAGCAGAGAGCAAGTGGCGTGGGACCATCCATCCCCTCCTCCACCCAGAGGCCAAGCAAGACACCTACAAATTCCCATGTGGGCTGATTTACCTAGCCCTAGGGAGCTTGAGGGGACAGCTGGTTCAAGATCCATGCTTCAAATACCAGAAGTCCTGATGCGAAATGAGCTTGTGCTGGTGATGCCATAGCCCTGATGACAACCAGCTTGACAGCACTATTCCCAAACACGTTCTTAACTTGCAGGTTATTGAGACTGGTAATACTGTGCCCTGTCCAGTTTTGCAAGCTGTGCCTCCAAATTCTCTTTGAAATGCTTGTTGCTGGACTCATTTTCTGACCATTAGCAACAGGCTGGGATGTCTAGTGGGCAGATCAGGGAGCTGGAAATAAGGAAACACTGATTTGCCATGCAGTCCTTGGTAGGTCACTGGACTTCCTGTACTGAAAAACTGGCAGGAGGCATGGGGAGGGCTCCTAGTCCCTCTGATAACATGTGCTAATGAGGTTATGCCTACAAGTGGCTAACTATGATCACTGGTAGGTATAATGAGAATAAGTATGCATGCAAATTAGGTGTGCTGTTGGGTCCAGAGAATTTTAAACTAGCAGGATTTGCAAAAGCACCTCAGGGCATGAAGCACCAGCTCTCGCTGACTTTCAAAGGGACAGTTATGTTTTAAGAAATCCCACCCTTAATCCTTCAAGACCAAATTTCCAAGTGCTCAGCCCCCAGCAGCATATTGAGATCTTCCAGAGAGCTCAGTGCAAGAAGCCATGATGAGCTATACGTGGTGACTTGTGAAGCTCATGCTGTTCCCTGTGTCAATGCAATGTGCTTGCTAACAGAACTGGGATGTTAATGCCAGCTGTGGTGATACCGCCCTCCTAGGCACTCGGCCACCTCCTGGAGTTTTGTCTGTGCCTGAGTTAGGCACCCGAAGGAGACTGATACCCTTAAGGAAGGGTGATCCCTACGCAGCCATGTGAGCTAGCAATGAAATGTAAATGGAAAGGGCAGGACTTCAGTTTCTAATGTGGCTAGAAAGAGGTGACTGGGGCTCTAGGTGCCAGCCCTCTCCTTGAATTAGGTGCCTAAGCCTACTTTTCTGGTTTGTGAAGGAAAACGAACAAGTGCTGATTCACCCAGTGTGTTAGGAGAAAACTTGCTTCTGCCTGTTTCAGATCAGGGACTCTGCTCTCAAGCAGAGTAGGCATTTGAACCTGAGTCTTGCCTGTCTCAGGAGAATGTTCAAATCACAGGGCTATTAGCCATTTTGGGGACTATAACACACACCACATGCCCCAAATGGGACCGTTGCATCACTATAAGTGGATGGGGGAGAGGGTTCTACTCTCCAAAGCAAATGAAAGCCAATTGCTTCATCCGCTGAGTGTTACTTGCACACAACAAGGTGTGCACTGCATTTTTAAAACCTGCATTTTTAATTATAACCTATGGAGAAAACTCCAGCTTTTCCTATCACATTCAAATTTTGCAACAGAAATGAGCAGAAATCTCCTGGAGAGAACTAGGACATTGTTCTTGCAGTTCCCAGCAGAGGGCACTCAGGGATCAGGCATGACAGTGGAGTAGACAGACTCCTGCTTCACAAGAGGATTATTATTAAGGCCTGCTATTGGGTGCAAACGTATCCCTGGTAAGGATTGCCAGAGATTTTAATTGTGTTTGGTGTAGTGTGGTTTGCCAATCTGTGTGTGCCATTATCTCAGTTCTGAGGGGTGTGTGCCATTGTTTGTCAAACCAAGCATGATTCAAACAATCTGAGCAGAGCAGTGCGAGTCTTCCGTTGTCAAGGACTTGTTATATAGTTCCTGTAGAAAATACAATTGTTTGCACAGGAAATCTTCTTGTGTTGTTCTGTTGCTTAATTCTTTTAAGGTTTGAGGATACCATTGTTACAGCAGCTGCATGAGAACGGTAGACCACACATTCTGCATCTGGCAATGGCTAGAATTGATGTAAAAGATGGTGCTACTGGCATTCTGCTGTGTAATTGCCCATTTCAAGGAACCACATACAGAGGGTGCCTCTGGAAGCCTTTGATTTTTCATTTTTCTTGTCTGTCTAGACTGCCAGTCTGCACCCTAGATCCTAGAAATGTGGAAAAGATTTGTACCTGTTCCCAAACCTTGCATGGCCTCCTGATTGACCATGGTGGCAGGAAAGAACAAACTGGGAATATTGCACAGAAGGACCTAGATGATCTCAAAGGGTGGAGTATATAAAATGGGATGAAATTCAGCAGTACAAAGCGCAAGTACCTGTGTACTTGAGAAGAATGGCAAGAACTTCTGTTTTAAGCTAGGTTCATCACTTGGGAATCGTAGAGAAGACAGACGTGGATGGTAGTGGTTGATCATAGGATGACCATGACCTACCCCAGTGCCTTGGAAAAGGCATATACAAGCTCAGGGTGTATCAGGACAGGGATTTACAGCAGAAGTATTAATGCCATGGTACAAGGCACTGGTGAGACATCTGAAATCTTGTGTACTGTTCTGGTTGTCCATGTTCAGGAACGGTGGGATCTGACCTGACCAGGTACAGAGGAAGGCTAGATGGATGACCAGGGAATGGAAAGGCTGTCTCGGGAGAAAAGTGGGGGAGGAAGAACCTGGCTTAGCCTAGCAACATGAACAATGGGATGGGATAGGATTGAATACAAAAGCAGAAAGAAATATCAGGAAGGAGAAAGATATTTAAGCTAAAAGAAATGGTTAATTCCAGAAAAAAATGAGCATCACTAAATGTAAGCTGGGAATTAGAAGAAAGTTTATAGCCAATAGACAAGTAAGATTTCAGTCGAAGCACATCAGCGCCGTTTGCAGTTGTTGCTTTAACTAGCTATTGGAAAAAACAAAAAATCTCGGTCAGCATGGTTAAAGTGAATGTGTTGCTTCTTTTAAGTTGGATAATGAGCTCTGCCACTACATAGGAGGAGATCAATCTCGATAAAAATAGCGTCATGGTGGAAATGGCAAGAAAGAGAGAGTTAGTGGTTAGCGAAGGGGCTGGGAGTCTTAATTTTGGGATGTGTTCTCCAGCCAGAGCTGTCTGAACGTGTGACCTTGAACATCTGATAAGGCATCAGAGGTGCATGGTGGAACAGGAAAACAGATGCATCTCTGCATGAAGTGCCTGGTGCGGACATGCACATGGGCATGTGCCTGATCCCTTTTCTGTAAAATGGAGATTGAATCATGCCAAGGGATTTCCTTAATGTTTGAACAGTGCTGTGAGCTCCTCAGACAGGGACACGACAGAAGGGAAAAGTGAGAGGATTGTTAATAAAGAGGTTTTATTAATAAAAAGCCTCTAAACCACTACATTAGGACAAATGCCATGGCTGTTTCATAATGTATAGAAGCGTGCGACAGAAGCAACTGTTTGGAGAGAGACGTTTTACCTGGATGCAAAAGGCAACAAGAGTGTAAGTGAATGTATCATGACAAGCACAGAAATAATTCATCACATTTCCTCTTCATTATCAGCTCTGCTCGTTTCCTCGCCTGGACAGGACCTCCCCACTGCATGGCCTTCACTTCCCCTGAATCTTGACGGAGTGATGGTGCCGAGAACTCAAAACGTCTGACTTCTGCTATGTGGGAACATGCCACCACACCTGGCAAGTGTCCTGCATGTCTCTTGTCAAGCTTGGTGCCTTCTGCTGGTGATACTTCGCAGAACATTCGGAAAGGTCCTTCAGCTGTGAGCTGTCTTTCCCCTGGAGGAGTCGTCTTTATGCCCAGTTGCTCTCTAAATTACCCTTTGATCTTGCTTGTGTGCCATGTGTTCATATGCCTGTCTTTGTCCAAACTCCTTGTATATAGATGATGTGCTTTGCATTGTTGTTAAAAATCGGTTGATCTCTGTCCTCAGCCAAAGACTGTCTCTGCTAATGGCATTGCTTAAAGGTTCTTAGTCAGACCAGCATGGACAAGGTAAGGTACATGGGACTAGGCTTTATGAAAATAACCATGCAGAGGAACTGCTTTATTGATGGAGCTGAAAGCTGGTTTAGCCCTGTCTTGGAGCCGCAGTCAAATCCAAGGGACAATGAAGTGATGTGTGATTCAGGTATGAAAGCGTAGGTCTCCCTTCAACACACATTGCACTATGCACTCTGTTCGTGGCAGGGGTATCCAACTCATCTTGTGGCCTATGCTGGATCCTGACAGAGGTGTGGCAGACGCACAAAGGGTGGTGGGCCAGGCAGCTGCAGGGTAACCAAGGGTTGTGCTGCACAGGCCTCACCTTCCCTCTTGTTGCTGAGGGCCATTGACACCTCATTCTGTGGCAGGCTCTGCCCACTGCTAGCCATGCCCCCAGATTCCCTGGCCCACTGGTAGCCTGGCACACTGGATGGAGCAGCTCTATGGGCTGTGTGGTTTTCACCCTTGATTTATACTAATTAACCAGATGAGAGCCACGTTCAGAGGGAACAAAATTCCCATAAAATGTTTCACTGAAAACTAATTGAGACTATCTTCTCTTCTTCTCCTATGGCTGCAGCAGAAGTATTGCTGACCTTAGCTAACTCAGCACCAGCGTCTTTGAAGAAGGCTACTTACTCTGATATGTAATAGGGGCAGATTGTAAATGCAGGTGGCTGTAAATGGAAGGAATATTAGAAATTAGCTGGCTGACTTCAATTTGAGTCAATACTTTAAGCCAAAAGAGTGAAGAAAAATGCCTGAGGATTAAAAGGGGGGAAAGTGATGGTATTAAAAGAGAGAATCAGTGTGACCATAGCTCATAAGTCTTTTTCCATGGTTTTCCACATCTACTGATCCCAGCTGCACAAGGTTAAGTCAGGCACTGCACACAGAAAGCTTTGATCCAACTAATTTGCAAAAAATCTTTAGTTCCTAAAGGCACTTGCATGCGTGAGTCTAGTTCTCAGACTCCTTGCTCTTTCCCTTATGCAGAACTCATTTCCCTGTTGCCTGTGCTTTTCAGCTGTTCTGCTCTTTCTCCAGGGAAGCTAAATAATCATAACTAATAGTTAACTAATCACCATGCAAACATCCTTTCTTTTCTTGGAGAGCTCATTATGAGGGGTTCTGATTCAGGACTTAGACCCAGTTTTGGGGGAGATCCCCAAGATACGTGCATGGTGATCAGTGGTTTTGCATGATAGTGTGCATGGAGTCAAGAGTTCTTTATTGAGTTGGTAATCCAAAAACACTGGTCACCATTCAAATACCTGAAGTATACTGAGAGACTGTGTTTGAAGGCCCAATCCAAAATTCACTGAAGTCAGTAGATGACTTCCATTGATTTTAGTAGGCTTTGGGATAGGCTCATAATGACCAAGGTTTCAGGTGTTGCAATGCTCAGTGTTTTAGGATGCAGTGCAGGGTGCCTGCCTTTGTTCTCCAGAAGTTAGGTGCTTAAGAATGGATTTACAGAAGCTGCAGGGAGTTACCTAAGGTAACCATTTGGAAATGCTGAGAAGAGCATGTCTTTAAATTGCCTCCTTCATTATTCTGGAATACGGGGACCCAAATCTCACTTCATATGGGACTCACTCAGCCATTTTTTCCCTTTCTTTCCAAAAAAAAAAAAAAGCTGTTAGTGGTGAAACTCCTCACTTTTATCCTACATCCCAGCACATAGAGCAATTAGGAGACATGTTTAATTCTCTCCTTTGCCTGAGCAGGTTCAAATCCACTTAAGCATGAGCACCAAGCTGACAGCTTTTCTGGGATAAGAGATTCCCTCCTGTGGAAGCCGCTTCATGTTCATGGGGCCAGCGAGAGGGGTTAGGTGTGAGCCTTACTCTATAGTCCCGTGGTCAGAGCATTCACCTGAGAGAGGAAACCTGGGCTCCTGTTCTTGTTCTACTGAACACAATAAAACTAGTGAATAGCGAGGCAGAAACATAGAGCTCTTTAATATGGATAGTCAGAGGTGTCTATGGACTTGAGACCCCTCCCAGGTAGCTGAGCACAGATTTGAGGATCCAAATTTTGTATTTAAGTGCCTAAATCCCAAGTCAGTGCTGAGGGAAGAGGCAGGCTTACAACACCAGGGAAAGATGTGCACTTACCCTCCCTCCTATCCAGATTTGTCCCTTCTCCTCCATCAGAGACCTGAGAATATTGTCTCACATATTGGCAACATTTACATATCTTGCTAATTAAATAAAGCATTTGAAGTAGGATCTGCTAGGACTCAGGGCTATTACTGTACCTGTTCTCTAACGGGGGGATCTGCGTTTATCAGTCGGCAGCAGAAGTGCAGAACATTGTGACAATTTCTTATTATATTCATTCCTCAAAGTGAATCAATTGAACAGAAATTGTTAAATTGCAGAGTGCAGCCTGGTTTAAAAACCCTGACAGACATCAGGAAAGTTTTGCTGATTGGGCTCTTAGAGGATGTTTTCCTCTCACATGGGAAAGAGAATTGTAGTCAGCTTGCAATCTCCCCGACATTGTTCGTGGAGGAAGCAGACAAAAAAGCACCAACGAAAAAGGATGACTGCAATTTAGTTAATTTTATGCACAACACAATCAGCATTCCAGTTGGGAGCTACTGAGCATAAATGTATTGATGGAGCAGCCAGAAATGTTCTGTGAACATAAAGGGATGAATTATTAAAAAGATGCTCCCTGGACTCGCACGTAGCTATGTTTCTGGACAGACGTATGAGGTGAATCTTGGCTCTCCTGGAGTCACTGGATTTTGGCCATGATATCTTAGATCCTGGAGAAGCTGTCTCTCCATCTGGTGTGAGTCAGCAAAGCTCTGCTGGGGTCAGTGGAGCTGTACTGATTCACTCTAGGTGAGAATTTAGCACTCGTATTTGGAGGTTGATTAGCTGGATAATTTTGCTGTTGCTTCTTTTGGTTGTGTTGCATCTTCAGCAGGATAGAAAGGGAAAATCAGAAAAATAGTTATAAAAGTTTTCTCTTTGATTTGGTGGTGTACATGAATGCCACTAGAAGTTCAGAAGGTGTCACTGGGTAATAATTTGCTTATAAAAATGCCACTGGCTTGTAGAAAAGAGGAATGTTAAATCTGACTGAGTTAAATCAGGCTACTAACAGCTTTGGTAACTTTTGACCAACCACATCAACAAGACGGGTTAGAAAGGTGAAAAAACCTGATGTGGCAGGAGCTGGCTAGCTGATTGGAGTAGCTGGGTATCTCCCAAAGCTCCGTGTTTCTCTGTGAAGGACAAGATCCAACTTCAGTTGGTTGGTTAATACCTGGCTATATGGTTTGCCTTTGCCTTTGCTTTGCTCCCTTTTTTAAAACCCTGCCCCACGTGGATTTTCTGGAGTAGAGTATCAGCCGTTGCCAGCTGCTAAAGGAGAAACTTTCCATTGGGAAAATAGTGGCAAGAAGTGACCATTCATCCTTAAAGAAAAAGAAGAACCTTCAGTTGTAGGTAATGCATGAGATTTCAGTGAGTTCTCACCATATGGGGAGTTTGAAGCATCTGTGTTTTTCCATTATTAAGATCATTCAGGATACATAAAAAAAGGCTGATGCCAGGTGCTAATTTCTTAAAGGACTCGTTTTAAAATTAATTTAATTCCTGAGCTCACCATTGTACTTGTAAACCCTCAAAAGTATATTCTGCACCCCAAGAATAAGTGCTGTACTTGGGGGGAGGGAGGAAGGGAGGCTATTTGCTATTCTGTGTGGGTAACAAAAGACTGGCACTTCTGTTATGACCGTACAGTCTTTACATGGTACTTACTGTCTTGTGCTTAAGAATAAATATGTGCATTTCCTCAGTGAAGGCTCTGTAGGGCGACCCACTAATAATAGTTCCATCTCTATGGGCATCATAGGGACCAAAGAACTACAACCATTGATTTGCCAAAGCCCCTCAGGTTTCAATAGGAGTTTTGCCTAGGTAAAAAAAAAAAAAAAAAAAAAAAAAA
>NW_017729009.1:18906204-18915588 GCF_001723915.1 Gavialis gangeticus
AAAAAAAAAAAAAAAAAAAAAAAAAGCACACTTTTTCTGCTGTCTTATCTCATGTTTTGAATTCTCTGTTTTTCCCTGGTGCCACTTGACTATATACAAAGGGCATCAAAGTTTCATTGTGAGCCTCCTGTCTGAAAACCACATTGACCGCATACGTTTAGAAGGGGTAGGATTTTGCAGATAGAAGCCAAAACCTATTGCATTTTCTACTGTATTGCCCACATCTCATTTGGGTCGAACCTAGGCATTGACTGAAGGCAGCGCACTCCGGGTTCTCATTGCATTTCTTGTTCTCCATAAGCTGTTCTTTTTGCTTTGTGTATTTGTCCCTTCTTTATTATATGGTAAGTGATGTCTCCACTCCTATTGCAAAGTGCACATTTCAGTGAATAAGGAAAGATTGCTTGTTTGCCTTGAAATGATTCTCTGGTTTGGTTTGATTCTGTTTTTGTTTTGCAAGGACTCCTGATAAACTGCACAGAAGCTAAATAAACTCATTGCCATCTTAGAGAAAGTACGACGTAAAATATGACATCTCTGGCTAAGGAGAATAAAGGCTGATGCTCCCTGTCCAAATGTTTGCAGTTGAATTTGTGATGCTATTTTAACTCCTCTGGCTTTCAGTAACCAAACTAGTATGGAGGTCAAATTAAAGTCAAGGTGAAAAGATTCATTACGTTGATCCTCCTTATTTACAAGCTGAGCTATAAGGTAGAGGAGTGACCTGCATAGTACAGTCGTTGTCTTCTATCCCTAGATGAGCATTTATATGCATAATTCAAGTTTGTGTATATGTTTGAATTCCAGCCCATATTGATTGAATTGGTCTCTGATAATAAACAGGGTAAATAAATCAGACGTGAGTTAAAGCAGGTACATTGATGTGCTGTATGGAAAACATTTAAATTCAATGCAGTGACCTTGAGTGGGATGTAATTTCAAAAGTGACTTAAATATGCTGACGGCACAGAATTGGTCTGGTGGGGAGGTGGGGGTGGAGGGAGGCAAATGATTTGGATATATCAGGATTATGGGCTGATAAGTGGCTTATGCAGTTCATTGTAGAGACGTGTAAAGTAATGAGGCCAGGGACCAAAAGTAATCAGAGACTGTAGTTGGGAAGTGAGAACAATGCAGAATACAGATCAGAGCACAGCAGGCAGGACATGCACAGCATTGGGATAGATTTTGTCATATCTGGATGCCTGCATTGACACCAAGGTGCCTCTTCTTTTCTACCACTGCGCAACATGGCTCGGAAACTCCTGCCCAGTATCCCCAATCTGTGAAGCATCTTGTGTATGAAGGTGTTTTAATAATATCATCTCTAGTGCTTTAATTCCCCAGGATTGACTAGTACCTTATTCTGTAAGCAATGCAGTTGCTTTCCTAAGGGGTATGTGTGGCATAAGGTCAATTTTGCCTGAGTAAGGAGGACAAAGTCAGGCTGTAACTATAAATGTAAAAGCACCCATGATTCCTTTAATGCTTATTTTTGCACTGTATGCAGATTAGACTGCATTGCAAATTCAGCAGGGACTTTGAGTGCGTTCCTGCTAATCCCAGGTGAATAGACATGTGCTCTACTTTTGACTTACTCATTGATCAGACTGATACACCCTCTAAAGGAAATCTTGAATGTCTAATGAGGTATCTGCCATTCCGCTCCACCCGCGTATGATTTGATCGGGTAGAACTTTGTCTAATTGGACTTGCTGGAGAAATACAAAAGCCCTTTTTTCAGCCTGGATATCTGCTAGCAATGTGAATAAGAGGTGCTCTGTCCAAAGTACAGCTGATGGGCTGAAGCAGTGCACTAGTGATAGGCAGCAGCAAAGCAAGCAATAATTGATGAAGTGTCTCCAGCGTTTGCCAACTTGGAAGCGCTACCAAGTTTTTTAAAACACTTAGTTTCTCCTGTGTTCCCCTCTGAACTTATTTCTTCATATCTTAACTTTTAAAACATACTTCATTTCCTCCCTAAATTATAAGTTTTAGATCTCACTTGAATTGTAGCCAAACGGCTTTTGAAACTTAGATAAGGAAGGAGATGATAAAAAGATGAAAATTCTTCTCTTTCCATTTAAAATATATTGACTCCTTCAAAGCCTTCCTTTATTTTATTTAATAACTTATTCACTACTCCCATTTAAAGGTACATTTTCAATTTTAAAATCATATTTCTACATGTCATTTTTTCCACATAGCTTTTTACTTAACAGTCCAGACAGTTAAAATTTTTATCTCTTTTTCTTCCAAATATTTCCCACTGCCACAATTTTATTTTTATCCAGACAGAGCCTCAGGTGTGATTAATTTCAAGTTTTTTAATAAACCCAAGATATCCATTGCAGTTTTTTTTTTTTAGCCATTGTGTTACCAGACCTGCATTGCTGCATTGAATGAGATCTGGGGGTCTGGATAAGCTGGGTTCTAGTTTGGCCTGGGATCTGTGGCTAAATGGGTCTCGTTGATGGCTTTGGCCCTAGGAACTACAGCAAGGTCCAATTCCAAAAGGAATCAGAGATACTAAACCTGAGTAAGAAAAATAAAGCTTCATCCTAGTTATCTGCTGTATTCAGAGCTCTCTCATTAGGTTGATAGATTCATAGATCGTAAGTGGCTGGAAGGGACCTTGCAAGACCATCGGGTCCAGCCCCCCTGCACTAGGCAGGAAAGAACTGGGGTTAGGTGACTGTCCAGTCTCCTCTTGAAGATCTCCAGGGTAGGCAACTGCACCGCCTCTGGAGGGAGCTTATTGCACAGTCTGGACACTGTGACTGTGAAGAAGTTTTTCCTAGTGTTAAGTCTGAAATGGTCTCTCAGGAGTCTGTGGCCATTAGAAGAACAACTTTTCTAGATGAAGGATCTAGGGCAATGCAATGCTCTGGAGTCTCAATGTTTTGTTAGGTTTCTTCTACTAGGGGGTACAAAGCAGCAGCACTACTTCAATTGCTGGTCCCAGCAGCTACAGGACGGGACTTAGGGACACTTGAAGTGCCCTCACTGAGCCACTTCATGGAGAGCTAAGCTAAAACGACCTACCAGTCTAACCCTGAGCTGCCCTTGGCTTTGAAGCTGCATCAAGGATACATCCATCCCAAAATGCTTTGCAGCAGTAAAAAGTCTAGTCTTAATTGCACTTGCCTTCAATTTACCTGCATGTGAGAGAGGAGTCGGGCTGTCAATGTGAGGTGGTACAAATGGTGATACTGAGGGAGACATCCATCCATCCATCCTGGGTTGCTTTAGGGCTTTTCCTATGATGCTCTTGAGGTGCTATCTGGTCGGTAGACTGCCATCCCAGGGAACACACTCAAAGCAAGGGGCTTTCCTGCCATCCCTTTTCCTGTCATCCCTGACCAGCCATTCCCTGTCCCTTATATCCATCTAACTCCTGTGCCTAACAACAAGTGACAGAGAATCGACTCCACACCCTAGTGCACTGTGTTTTTTCTCGCTATTGATCCTCCACGGCGAATGGTCATTACTTGTTGGGATCAGCGTCTTCGGAGCACTGTTGTCAGTTCAGGCTGTTGTCACACACTTAGCTAATACCCTCTAGTAATTTTATTCCTTATTCACATGCAGACTTAATGTCCTTAGTCATTAAACTGAAAAATGTTAACCTTGTCAGTTAGTGACTGGAAGCAGAAAAGTCCATTTAGTTCTCAGGGGAATGAATTCTAATTTTCTGCCTGTCAGAGACTGACATTTTACATATTTTCCTCCCCCCCCCCAATTTAGTGCTAAGTTTAAACGTGTATGTCAGAGGGAAGGACCTTTTGTTCATGTTAAACACCCCAAAAGCCTTGGTGGTTATCCAGTGTGTGTGAGGCTTGACCAATAGCCGCTGCTGGAGATTATTTTGTGTGCCAAAGAGAAAGGGAGGCGAGAACGAAAAGTTACAGATGAGAGGTTGTTGCAAAGGACACATTAGCGTTCCCTGTCAGAATGCATATTTTTATCTAGATAAAATGGATGAAAAACAACTCATCTGGAAAGAAAATATCCAGCAAAGCAACAAATTATGTTAATCAAACAGACTGGTATCTAATATTTGTCATGAAGATGTAACACCTCCTATTTAGTGTCACAAACTACTGGGCAGATGAGGTTCTTTGGGTAAATCTGCTATCTTTTATTAAACCAACTCAAATAGTTGGAACAAATCTTTTTTGCAAGCTTTTGGGTACAAATACCCTTTGTCAGGCTGAGGAAGGCTGCAGATACTTCCTCAGCCTGACGAAGGGTGTTTGTACCCAGAAGCTTGCAAAGAATTTTTCCGACTCTTTGAGTTGACCAAATAAAAAAATGTTGGATTTACCCAAAGAACCCTGTCTGCCTATGTCCTTAGATCCACACAGCCACAACCTATACCCACAAACTACTGGGAGCCTTGACATAGTGGTTGAAAGGCAGGGCTTGAGAAGATATCAAGAGTTTACAGTTTTAGGTTCCAGAAAGAGCCTGTGCTTCCACCATATATGGGACAGAGCATTATTCACCCAGCAAGGTCTTGGGCTATATATTATATTTGCTTCTGTGTTGCATAGTTCTTCTTATCTTTTTAATACATTTTTGACTGATTTATTTTTATACTCGAAGGCCATGAATAAAAAAGCATGACCTCCTTGTACTGGGTGCTGTATATGTACAAAGTCTCAAATGACAATTTTACACGTGTGCATTGCAGCACTGGGCACTTTGAGAAGTGCCTGGTGCATGCAGTTGTATAAGTGGCAAAATGTACATCAGTGCAGAGACAATATGGTTGCAGCGTGCTCTTGAGTTAAAACACCTCAGAGCTGCCTTAGTTCAAAAGCACACCAATGCCATTTTCTGTGTGCTGATGTGCGTTTTGCCACTTATACAACTGCACATGGCACAGTGCAATTCACTTTAGCACGCGTGTGGAGCAGGAGCAATTAATCGAGTCTGGTCCGAAGCAGTGGATCTCTGGTGTGTTGCTGGAAAAAAAAAATGTGTATAAATGCCCAAAGAGTTCAAAATCTAAATAGAGAAGAGAGACCACGAAGGGGGGGACTGAAGCAAAAGGGGATTAAGTGACTTGACTAAGGTCATACTAAGTCTGTTAGAAAGTGGGAATCTGAATGTGGATTACCTGACTCCTACCCTGTTGCTTTCCCAAAGAAGATGAACTTTCCTCTCCCTATTGCAATTGAATGCAGGATTAGCACAATGTATCATAGATGCAAATGTCAAGCCCCAAGTGATGCAGCTAGAATTGCATCCAAGGCCTAAACTTGATTCATAGGTTGCAAAACATCTTTACTAAGTACAGACAGTCAAAAAGCCCAAGGCTGAATCGATTCAATCTTCACAGGTTAGTCTAAGCTGCATAGATAAGCAAGGGAACAGACATTCATTTTTGATTCTGGAAATGCAGCCACATGCCTGCAGTGGCTCAGGGCAGAGAGTTAACTCTGCTGGGGGACTGAGAGTTAACTTGAATTTGGAGGGGTTCTGGGACAGAAATTCCACAAACTGATTTAACCTAAATCAGCGTTGTCTGATGCTACGTCCATCCAACGCAGGTTTATCTTAAACCAGTTTCAGCCATTTTGAAAGCAGTGTATATGCATTGAACTTCTGTCGTGTTACAGATTTGAACCTGTTTCCGATTACTTATACCAGTTTATGTGTAATTTCTGTCCCTAGCCTTAGTATTCAGTATATGAAACATCCACCTTCAAGACTTAGTCTGAAATTTACCTATTTGCATTTTGTATTTTTGGCAGCCCAGTGTTTGCTGTAGACAATAAAGCGAAAGTTGCAGTCCACTGCTTAATCAGCAGGGATCCAGGTTTTCTGTTTGTCACAGAAAAATGTGGTAAAACCTGGATTTTCTCATTTTAAGAAGAAAAACACAGGAAACAGTGGATTTCCCTTTGCAGGCTGGCAGAGTTCCAGCTGCAAGGGGCTGTGGGCAGCAGGAGAAGGGCAATCAGGCAGGGGCACCATGTGTATGTGTGCACATACACATGGCCACCAGGCAGCCTGGAGAGCAGCTCCCTACAGGTAAGTATGAGGGCCCCATAGCGAAAGAGGGAGGGAGTTGGGGGCTGCTGCCCAGCCTGAGCAGTGCATGGGGCCTGGGGCTATATGCAGCCACAGGGCTTGGGTAGGGAGTGGGATGGGGCCATGGGCAGCTTGTCTAGGGGGCAGGGGGACTGGGTCCCCACCATTGGATGTACTCCTGGGGGGAGCATGAGGGGCATGTGCCCTCCAGATTTGTGCGTGGGGTGGGTGTGGGCTGCCTGCTACGAGCTTGGGTTCCCTGCCCCCTGGGCCCTCTGTGGCCCCGCAGGCAGCACCCGGCATGGCAGGGCAGAGTGGAGTGGGGAAGCTTGGTGCCGCTGCCATGAGCCCTACGCCATCCTGGCGAGGTGCCCCCTGCCTGCCTGACAGCAGTGTGGGTGGCAGCATGGAGTTGTGCCCTTCGCTGCTGCCCAATGGGCAAGAGGTGCTTCACCATGGCGGTGGGGCTTCTAGTGGCAGCACCAAGTTTTCCCACCCCACTGTGCCCTGACGCTCTGGGTCCCACCTGCTGTGCCCTGGAGGCCCCAGGGGAAGAGCAGCAGGGCAGGGAGCCCAAGACCACAGCGGGCAGCCTGCATTTCCTCTCCTCCCCACCCCACCCCACCCGGACAGGCTCAGCTCCAGCTGTGCCACCTGTTGGGGAGGGGGAGCTGGGCTCCACGCTCCGCTCTGCCACAGTAGCTGCCACCTCCCTTAGGTGGCAACCAGCGTTCAGGTGCTGCTAGGAGGGGTCAGGGGGGTTGCAGACCCTAGTGCCTGGCCCTATAGCCCTGGCAGCTGGGGGCCCCTTCCAGCAGGGCTGGGGGTGGGGAGTGAGGAGTACCAGCAGGGCTGAAAAGGCTGTGAGCCGGGAGGGGCAATAGCATATCAGGGCTGCTCGGTGTCACAAAGCAGCCTGGGGAGGGGTGGGGGTGGCACTGCTGCAGCTGGACCCATGTCTTGGTGAACAAAGGGGGCAGGGGGAGCTCTGAATTTCCATGATAAAAAACCCACAGTCAAACACCAAAATTTATAGGTATTTAGAATTTATTTTATTATAGTTATTTAGGCACTGGTAGGTTTCCAAATTGCTTTAAAAAGGTAAATATATCATTAAAACATTTTATTCAACTGATACCTATATATAGGTATAGAGATATAGGTATATATCTATAGATAGATCGATAGATATATATGTATACATATGTATAAGTGGTGTTTCATTTTAATCATGGAAAAAATGTGGATTTGGGGAGTTTTTAATAAGAGCTTTTGTGTCTTTATCAGAGAATTCACAAGTTTTAAATAGAGAAAACCAGGATCCCTGTTAATCAGTTAGGTGGCTGAGGGAGAGTTTATGCAAACTCCTCCAGTAAGGCACTCTGAGGAGGAAAAAAAATGTTTGTGAACTGTGTTGCATTTGGAAATAAGTGTATGACTTGTGTACAGATCTTTGGTATGATTTACATGTTCAGATAAGTGACAGGTATATGTATACATAATTATCTGGGATAATAAGAAAAAACAATTTATGGAATATTATGCAGCCAATTATACATAATAAAGCTGTAATTCTATCGAGAGGTTCTGGAGTTGTCACATGCAAGGAGAACGAACCTTGCCTGCTTTGCAACTGTCACAAGAGCTGTGAATTGGAATTATAGCCTTATACGAGCAATTGCAATGCCTTTAATATTTCATGATGCTTCGTTGTAATTAGAAAGGCCTCTCTTTCTTTTGCTGTTGTTTATTACACGCATCTGAAAGTCTTTTCCTGTCTCCCCTTCTGGTCTGCATCCCCTTTCACTCTTGTTTTTTCTCCTTTCTTCTCATCTTTGCCCTCTGCCACTCCTCTGTTCAGGCAGTTCCCGGGAGAATTGGGCTTCTTGTACAATTATTACTCAAAGGGGATAGACATGGTGTTTTAGCACTTCTGGGCAGACATGGCCCTGCTTGAAATTGTAGCAGAGCTACTGATAATCTGAAACTATTGATGCATGAGCAAGTCATTGTGAGATTAAATTGGAGTGAGGGTTTACAAAAGCATGTCACCTTCTCCCCGCTAGTTGCCCACGAGCACACTCAGCAGCGTGAGGCAGGTTATCTCTTAGTGAAAGTCGGGCAAGCTACCTGGCATATACTGCAGGGTAAAAGCATACATGCAGACAGTTACCACCAAGTAGCTGATATGCTATAAATTCACAGCATTGCTTAATTCATGCTAACTCATCCATACTTCTACGCCCTAAGATTCAGGCTCTTAACGAAGGTAGCATGGCCTAATAAATGTGAGATTGTTCATTTTATGCCTAAGGGAGAAAATCTCGTAGATGTCCTATCTGTGCAGTTTTATATTTCCCTGCATTCCTTGCAAATCCAGCACATCATTAACTCCAAGAGAGCTATCTGGATATCAGGTATACACAAGCAGTGCAGGACAGTCTACCCTAGAATTGGTTCACCACCCTACACGCAGGTAATCAGGAAGGTCTCAATGGAAGCCAATCTGATGCTAGTGCAAGTGATGGGAGAAATAGCCTCAACAGGTTCATATGGTGACAACCCAGTCAGCACCTTCAGATCAAAGTAGTCTAGCGGATCCTGAATTCTTGACAATAAAAATTTTGCACAAATTGGGTAGGAAACATTTAGATGCTTCAATTCCTCTGACCCAAAGAAGGAACTACCTGAGAGTATCTTGTGAAAATCCTAGTTATGTTCCTTCCTCAGCAGAGAGAGAACACAGAAAAATGCTCTAAAGGAAACTCTACACAGACAGAAAGTTTTGGCTGTCACTAATAAAATCACAGTCTCTGCTCATTTGCTTACAATTGGCTCAGAGAGGCTGGCGTGATGTTGCACATTTGTTCCTAAGTAGTTTGCCCATGCTGTGAAATGTTCTCCCCTGACACTCGGGAGGGGAGCCAGAATTTGATTTTCTACAAACAAAACTACTAGATTTCAATCTATGGCTTGTTACAGGACATCTGCTTGTGAGATCGCACTCAGACAATGAAGAATATCAGTTTTGAAAGCACAAGACCTCCGCAGTGGTCAATTAGAGCAGAAGATTTTCTTGAAGAAGGATGCTTCTAATAAGAGACACCATCGTTATTTTTCCTTTGATTTATGAAAGCGTACAGCTAAGATGGATGCTCTGTACAGAACATGCTGGGGAACATGTGAAGTTGCCGCAGCTTATATTTTAACAAAGGACATAACTGTGTCTTGGCAACACAGCAGAGCGGTTTAATTTCTCCAGGCAGGGCCTTGCAGCTCAGCTGATGGTGGGTTTTTTTTTTTTTTTTTTTTTCCAGCTTTTAAGGATGGGGGGGTTGTTTT
>NW_017729009.1:18915652-18918769 GCF_001723915.1 Gavialis gangeticus
TTTTTTTTTTTTTTTTTTGTTCCAGCTTTTAAGGATGAGAGTGTTGTGTCTGATGCATGTCAGCAAGGAAAGAAGATTCACTAGCGCAGCTGAGTTCATCTCGCTCCCCAGCGAGGAGTAAACGCATTAACCGTCTCTCACTTCACCAGGGAAGGAGGAGGGGGTGTTTTCTGTCTGGGAGAAGTGAGAAGGCATTGTCAGGTTTAGGTCAGGCTGGAGCACGGGGCTGTGCGGCTCTCTCAGCAGGACAGATTAGTTTGATGTCAGACGGCAGCCTGGAGGCACTGCACGGAAAAGGAGAGAGAGAGACGGAAGAGAGGGCTGGGGGGAGAGGAGGTTGGAACGGCCGCCATGCTCCGTCCTGGTGCAAGGCTGACCCTTCAGGGTTGGTTTGTAAAGAAAGCCACTATCCCGGAAACTGACTGGGGAGACAATGGTTGCATTTTTTAGTCCTTGAATAATAATAGCAGACAATGCAGTGCTTGTCTCTTGCTGGTCTCTTAAACATATTTCTTCGGGCGGTAACTGTACCTTCCAGTTCCCACAGATCCTGAGACCAGTGTGGTTGCTCAGCAAAGCTGACATCTGTGAGGCTACCTATCCGAGCACGGGTTACAACGTTGGTCACGTTCCTTTCGTTATTGCATTTCTAGGGCACGTATTTTGCTTATGCCTCATATCCCACCATTGCATTGAGCCACGCTACAACCCAATGGGGTGCACAGGGTGCAGATGGGAAACTGTAAGGCAAAAAGCCCAATTCAGAAGTGAGTTTGAATTGGAATAATTCACATGTTCAGGGACTGGAGGGTATAAGTTACAGAAACACGGAAGTCCGACTCACTGCCTCTAGACTTCTCCCAGATTTTCATATCGCTACATGACTAAGTGATGTGTGTACCTGGGCCCAAATGAGTTGCAGTAAGGTCACATGGTAAATCAGTGGTAGAGCAGGGAATAGAAACCAGGTGTTCTGGCTCACAGCTCTAACTGAAAGACCATATTTCCTTCTCTTTTGCTTATTCCCTGGACTCCACAGTTACAAAGGCCCGTTGATATAATCCCCTTCTGTCTCTCCATTCCAAAACAATTAAAAAAAAAAAAAGAACCTAAAATGGTGGCTTTCCTCACTTTTGCTATGTGTGCACAGAGGCCAAGCAGTTAGTTCAGCTTGAGTGACTTAACTCCACAAACAGAGCAGTGCAAATGTTCATAGTGAGCCTGGAAGCTGCTCAGATTCAGCCTGAATGCAAGGTTTGCTGTGTTTTTCTTGGGGAGGGGAGGTGCTGATGGTTAGTATCCATGGTTCAGAGAATTTAACTCAGCTCATAAAGGAGTAGAGTACAGGTACAGAGAAGTAGAGTACAGTTGAATAGTTATCCAAACACCCCAAGTTTGGTGGTGGGACTTGATGCTGGATTTGGATTCACGTCCATCTCTATTCACAATACTTAGGATGCTGGGGGAATTTTCAGAGAAATTTGGTATGTTCTTTTCTGTGTGGTACCCGGTTGCATTTAATACTCTATAATCTAAAACAGCTGTTGGCATTGTTTCTATTGAAAACCATTAAGAAAGGGAATGCAAAAGTTAGGAAAACATTGAAATGCATTATTTTAATGAAGTTTTGAAATGAAAAATTTCAGCAACAATTGGAAAATTCAAATCTTTTCTTTTTGAAATTGCAGGGGTAGCGCCATCAAAATGAAGCACAAATATTCCTGTACTGTAAGGTGGTTAGAAAACTGGCTGCATCATTGGACTCAGAGTAGTAGTCAATGGCTTTGATGTCTAGTTGGCAGCTGGTATCAAATGGGTTGGCCCTGGGTTTTGTTCAATGTCTTCATCAACAACCAGGAAGATGGGATGCGGTGCACCCTCAGCAAGTTTGCAGATGACACCAAGTTGGGGACAGTAGTAGATACGTTGGAGGATAGGGTTCGAATTTAGATGGCACATCTACATAAGACACTATGTTGCCATGGCTTGTCGCCAGGCACTAATCGTGTTGCTGACGCTACTGTGCAGGAGCAACAAGCTATATCAACAGACCTCTGTAGCTGTGGAGTCCAGGGAATGAGCAAAAGAGAAGGAAATATGGTCTTTCAAGCTGGGCAGCGTTGGGACTACCCAGTATGCTGGTTACTACACAGTCATTTAGTACTTGTTTAAGTACTAAATGACTATGCAGTAACCGGTGTTACTGCACAGTCCTGATAGCACATGGCTATTTTTAGCAGCTACTGTGCAGTAGCAATGAGCTGTATCAACAGGCCTTTGTATGGAGTCCAGGGAATGAGCAAAAGAGAAGGAAACATGGTTTTTCAATGTGAGCTGTGAGCCAGAACACCTGGTTTGTATTCCCCATTTTATCACTGATTTACTGTGTGGCCTTATGCAACTCACTGAAGTGCTACTTGCTTAAGCAAATGCTAAATGACCGTGCAGCAACAACTGCGCAGTCCGCTGAATGTGTAGACATGCCCAGAGAGACCTAGACAAATAGGAGGATTGGGCCAAAAGAAATCTCATGAGGTTCAATAAGGACAAATGCAAAGTCCTGCACTTAGGACAGAGCAATACCATGCACTGGTACAGGCTGGGGGTTGAGTGGCTGGGCAACAGCTCTGCAGAAAAGGACCTGGGGGTTACAGTGGACAGTAAGCTAAATATGAGCCAGCAGTGTGCCAAGAAGGCTAACAGCATCCTGGGCTGCATTGGTGGGAGTGCTGCCAGCAGATCAAGGGAAGTGATTATTCTCCTCTATTCAGCACTAGTGAGGCCACATCTGAAGTACTCTGTCCAGTTTTGGGGCCCCACTACAGAAGGGATGTGGACAAATCGGAGAGAGTCCAGCAGAGGGCAACAATAATGGTTCGGGGGCTGGGGGACATGACTTGTGAAGAGAGGCTGAGGGAACTGGGCTGATTTAGCCTGGAGAAGAGAAGACTGAGAGGGGATTTAATAGCAGCCTTCAACTACCTGAGGGGGGTTTGAAAGACGATGGAGCTGGACTGTTCTCAGTGGTGGCAGATGACAGAACAAGGAGCAATGGGCTCAAGTTGCAGCATGGGAAGTTTAGGTTAGATATTAGGAAAAACTTTCTCACTAAGAGAG
>NW_017729009.1:18918904-18922979 GCF_001723915.1 Gavialis gangeticus
AGCAACGGTCTCAAGTTGCAGCATGGGAAGTTTAGGTTAGATATTAGGAAAAACTTTCTCACTAAGAGAGCAGTAAAACACTGGAACAGGTTACCCAGAGAAGTGGTGGCAGCCTTCATCCTTGGAGGTTTTCAAGACCTGGATAAACAGCACCTTGCTGGGATGATCTAGTTGGGGCTGGTCCTGCTTTGAGCAGCGGGGTGGACTAGATGTGACCTCCTGAAGTCCCTTCCAACCCTCATTTTCTCTGATTCTATTTCATAATTTGTTGAAAATGGAGGATTTTTTGGAAATTTTTGAGTTAAACAAGACATTTACTTTTTTTTTGCCGATTATCCCTGAAACAAAATGATTTTTCTAACCATCTCTCTTTCTCTGTCTGTAGCCTAACCTCTTGTTTCCAGTGATATTAGTAAGAGGTAATACATTTAAATGATTACATATTATTCACAGAGGTACCATCTAAAGATATGTTTTAATATATTTTAATATTAAATTTAATATTGTTTTATTATATATCTAGCACAATTTTTCCATAAAAAGTAACCTATACTACTTATTTCAGTAATAAATACAGTTATAGGGGTTATAACAGAGGCAACATTTTCAGATGCTTTTATCTATAAATGCACATGCACAACCAAATATTAGCTTGTGGGCTGTAACTACTTGGGTAATTTTAAACACAGAAGATGAATATTTGGACAGTTTGGTAATGTTGTATTAGGCTACTTCTGAGCGATCAAGTCCATGATTTTAAAATAATTGCAGTGCTAAGTACTGGAAAATCTTAGACTGCAGATCAGGCATAGCATGCTGCTTTCTGCTAACCTGCTCACAGCCTTCTGTAGTGAGGCACGCCAGGGAAGGGCATGCTGAATCAAGTGCCTAGCTGGAGCATCACATGCTTTATAGTACATACAGCTGCATTTGCTTAAGTGATTAGGCATTAAAATTAAACTGCCATGTTTATTTTAATGTCAGACCCCATCTCATTCTCCTCTGAGCAGCTGGTGGGCCAACTGCCTGGGCACACATTGAGATTCCTCTGCTCTCAGATGTGACTGTCCTTAAGCTCCAGGAGCTGGGGGCCAGTGCTGTGGAAGGGAAAGGGGTTGCAAGTGTGTAATGTTGGTGCGAGGTGATGGAAAATGAAAGGGGTGGCTGGAGGACCACCACCAACACAGAGCTGCTTTCTGCGGGATTTCCACACACTCATTGAAGCATGAGGAGAGGGTGTCATTTTTATAGTGGTGGCAGTGTCAACTGGTGTGCACTGAGGTGGAAATACACCCGGCACTAACTGTTCAGGTTTTACCAGAGAATGTCCCGTTAGAAAACAGTATGGAAATGAATCCGGCAGCACCACAGAGAGGAAAGATTGATTTCTTAGCTTGTCTCTGCACAACTTCAGTCCTGTGCGAGCAGCCAGAAGCCCTAATGTCAAAACGAGCTCCAGTCCATCTGAACAAAATAATAACCCTTCCCAAAGCATTTTACACTGCTGCTGTAACAAGAAACAGAGCCTGGCAGTTTCCTTGTTTTCACAAGATCTCTAGCTTTGCTTTAAATTTATTTCCCTTATTGTTTTGCTGCTGCTTTCTCACATGGAGGCCTTCGTGAGAAATGAGCTCGAGGAGGGACTTGAAGGGGGACTGTTTTGCCTACTTGGAAACTGCCCAGTTCCCAAGCTCAACAGAGAGTGGGTTTATAATACAATTGATTTAATGACAGCAAGGCCTGTGTTTTGACATGCTTTCAGTTGGTCAAATACCCACTGTAATTGGATGTATATTTATATGTATGGCATAGGAAGGAGAAATAACACAAGTCAGGAAAGAGTTAATGGTTGCAGGACGGACCTAATCAGCCCTGGCCTGGGGGCCATCTGAGCCTGCAAAAAAAGGAGCATCTCATTTGGGGGCTTGTTGAGGGAGAGAGAGTAGACTGATTGAGGGCCAAGAACCAAGGAAGATGGCTTTCTATCAGAACCTCTGTTCCGAAGGGCGGGCCTGGCAGGAGACGGTTGTCTTGTCTGTCTGCCAGTGATCCTCTTAGGCTTGCCAGAGAAGTGTTTGCTTTCTCTGTACTCTGCTAAGCCAGGGAGGGGTGATGGGGCTGCTGAGGATTGTCCACAAGGGGCAGCTGAGGGTTTTTCCCTTTATACAAATGTTGAACTTTCATGAGAATGTGGAACGCCCCTGTGATCTAGCCAGGGGGCTCAGTCCTGACATCTGGAAGGTTTTGGAGGCTGGGAACAGCAGCTGAAAGACCATGAGGGCAGGAGAGATGAGGGCACTCTGCCATGGCAGCAGGGGCGGCCCAGTGAGAGGATAGCCACAATGTATAACCTTCCAGAAAGTGAAATGCCAGTTACACGATAGCAGTGAGATTTATCCTCTAATTAAGAGTCCTCCTTGCACAGCAAGTAAATCAATCAGCTATGCACACGCTGCAGTTGCTTATCATTTTGCCTCTCCAAATGCACCACAGCACTCGCCTGGCGACTGGAATTCCAGTGGTGTTACTTAATCAGAGCCATCGCTTGACTTTCATCTAATCAAAAATCTTTATCCAGACACCAAAGGCATTTTTAAACAAATGACTATCTCCTCCAGGCTCAGCCCCATAGAAAGCATCTTGTGTGAGTGCAATCCTATGTAGCAAGTGTGAAGGTAGACTTTGCATGCATATTTTAGCAGCACAGAAATGAATTCTGCTCCATGTGAAAGGAAAAGGCACTTTTGTCACCTACCTTTTTTGGCCTATAAACAGAGTAACTATTATTGCTTGTGGGCAAGTTTATTTTGTGTCAATAGAAATTCTTTAAGCCAAATAATAGCAGAGCCCCAAATAAACAAAAAGCTGTGTAGCCATTCTTAAGCCAAAAGCAAGCACATACCCAGTGGGAGCATCTACGTGAGACGTTTACTGCAGTTGCCTAATTAGCTTCACAGTAATGTCTCAGTGTCCACACGTGTGACCCTATTATACTGCAGTAAACTAATACATGCCACTGTAGGTTAGTATTTATCAACACAAGTACTATTTTACAGTGGCATTATTTAGTGTGCTGCAACACGTGTAGAAGGCTATTGGGGCTGGCTGGGGCACAAGGGTGCTTCAGTCTGGGGGGCTGCTTGTCCAAGCCAGCCTCTCCACAACACATTGAGCTGGGTTGGAGTTGCCATGGGTTGGCAGGTTGACCCTGCCCCCCGGGTCTCCTGCCAGCCAGGGCTGCTCCAACCCAGCTCAACATGCTGTGGTCCTGGGCACATGTATAAACGCAGCACCCAGGAGCAATAAACTCCAATGCAAACTGTGCTGGAGTTTATTCAGTCAAATTAATTTCACACGTACATGTGCCCAGTGTGTCTTACTGCGGCCTAGAGGACACACACCCATTGGGTACATGCACTTAAAATTAACAGATCTATAAATGATAAGCGTTGGCTATGTCCACAGTTTGTCTGAATGTCTGGCCATGTTCATTGCACATGCAAATAAAGCAAATATCCTCGTAAGCATTTTCAAAGATTTCATCCATGGCTTTTAAGAATACTTCTATTAACAAAGAATTAACTTCTCAAAAAGGAGTGGTCAAAGGCCAGGATGGCTTCAGTGGTCTATGAAAATATTCATAGATGCTAGGGTCAGAAGGGACCTCAACAGATCATGAAGTCCAACCCAAGCAGGAAAGAGTGCTGGGGTCAGATGACTCCAGCCAGATACCTACCCAGCCTTCTCTTAAAGACCCCCAAGGTAGGGGAGAGCACCACCTCCCTTGGAAGCCCATTCCAAATTTTGGCCACCCTTACCATGAAGAAGTTTTTGTTCTCTCTCAGTTTGTTGTGTTAGCAAACTAAAAAATAATTGATACATCTATTACTTGATATGAAGTCATTCAACATCAATGTAGAGAGCTGGGAGGAGCATGCAGGATTCTGTCTGATCTGGAGGCAACATCTGGCACTGGGTACAACTCAACATGATGTAGGTTTCATAGTTTCATAGTTTCTAGGGTCGGAAGGGACCTGAGAAGATCATCTAGTCCGACCCCCTGCCATGGCAGGAA
>NW_017729009.1:18923424-18930393 GCF_001723915.1 Gavialis gangeticus
CCAGTTCCTTTAGAACTCTAGGGTGGAGATCATCCGGACCGGTTGACTTGAATACGTCCAGCCCCTCCAGAAGCTCCCTTACTAAGTCCTCGCTAACCCTTGGCCCAGGTGTGCCTCCGCCGGGGCCCGAAGGGTTTGATCCAGAGGATGGAAGCAAAGCAAGAAATAAGAAAGCAGTATGCTGTAAACCTGGACTCCAACTCAGACAGCATCTGGATCTGTAAAACTTCTAACAAGCTGCATCACTCTTGAATTGGGTTTGTCAGCCACGATCAGATTCATCAGGCATCTGACTGGACCTCTTACATGTACGCCATGATCCAGAGCATTGATGGTTGCCTAGTACATATATTACTTGACTAATGTGAGTATTTTAGTCTATTTGTGTTAGAAAATCAAGGGCTCCTATTTTCAATTTTTGGCTAAAAACTAGGTTTCTACATATTTAAGCACATAACATTTTGCTTTGGCTTTCATAAAAATGTATAACTAAGGGGTATATATACAAAATTACTACTCTTTTAGCTTTGGTTGCATTTCTGTCCTTAATCGTTTAAAGAAGAAAAAACCCTGGGCATTGATTGTTTTGATGTATTTCCCTGGCATATACATGGAGTTTACTAACATTGTCCTGACCTTGGAAATGGTGTGATATTTTACAGTGTGCAGTGACATTTATGTGCCCAGTTGGGCTCCTATAAAGAGGTTAATTTCCATAGATTAAATGTCAGGTTTGAAACAGTACAAAGTAATTTAATAACCCTGTGCCATCCATTTGCATTCACGGTTGGGGCAGTTGACTGGTTACTTCTCTCTACTACTAATTCACAATTGAGACAGAAATTCCTTAACTATAAAAAGGTCAAAATTGGAGTCTTGAAAATATTGATGCAATCAGTATGATACAATGTGAGACTTTCAAATGTTCTGTAGCTACCATCAACTCCCCACCCCCCACTAATTCAGATGAGGAAAAAACAACTCAAATCTAGACAGAAATATTTTAACATCACAGGTTGCACTGCATTAACTTGTCTGCTGCAGTTAAGGGCCTCTTAAAAGTAGCAAAATAACATAACAATACTTATTTTTGGTACTGAGTTAATTTTTTAGATAACAAAAATAAACTTCAGAAATTTACAGTTGGGGCCTGTTGAACTGGAAACTTATTTTGGTTTTGCAGAATATAGCATTATCAGCCCTGTTTTGGTTTTGCAAAATTAAAGCAGGAGTGGTTTGGATCTGGATTTCACTTCGTATAAAAGCAGAGGAACCAAGGTGCCAGTTTTGGCAGTATGGATTTTCTTTTGAACTCATAAAGTCTCACATCTCTCTTTTGGTTGGAGGCCTAGCCTTTAAAAATGGACTGCATGATTTTTTTAAATCAGTTCTGACTGTTAAATTATGGGCTCATTTCTACTGTGCCTGTTTTTCTTAAAGCAGATTGCAATGTAAAATTATTTTGATATATGACTTTAGTTTAAAGAACTATTGATGCAAAAATAATTAAACAAAAAAGACTACTTTTTTGACAGTGACATGAGCTCAACCATGACAAGAAAGGAAAGGACACTGATTTAAAACACTCACTTCTAGTGTGCCCCTGCATGTTCATTGAGTACCATATTTTTTTAATGCTGTATTCAGTAGCAAACTTGAAACCAAAGTTAACTTTCAGAGTCTGGTTCTAAGCTGTTCTTTATTTTTGTCCTAAAAATACTGACTGGGGTAACCTCTGATAGGTAATCTTAGTTTTGGTAATCTTTCCAGGGAATGTGAGCCACCTATCCTTTATTTATATAAAAAGATTGGAGAAAGTCAAATATTATTCTTTGGGCTTTTGGAGTAAGATGTTCATGGTGAGTCACTTCTTCGGAAGAAGAACCCACTAACAACCCACCAGCTGTTGACCTACTGCCATGTATGCTCAGGATTTGTTGCTAACTCAAGAAGCAGGTGTTACTGGCTACAAGATACAGTGGAATTCTTACAGCAGTGCTAAAATTAGAGGATTTTTTGGGAAGGCTGAGGGGGGACATGTCTATGTCAGCTTCTCGGAAGGTTCTTTTTTCTCCCTTTTCAAATAATCTTTTTTTATTTCCAACCTCTTCACAAGTTAAAAACCTGCAAATAGCTGTTAAATTTAAGCAATGCTCTTCCTCTGCTTCTAAACGTCCTTTATCAAGCCTGCAGTTGGGTGATGTGTACTGAAGTGCTACTGCAAGACTGAACCCTACGCAGTGGGGATGTCTAGGTAGCTACCTCACACAATAGCTGCATTAGTCTCAAGGCATGTTGCTTTAGTATAAAATAGACTTGCACTGGTATGCAGCTCAGTGCTTGAGAGAACAGAGGATACTGACTTCAGAAATAAAACCACAGTATAATAGCTAGCATGGTATTGTGTAACCCATAACATCTGAAACAGTAAAGCAGCTCATCTGTCCCCATGACTTCCCTTTATCTCCATTTGCTAACGCGACAGGCAGTATATGCTTGCTACAAAGTCCGTTATTCCTATAGCAAGGGGGAATCTTTCTGTGGGAGGCCAATGATACCACATTTTATATGATCAGTGGGAGCAACATATTTTCCATAGATTTATCAGAGACTCAGTGGAAGGGCTGACTCAGTACTTAACAAAGTCCATAGGAATCTTTCAGTTGATTTTAATGCAGATGCATCAGACACTTCATGAGGATGCAAGTTTCCACCTAAATTATAAATGGGCCAAGAAACTTGTAAATGTGTAGTTTTGAAGTACGTCTAATTTGAAGCCTCCACCTGTTATGTTGAACTGAACTATGTAGTTGAGATATCAATGTGCCTTCTGATAAATAGGACACAGTATACACATTACAAGCTTGCTAAATGCCATATGACAAATGTTTTCAAGCAGAGTTTGTAGCTTTGCAGCCTGAAGGCTGCCTAGTGTGTCACATAATGACCTACTGACATTGTTAATGGGTCTGTTTGCTTTTTTTTTCTTTTACCCACAATGTTTACAAAAACTAGATTGCTATTAGTGAAAAGTCTTTGGATGAAGCACGTTGCACTGTGTTTACTTATATACAAAATATAGTAAATAATGTACAACGGTAGATGTCTTCACAGGTGGGTGAATGAGGGCCAAATTCATATATGGTTGACAAAGCAAAGCTGGTTAAACTGTTAAGAGTTTTTGACTAATCATAGAGAGAGAAAATTATTACAATGTAAAGTTTGATACTTCATATTGACACTTTGTTAGTATGCACTATTTTTGTCCATTGAGCAGATTAACTGGGATCCATTAAATTGCACAGCTATGTTTTGTTACACAAGCTACCTGTAAAGTACACACTGTGCACTAGAACCTTTTGGCCCTTTGTCCATGGGCCAGACTGGACTCAGTGCACCAGGATCAGGCCTGACCTCTCAGATCGGGCCCTGTACAGCCTTGGCTGGTCCCTGTGCATTGTGATCAGGTCCTATGCCCCCTGTGTACCAGAATTGGGCCCTGGGACCCTGACCAGCTCTGCATGCTAGGATCAGGCTCTGTAGCCGTAAGCCACCCCTGCCCAGTCCTGTGTGCTGGGACTGGGCCTCGCCATGTCCTGCATATATGATCTACAGGGCTACAGCCTGTGGGGCTCCCCACAGACCCATGGGGAGTCCTGCAGGCTGGATGACACAGTAGTAGGGGACAAGCACCCTTCCACTAGACTAAAAACTGTTGCTTGGTTATATATCTAACTTGCCTACATTTCCAGTTTGCCTTGGCTTAGTTGTAGCAAAGACCATTTTAATAGCATCCTTGCTAAATGTCTCTTTCTAAGTTCTTTGACAGGGAAAGCTTCTTTCATAGACTTCATAGACATTAGGGGTTGGAAGGGACTTTGTGGAATCATTGAGTCCAGTCCCCTGCCATAGGCAGGAAGTCTGCTGGGGTCAAATGATCCCAGCAAGATAAACATCCAAACACTTTTTGAATGAATCCAGAGTAGGTGCTTGCATCACCTCTGGCAGGGAGTCTATTCCAGACCCTGGACACTCAGACTGTAAAGTTTTTCCTTATGTCCGGTCTAAGCCAGCCTTCTAGGAGTTTGTGGCCACTAGACCTTGTTATCCCTTGGGGAGCCCTGGAGAACAACTGTTCTCCCAGGTCCTGATGTATCTCCCAGATCCTGGTCCCAATGTATCTCCCAGACCCCCCTTATATACTTATAGGCTGCCACCAAGTCCCCCCTGAGCCATCTTTCTTCAGGCTGAAGAGTCCCATGTCCCTCAGCCTCTCCTTGGAAGGTTTGCTCTCTTGGCCTTTGATCATATGAGCAGCTCTCCTCTGGACTCTCTCAAGCTTATCCACGTCCCTCCTGAAGTGGGGGGCCCAAAACTGGACGCAGTACTCCATCTGCAGCCTCACTAAGGCCGAATAGAGCGAGAGGATGACGTCCTTGGTTCTGCTTGAGATGCATCTGTGGATACATGCCAGTGTTTGGTTTGCTTTGTAGGCCATGGCATCACATTGGTGGCTCATGTTCATCTTGTGGTCAATCAAGACCCCCAAGTCTCTTTTGGTCATGGTGCTAGCGAGTGAAGCACAGCTGAGCCTATAAGTATGATGCTGGTTTTTCCTCCCAAGGTGGAGCACCTTGCACTTCTCTACATTAAATGCCATGAGGTTTTGGTCCACCCACCATGTCCAGGTGGGCCTGTATCACCAGCCTGTCTTCCAGTGTGACTGCCTTCCCCCATAGTTTAGTGTCGTCTGCCAATTTTGCTAGTCCACATCTGATGCCCGAATCCAGGTCATTAATGAAGATGTTGAAGAGTACTGGCCCGAGTACTGAGCCCTGAGGTATACCACTGGTCACCTCGTGCCATGTAGATTTGCTCCCATCAACTAGTACTTTTTGGGTCTGACCCCAGAGCCAGTTCCCCAGCCATCAGACTGTGAGATGGCTGAGGCCACAGTTCCCCAGCTTAACCATGAGGACATCATGGGAGACGAAATGAAAGGCTTCCTTGAAATCCAGGTATATGACATCAACCTCATCTCCTTTGTCCAGGCAATGTATCATCTGGTCATAGAAGAAGACGAGGTTGGTCAGGCAAGACCTTCCAGCAACAAAGCCATGTTGGCTGGCACTCAGAAGGTTACCTTCTGTTAACCTGTTGCCGATGGATCCCTTCATGATTTTCTCCAAGATCTTTCCAGGGATGGACATCATACTGATTGGCCTATAATTCCCTGGATCTTCCTTTTTCAGTTTCTTGATGATTCTTTCAAAATAAGGCACAAGAAATGAGAGCCACAAGATGAGAAAATATCACAGATACATGCACTCGCTATTATACAAAAATATTTTCTTACGGGGGTATGAGGAGAGGAATGGGATTCAAATCACGCTCTTACTAATTTTAAGAGGATCTGTATTTGTCCATTGGCCGTAACAGAGCAATTTTTCTGAGTAAAACCTAAGCAGCACTAACAGGTTGTGTACTGCAGGTTTCAACAAAACATGAACAACTGATATGCTAAACTAAATTTCTCACATCTTGCCAAGTATATTGCTGATATCATGTAAATACTTATGCTTTACTATCTACTTAAAGTCTGCTGTTTGTACTACTGAATATTCAACTTAGGTTGAGAAAACAAATGGATCAATAAGCTTATTCATTATTTCTTCGTGTCAATCACAGGGTCCATCTGGCCACCGCAAATCCTTGTGAAAGGCACCTTTGCAGCTTCGGATTTGATAACCATGTTCAAGTTTCAGGCCTGGCACAGATGATCTCCAGCCAATAAACCCCTGAGTAGTTTTAGGGACTGGAGGAGATGGATAGGCCTGGAATAAGAAGACATCAAGTACATTTATTAATGGAGTCGTTTTCATTTCTATGATGCTGCCATGCAACATGCCCTAATGTATTCTAGCACTGAAAGAAGGTAAAACTTAGTTTTAAACAACCAGTGTTCAAGGGTAATTCATTGCATGCTGGTGTTCTTCTGAAGCTTGGTATTTCATTTATTGGGTACTGCTTTACTCGGGGCTCCTTCTGCTTGGTTTCTAATGCTCTCAGCTTCCACTGAAATAGAAAGAAACTGAAGGGGCTTAAGGACATCCTGAGGTTGCCTAGTAGCTTGCAAGATTGAGCCTTACAGTACAGAAAGGCTATCACTGAAAATACATTTAGGAAAGTTGCTGATTCTTTCTAGGGCAAGTTATGATGAGAACATTTTAATAGCAGGGCCAAATCTGTCTAAGTTTCTGTCTTGCCTAACAGCTAAAACCCCTGCTATATTTAAATAAGCAGGTGTGGAAGAAAACAAAGCCATGTAGAAACAAGAGGTTAATCAGCAGGGATCCTGGTTTTCTCTAATTTAAAAAAAATCCCCAATTTTCGGTTAAAAAAAAGGTAACCCCAAATCTACATTTTTCCATGATTAAAATGAAACATCTCTATCTATCTATCTATCTATCTATCTATCTATCTATCTATCAGGGGGGTTTCATTTAAATCATGGAAAAATGTGGATTTGAGGTACTTTTTTTTAACCAAAAATTGGGGATTTTTTTAAATCAGAGAAAACCAGGTTCCCTGGTAAAAGGGCAGTGTTCTGTTTATCATTAGATCCTTAGTACTTATCAACATACATTATGATTTGAAGGCTGTTTTTTCCCTCACTGGTAATGGAAAGAGGAAGAATGTGAAAACTAGTATTAACATAACTTGGCAAGAGACAAAGATGTTTAATACAGCTTGAATTCTATCTTCTCATCCTTATCTCTGATTAATAAATCTCTAGGGGCTTTGCTTGATTTCATTATTAGGAACAGCATATAAGCCCACATATAAGCTTCAGCTGTCTTCCTCTTTTCATATACAGGCATACCTCATTTTACTGCGCTTCACAGATATTGTGTTTTTTACAAATTGAAGGTTTGTGGCAACCCTGTGTCGAGCAAGTCTATTGGCGCC
>NW_017729009.1:18935393-18962522 GCF_001723915.1 Gavialis gangeticus
ACTGGACACAACACTCCAGATGTGGCCTCACCAGTGCAGAACAGAGGCAAATACAGGCATACCTCGTTTTATTGCGCTTCGCTCTATTGCGCTTCGCAGATATTGCGTTTTTTACAAATTGAAGGTTTGTGGCAACCTTCATTGTTGTCTTATTTTAAGAAATTGCCACAGCCACCCCAACCTTCAGCAACCACCACCCTGATCAGTCAGCAGCCATCAACATCGAGGCAAGACCCTCCACCAGCAAAAAGATTACGACTCGCTGAAGGCTCAGATGATGGTTAGCATTTTTTAGCAATAAAGTATTTTTTAATTAAGGTATGTACATTGTTTTTTTAGACATAATGCTATTGCACACTTAATAGACTACAGTATAGTGTAAACATAACTTTTATATGCACTGGGAAACCAAAAAATTCATGTGACTCGCTTTATTGCGATATTCGCTTTATTGCGGTGGTCTGGAACCGAACCTGCAATATCTCCGAGGTATGCCTGTATTAATCATCCCTAGGCTAGTTAACATTTGGAAACAAAGGAAGAAGGCACTTTTGCACTGGCCAAATTGGTGGTTACATTGCTAAGTAACAGTAGCTCTAAGGCCACACACTAAAGATACTGGTGACCAAGCTGGCTCCTGTGTACAAACTCATTTATCCTTTCCAGTCCCTTTCGACTAAAAAAATGGTTAAGCATCAAGTTAATCAGTCATTAATCAGGCTAAAAAGGAAACCAAACAAAAGCCAACAGCCTCTATGCACTGACTGCTGTGCTTGCTTTGGCTGAATCATCTCAACTGGGCACATTAAAAGTGCTCTCTGTTGTATCACTTTAGCATCTGGGGACTTACTCAGTAAAGAGATACAGAGCAGGAGAACAATGTTTCAGTTCTTTTGCCAGAGCTGTTTCGCTTTGTTCCCCTGCCAACAAGGGAAAATGTTTATGATATTTAGGTGGAGCACTTCCTCTGAAGAGATAACTTTCCTTGCCACAAGAGCCACCCACTGAGCAGGATACTGGAAGAAAGCCATGCCCCTCCTATGCTCTGGAGGAAGGGGTGAGCACAAGGGATTAGGAATCTAACCCACCTAGAGGATGAGATGATGTTATGGTTCATTCCCATGGGAGAGCGTGAATGCTGTAACCTCAAACTATGGGTTGAAAAACATTTTTATAGGTCTTCAAAAGACAAACTGTAGGACAGATCCACAGTGAACTCTTGCTTCCCTTGGCCAGTGTATATTTTCATGATCTGATCTAAAGTTTTCACTCTTTTTCAGTGCACTCACAACGGGTTGCACATGGTAATCTGGCACTGATGACCAGCTGTCTGATTTGTACTGTGAGTGTGCAAGCACAAACCCGGCCGTGAGAGGTAAGAATGACTGGCTGGAAACCTGGAATTATGACAAAGGTGTGAAGCTCTAACAGCAGAAATTGCAGCACTTTTTCAGTTTCAGTATGTAGCACCAGCTTTTACTTTTTAATTTTCAGTTCTTATGATCTGAGTAATGGCTTTTCCTTCTGTGGCTTTTGCAAAGTCCTTTCAAAAAGAAATTTTGCACAAAAAGGTAGGAGTTTCCAATCTGACTATGTGGGAAAAGGTCATTGTTATCTCATGGACTATTCACCCTTCTGTTGGCAATCACATGAACTTCACTTTACTTTCCACTTGTGATTATGCATCTTTCCCAGGGGTAAAGTGTCTGTGGGGAAAAGGTATCCAGTGGAGTTCCAGCAAAGTACAATTGTGAATTAAGTAGTGCATCAGATTTCCACCTTCTGATCCGGCTGTGTACACAAATCACACTGATGTTGAAGCATGAGTATAAAACGTACGCTATAAAACCCAACCATTATGAATCATATACTAGAATTTGTTTCACTGATTAGGCCAGTCTAATTTCTGCTATTGACAGGGTTTAAAACAAACTGCAGCAAAAAGTGACTTGCTTGAATAAAAATAGAGAAACGTTCAGCTGTACTGAGGAAGCTGAAAAATGAAAGTTAAAAAGCAGGCTATGATATATCTTGAAAGATGGGGCGTATCTCTCTGTCTTCCCAGTCAGGGAAGGGACAATTTTCACAGCCTTCTTTATGAATGCTGATGGGCCCGCACATGCATGCATCAGAGAAATAATCTGTTATGCACAAATCTACGAAGGAGCTGCTTTATGGTAGAAGTTGATTGTTGTGCAGTGAAACCTTCACCAAAAAACACATCCAAAGGGCAAGTCCCTGTCTTAAATGAACCCTTTTAAAGTATCGCTAAGGTTTCCAGTACAATTTAGTCTGACCTTTAGTTAAAGGCCCACCTCTACTAGACAACTGACTTTTAGTGCTTGGGTGGCTGCTTAAGACAGATTTCACTGTATAGCAATTTTAAAATCTAATTTTCTAACCTTAATATATTTTTCCATTGGTGTCAAAGGTCGGATCTGTAAATGTTCTGGAAGTTCAATCTTAGGTTTAGAGGGTTCTTTCTTTTCATTTTTGATCAACTAAAATAGAATATCAACATTATAAAAAAAATGGACACTTCAGCCAAAGAAATGTTTTAATCTCCGATACCCATACCTGTGGTTTCTAAGCACCCTGTTCTAGGCAACCGGATACAGGACTATTTATTGTATAGCTTTGGAAGTTGTTCTAATGGACTTCTCAGCCTCATTTAATTCTGAATTCAGGAGCAGGGGCTGAATCTTTCTGAGTGCCTCCAACTCTCACCCCGAAGTCCAGAAGTCCTGGAAATGTGACTTATATGATAGCAAACTGAATAATCATAATAGTGCCAAATATCTGTATTATTCATTTACAGGAATCAGAACTCACGGTGGAAGTGACATCTTTTATTAGACCAACTAGATTTTTGCCAAAAAAATTCTTTACTTAATTAAAGAATTTTTTTGGCAAAAATCTAGTTGGTCTAATAAAAGGTACCACCTCTACCATAAGTTCTGATTTCTTTTGCCTCTAGACCAATATGGCTACAACCTGGATACCTTATTCATTTATGGTAATTTCTTTATGGCATAAGACTTAATGATGGTAATAATTTATAATGGACTTGTAATGACTAGATCTCTGAGCCTGACAGGAGGGTTGGTAAGCAAATTCCGTCCTTGTTTGTAAAGCAGAGATACTTGGGTCCAGTGGGCCAGAGTTTTCCAAGGTACTTGGCTGTCTACTGGAACTTTCAAAAGTCCCAAAGGTTAGGTGCATAAGTCTAACTGAAATCAATGGTAAGGTTACCACTGAAATCAGTGGTAGCATTGCTCCTGTTGTTCAACAGCAGGACAGCATGGCCTCTATATATTTCACATCTAAAATGCAATTATCACCGAGACTGGATAGCCCCTTTCCAAGTATTTTAGCAAGTTGCAAATTTCCATACTGAAAATTTAATTAGCTAAAATCTTTTTTCCCTCCACTTTTAAACTACCATATGGACGGACAAAGGGGAAATATTCTGTCAACATGCATCTAATTCTTGCTAACACTCCTGGGAGTCGTATGCATTCTAATATGTAGAGCATATAAATTACAACTTGTCATTTTATTCCGAAAGCAGCTCTGAAAAAAAAATGTTAAATCACCTTAGAAGAACTTCATTTACTAACTTGGAGCCCTACATGTAGGAGTGTTATAAGCACTCTTCAACACTTTTGTGCTCCAATCATTTTGCCTGGTAGAGATGACCAAAGTTGCCTGTCTAGGATACATATTGCTAAGCTTTCAATAATAATGGCTCTGCACTGGAGCAGCTTAACTAAAAGCTGTACCTAACTATTCTGGGTAAACTATGCAAGTCAAATTTGTACAGGTACTATATAGAATTCAGTGTTACCTCCTCAGGAGATGTCGCTAAAAACCCCCATATGTTGGCCCATTTCCTCGCAGCCTCTTGTTCCTTGTGAACGTAGCTTTTCCTGGAACGAACAGAAAAATGACTGAAAAGACCTTCAGTGCTTGCATTCAAGTAACAAACTAAAGTCACAAAATGAACTAGTCTGCTGGAAAAATTATAAACTGCAAAAGGGTAGGCCTCTCCCTCAGAGCAGCAAGCTCATTTCTATGTTAGTACATTAAGGCTGAAGAGGCCTGGGGAAAATATTTTCTGTTTTGATGGAAATGAAGCAGTAATTCTGAATATACTCCTTCCCAACTATGTTTATATTTAGAGTTCAGGATTGGATGGCATTGCGTTTGCTATGACACACCTCTAGAAATAATTCAGACTCCAAAATCAATTAAATGGCTGATTTTGTTAAATAGCAGTTAGTAATCAGTAATGAAAACAGCTAATGAAAACAGACCTGCTTCATGCTTTCTTATGATGAGGTTAACTGAAAATACTTGCATTGAGAATCGGAGTTAGTGATTCTCAACCAGGGCTGCTTTGAGAACCTGTCAAGGGTGCCCTGGGATGTTAGCTCTCATAGGTGTGCACACATGGTCCACACGACAAACTGGCAGAGATTTCCAGTAGGAATCTGATGAGTTGTGAGCTGCTTGCAAGAGAAGAACTGCTCCAGGATTTTTCGGCAGTCAAAAACCAAGTGAAGGCTGAGAGCCAGCATTTCCCAAGGGATGCCTTGAGCCTACCAAGGGATGTCGTGTCTCGAGTTGACGGAAGTTGAGAACAGCTGATCTAACGTGACACAGAAATACAAAGAGCAATAGTGTGGGGAAAACTATGTCCCAGGGAAAGTGACTGGAAGATTTAAAACTGTGGTGAGTAAGGCTAGAAGCTCATACTTTTTTTCCTCACGTGTGTATTATTACATAACACAATGCTTTATTACATGAACTATTTCCTTTCTTGCTATTTTCTTTCTTTCTCATCTCTGTTTCTCCCACCTTAGGAGAGAGACTTTCCTTGCTGTTCCCTTCTGGTCTTGAGGCTCCACTTGTCTTCCCTGATAAAAAGAAGGGTGCCCAGGAGGGTGCCAAGGTGGGGGACGGGCGAGGAAGGGAACCTGGTGGCAGACCAGCTTCATTTCTCCCCGGCTCAGGGTTTCTGATGCCACTCCTACGTGCCCGCCTTGTTCCTGGCAGGCCCTTTTGTGTCTGAGGGATCTCGCCGCTGCTGAAGTGGAGTCTGAGCAGGCGCGGGGACCGCTGTGGAGCGGGGCCCAGTAGTCCCCCAGCTCTGACACCCCAAAGGCCCTGGATGAGCCGGCTCTGGAGGCTATTACCAGATCTGATCTTGCTCCACAGGGCTGCGCTGCTGGGTTGGGCTGGAGCCTTTTTGTGCCATCCCTCACCCTCCACCTCCACCTCCACCTCCTCTGTGCCCCCCGCGGCCGCGCCGGGGCTACAGCAGCTGCTCTGGGTCCGAGCCAGCCAGACCCCGCCTGGGCGTTCCTAGGCAACGGCCGCATGACAAAGGCCTGGGCGGAGCCTCAGTGCCTCACGGGGCATCAGGCAAATGCGGGAGGGCCCGGGGGAAGGGGTGCAGCGAAGGCTGGTCAGAGA
This sequence comes from Gavialis gangeticus, assembly GCF_001723915.1. Lineage (NCBI taxonomy): Eukaryota > Metazoa > Chordata > Crocodylia > Gavialidae > Gavialis > Gavialis gangeticus. The sequence continues at coordinate 18,940,872 of NW_017729009.1, forward strand.
GAGGCCTGTCCCTTCTGTGCTGCCCTGGGTCTCTTCTCAACCCTCCAGTTAGCAAGACCTCGACTCCCAGCTCCAAGGAAGAGACCCCTCTTGAGCTGAGAGAGAAAAAGGGAGTTATCCTCATCCTTCAGTCCTGCTTGTTTCTGGTCAACCCCCCGCTCCTCCCTGAGGAAATCTAGTCTCTCTGACCGCACTAGCCCGTGCCCTTCAGACAAGCAGCTAATTGTCCCCCATATTCCTTGACTCTCTGCTGCCTCCCAAGCAAGTGAAGAGCCTCTCTCATGTGATGCGGCTGGGATTTCTGAGGAAAAAAGCAGGAAAAAACATCTTCCCCTAACAAAATGTGCTCAAATCAACGGGATGGAAGGTTGACGTTTTGCCCAAGGCCTTCACGAGCTTTATCGTATCGGGAAGGAGTGCTGCGGCAAACTCAGCGTTGGGTTGACTCTAATCAGCTGCTTTTTTAATAGAAAGCAAAAAGCAGAAACCTCTCCATGCTCTTATCTCTGAAGAGTCCACTGAAACCTAAGCAAGGCACCTGGACAACGGCGAAGACCCTTCCGAGAACGACATGGTGGTTTTATTCTGTTGCATGAACAGATTTTTTCCACTAACGCTCTTCTTTCATCCTGGTAGGAATCAACTTGCTAGTGTGTCCAAGGTCCAGAAACCAAGTTAATCCCACTTGCTGTTTCCTGTTTTCTTGAATTTTTAATTTTACCCCTCTGCTCTTCCTAGAGTCTCCTGGTATTTACTAAAATGATTTTCCTTTTGGTAGCTTCAACAGGAAATATGCAGGCCTTCTGACACACGCCATGACTTTCTAATTTTTTTTTGGTAGATGTTATTCATCACAGACTGCACACTAATAGTGGAAGGCTTGACAAAGAAAGGACTCAACATACTTTATGGTTATATGTGGGAACCCAAAAAAATATTTACAGCTTGTAAAAAGTTCACTGTGTTCCAGTATATTAATATTTTTGGCCCTCCATCAACTTCTCAGTAGTTTTTCTTCTTGCAGTTGCTTTTATAAAACAGCTCAACAACAAGTGAAACCAACTAGCTCTTTCCAGTTATGGTTTTAAAGAGTTTTTTCCCTATTTTTTCTGACAACTATTTTGTGTAAAGAACTGTTAATAGCTAATGCAGCTTTTTCACACTAGGAGACAATTATTGCCCTTGCTATAAAATGAATGCAGTGAAGTTTTGAATTAAATTTACCATTAAGGGACAGCATATTGAAATGTTTAGCTCATAGCCTTTTTTCATTTCCTAGAGCTAAGATTCAAAAGGCCCTAAATACTTGAATGCCAAAAGACTGTAAACACTTTCAGTAGTAATTTTAAATGTACAAAAGGTCTTCCATTTGTTTAACAGAAAATCCCCCCAAAACTAACACCCTACTCCTAAAATACCAAATAATACTGCTCTTCTGGGTTTTTAACTGCAAACAACAGTTTACTACAGAATATTCCACTTGCAGTTAGGTGCTTTAATCTACACTGGGTCTAATTATCAATTACACCGGCAATTAAATCAGCTGAATCGCCAATCACGCTTAAAAAAATGTACTCATTGTCACATGTTTTCAGATATGAAAATACAGATGCAAAGTAAAGCATGACTACTTATCTGTTATAGCTACATGTAAGAAATACTATTTTATCATTCTAAAACAAGCTGAAAAAGAGGCTGAAATGAAGTGGAATTTGAATACATGAACAGATACATTGAAAAATTTACCCATTAACAAAATCACACGTGTGATTCAGGGGAATAATGACCAAAGGTTTTTACTTGCTATTGAAGTTTTTACCTTAGGTTTTATTTTTTCATAGAAAAATGAGTAATGGGCTTTAAATTGTTATTTATCACAAGGGCACTGATAGCCATGGAAAAAACCCAAAACATATTTTACCAGAAGCAGCAGTGTGTTCCTTTGACCCAGCTTTGCAGCGTTTATAGATTGGGTGGTTCAGTGGGGCTTTTCGGTGCTTTTATCCAAAGCTGATTCAATCAGCTATCACATAAACGTGCCAAAAATGCCCCATTAAAGCACCTGATCTACACAGATGCTGGGCAAACCAGGTCCAACTAATGTGATGCCTCCTCTGGGCATGAGCTGGGCTTGGCGTGGGAGTGCATGCTTAAAGTGCTGGGTTTTTTCCCCGTGTGTAAGCATCTATACATGTCCATTGTCCAACTCCAAAATGTAGATCTTCAAAAACTGCTCTCACCTAGGTACAGGCACTCAATCTTTTTAACATACAGTTCTATAAATGCTTACCGTCATACTTTTGGGCATGCCCCAAAACACCAAAATCCTAGCAGTGTTATTGAACTGCTAGATACTTAGTTTATGACTGAACCCGGTCATGATCTCCTCTAGCTACCACGTGTGCATTGTGTGGCCTGCTAGGTGTTATCAACTCCTACAAAATACATGAGTGGAACAGGGGCCAGTTCTGGCTCACTCCTTTACGCCAGCAGCTGCATGGTTAGAGCTCTTGCCCAGCCCAGCCCAGGGGAGACCTGGGTTTAATCCTCGCTTTTATCTGGGGTTTGCCCTGCTGGAGTGGGGGGTGGGGGGGGTGGGCTCCACCCACAGCCCCCTCCAACTCAAGCCAGGCAAACCCCCAGCCGGCAGCTTACTCCCCTTCTCTCCCCCACTCCCTTCCTGCTGACAGCCCAGAGGCAGGGCTGGGCTGTATCAGCCCAGCCTCAATCACAGAACAAATTAACTTTAGGGAACGCAAGTTCCCTAAGGTGCTGTGAAGTGAAGCGCTGTCATCTGATACCTGATTTGATGAGGGTTAATTTGTCATGTCTGTGTGTCATGGCATAGCTGTAGAGTGCTTTCAGGGGACCAATAGTGTGAAAAACAGCGCCATATGAAACTGTTTCACCTAGCACTAGGTAAGGGAGCTGCCAGGCAATATGTTCATTCTGAGGACTCTTTCAGCCCTTGGCAGATGCAGGATTGAAGCAGTATAAAGCTGGTTTAGAGACAATCCACCCCCGTGATAATTAATGCCAAAACTGCATTTGTTTCATGACACACTATGCTACCTCACATATATGATGTGAACAAAATCCTGAAAATGAAAATATATGGCACCTCACTGGTCAAGGAGATTCAGAAGAAAGGAAGCATTTGTCTATAGGAAAAAACCTTGAATTGTGTATTTAAATCACACTTTTGAAATCTGAAAGCCTGTTATTCTATAAATGTGTTTTCTTCAAAGAGCTGGGACATACATATAATTCTTTCTGAATACAGCTAATAACGATTTAGAGGTGCTGCATTTTTATATTTGAAGGGCAATATTTAAAACTCATGTCTGCACAGGCACCCAAGAAAGTGGCTTTATTTTCAGATATCAGTCAGCCAGGATCAACTGTAGTTGCTCAAAAATTTGAGAAATCAATCCACTTGTCTTGCCCCCCAAGTTCATGTTTAAGTATCTACTTTTTGGGTGAATGTGATTGCAATTGCAATTTACCCCTGTCAGTTCTGTCCCTGGTACTCTGATATTATTTGTGACAGCAACAGTGTGGTAGCCTAATAGAAGACCCAGTAAGCATAACTTCAGCTGGTTGCATTAATATTTCCACATTGTTGTTTCAAATGTAGGCAGCATAAGTGGTAGAATACTGTGTTATGATCACTATGATTTTCTTTTAAGTAAACAAATTCCATTTGACTCTATAGACAGTGGCGCCACTCCAAGCAAGTGCTGCTGAAGTCTATCATGTAAAACACAAGTTAATTAAAACTCCTGACTATCCATTTAACAATGGACCCCAATTGCATCGTTGGAACCATTATCGTTGATGTTAACACTTGGCACTGTCACCATCTGAATGTGACTGTAATGATTCTATTGGCTTTCGAACACGTTCTCAATGACTTACTGTTCTTTTTCTGTCTGTAAAATGACACTGACAGCAGCAGCCTTGCTTCCATGCTGCAAAAGACTGAATAATTGCTAATTGAATTTGGACATTTTTCAATAACTTTTCCAGTTTCCTTTGAGGTTTCAGAGGTCCCAGAATCATCCATGATTCTGTCCAAACTATACAACTGCCTGAGGTACCCCAGTCCTTCTCCCTAAATAAATATGCACATATATTCTAGCTGGCAGCAAGGCAGAATGTCCACACATGGCACCCCAAAGAACATAATTTCTGCCAGCAGCTTAACCAGCAGCCTATAAGGCTAGTGCCAATTTGGATTGTGTATCACGTGAGAGCATTGCTCTTGATACATAACTGCTATCTCTGAACGAGCCCCCGCTACAAAGAGGGAGCCTTGTTTGGGTAGGGAATTACTTTTAGATGACTATATACAAGGCTTACCAGAACTTTACCTTTGCATATACTTAAGTAGCTAGGCATAAATGCATGAAATAAAGGTATAGTGAGAAGAGATAATGTTGAATGTCTTGGATTATATGGGTTGAAATAAAAGGCTTAGTGCTCCTTCAGAGTATTATTTTTGTATGGCTCACATGCTGCATGTTTCAAACCAGGAAAGAGTCGCCTTTTTGCTATTTTTTTTGTTTGAAAGGCAGGGGGTCTAGGACATTTTAATAGCTTTCATATTCTGCTCTCCAAATATATTATTGCAGCACAATAGTTTCTTTGCATGAGAATTGCTTAAATGATTCAAAATGGCTTGAAAAATATATTTCAAGTTTTAATTTTATGCACAGAACATTAATGAGCAGTGCCCCTTAGAGACTTGCTGTCAGTTTAACATATTCACAATAATCTCAACACAGATGTTATTCCATCTAAATCCTTTTAAAGGGAAGAAACTAGTAATTTTTCCTTGGAGGATGTCAGAAAATATATTATTGTTGAAATTACATTTTGATCCCCAAATGCTATGTAAAATATCATTACTAGGAAGAATAAGTAGCACATTGTTTCTGAAGTAATATGCGTGTGAAACTTTTTGTGAGCTTCCTGTAAATTTGAAAACAGGGGATCTTCATTTCGACTCATGCTATTTTGTTTCTCTGGAGATTGATCGCAGGCATCAGTGTCTAATTGTATTCTAATAGGAGAGAATATTTGTTATTAGCATTAGATTTTCCTATATACAAATAGCAACTGTAGCATGATGAAATTATCATTGGCTCTACTGAGATGCATCTCAGTGTGCATGTTTTGAGCAGCTAAATTACACATACTTGGTAGTTAAAAAGAGATACACAGAATTACTAACCTTTTGTTGAAACACATTAATGACGTCTCTTTTGAAAGGGATGAACAAATATATTTCAGATCTGTTTTAAACCTGCTATGTATTAGTGATTCCTTTCCACTCAAATCACCTGCATTATTCTTTTCTTGCTCTTAGCACACTGGTTTTTCAAAATATCCTAATTTTTAATTAGCAGGACACTGTACTGGTGTAATCAGCAGGATTTAATAGTTAAGTTTAATCAATAATGTTGTGAAAGGAATAAGGATGCTACTTTGCTTTATGAGACTGGACCAGGTTCTCCATTATTTCTGAAGGCTTAATATTGGTGGAGATTTTATTTTGCTAATTCAGATAATATACGTGTTAACAAATGGTGACCTACAGTGAAGAGGCTTAATTTAACTTGGAGCATGTGACCCTGAAACAGCAGTGTTGGAGCATGTGCCATAATCTTAAGCATGTGCCATAATCTGAAACAGCAGTGTTAGGTGTCTGGTAGATTTCACAAACTGTTCTGATCTATACCCTTGTCTGATTTCAGGATGCTCTCAAAAGCTCTCAAATATACTGATTTTAGATTGTGTATATGGGAAGATTTTTGTTTCATGGTTGAAGTCAGTTTTTATTAGCCCGGATACAGCTAATAGTGCCTGATGATTTCATTGGGTGGGGGAGCTAGTTATCCTTTGTGGAAGCATATTTATTTTACTGGGGGCAATAATTTTGTTGAGAAATGACTACCCCTCTTTGCTGCTGAGAAGGCAAAACTACTGTTAATTTTAGGATATAAGAATAAAACAGTTGAAAAAATATGTGAGTAAATGCATATAAATGGCTCAGGTAACATTATCCAAAGAAGGATGATCTGAAACAGAATGCATTTTTATTTCTAATTTAAAAATTAAGCCAGAATCCTACTTAGTCAAATGTAAAGATACTTCAAATAATTCTATCACAAGATTCTTCAGACCTCTAATAATTTTTATTATTATTTGAACAAGTACATGTGATATTTTGACATAGATTTAAATATTTAAAGAAATTTGTTCTAGATACAGAAATAAAAACATTATTTTGCATTTTTAAAGCATGTCATGGACAAAAATTTCCCACTGTTGTATGAGGTTGTCTTAAGTGTTCATTAGTGACCTCTGGGATACATATCTCATGTTTCATGCACAGTAAATTATAGGGCCTGGTAGATTTGTTGTTACTGGTTATGCCATCTGATCTCTTTGTTTACATGATTTTTTAAAGCAAGTAATTGGAGAGACTTGAAAGTAGTAAAAGAATAAATGATATACCTATGACGCATGGAGGCCTAGTGAATATTTCTAATCACATTTGCAGGTGCTTGTTTCTGAGGAAAACTACAGAAAAATGGTAGGTTTTACTGTATTTACTCACATATACGACACTCTAAATATAAGACAAGCCCCCATAATATAAGACACCCTGAATATAGGACAAGCCCCCAGGTTTTTAAGACCTGGCTAGACAAAGCCTTGACTGGGATGTTATAGTTGGCGATAGTCCTGCTTTGAGCAGGGGGTTGGACTAGATGACCTCCTGAGGTCCCTTCCAACTCTAATTTTCTATGATTCTATGATAATTAGATTCGATATATGGAACATTTATAAATTTGTTATAATTTTCCAGGTATAGAATCTGTTATTGGAGGTTTGCCTTGAATTTTTGCTCCTCCCACTGCTATAGCAAAGAAAATAAATCTGATGGATCAGGTAGACCCCTTGCCCTCTCCCCCTGCCCCAACTTCTTCCCCCAGCAGCCCATTCCCTCCTCTCCTTCCTGTCTGGCTCTGCTCTCCCTGAGCACATGGAAGTGAGGGTTAAATTTGAAAACCCCTTGAAATAAAGATACTCGCAGTAATTTACATAAAGTTACTACAGATACACATAGACTTAGTTCATGCAGAATTGATACATTTTTTCTGTTTTGGAACTGCTGTAATCTTTAGCACAGGTACTCCATTAACACACTTTTAAGCAGCACTTTTATATCTACTTGTGTATAATACAAACTTTTTTCTATTAATCTTTTCTGTGTTCCAGGTCAAATCAGCCAAATCAGTTCCAAATCATATCAATTGAGCAGAACTTCCAAAAATTATATTGATTGAGCAGGCAGAATTCAATCATTCTAAACACCACATATGGCACTACAACTGGTGAGCATCCTCCATCCCAGACTCTCACCCTGGGACTTCAGATACTTCCAAATCCATTGGCAGGCATCCTATGAGCAGGGCCAATCCCGGAGGTCTTGGGATGCAGATGCCCCCACTTGATCTTAGCCCACAAGAGGCCACAGACTATGCATGATATAGATGGTTGCAAATGGGAAAGAAAGGCGCACCTTAGATGTGGAGGTGAAGAGGAAGTTGAAATGTATACAGCGTGGTGGCTCACCAAGACTGGAAAAAGAGTTGGCACTGAGGGGGACTGCATACAGTGGGTATTACCATATATCTTATCAGATGGACAGCACTAACTTATCTTTGGCACAGGATCTTTCAAGACTCTCCCCCCCAGTGGGGAAACAGACAGAGACAGTGAAGAGGATGTTGAGGCAACTGGGTCAGAAGACAGAGATGAGGACAGCAGCAGCGGGTCCTCCAGAGGAAGTGACAGTGAATGAACTGAGTTTTAAACTCTGTATTCGGGGACAGGACTAAGGGACAGGGGGTCTGAGGGTGATGGTGCCTTGCAGACACGTGCACAGGAGCGCCATTCCATGGGTGTGTATATTGTAACAGGTGCACGGGTTTTCCTCTGATAGGTTAAAGAGGTAATGAACAGTGACTAGAAGGTGTATACATATGTCGCAGGGCACTTGCGCACCCTGCTCCTAGTGAGAGTTAAGAACTTAAGGGGGAAGGAGTGTAGCAGACACTAGGGTGCCTGCTACTGATATTGGTGAGAGGGCTTAGCTGCCAATCAACAGGACAACGCAGCTGGCGGTTGCTAGGGCAGCTGATTGGGTCAGCTGACCGCCAGGGGCTGGGCCTGGCCCATATAAACAGAAGAGGCTGAGGACAGAGCAGTTCCCCTCTGACAGCCAAAGGAGTAACACCTCTGCTGTAGAGCTGAGCCGAGCAAGGCAGAGTAAACCAGCCTGGTTGCCCTACTGCCTGATAGTCTGGAGAATGGGGTGGAGTGGAGAGGACCCCGATGGAGATAAGGAGTAGCCAGGGCAGCGTGGAGTGTGTGTTGTAGCCAGTTGGCTCATGGCTTGTGTTTGTTTAGGTAAGACCAGCCGGACGGCTTATTTGTGTTGTAGCCGGGCAGCTTATGGTTTTATGTTTCTTGGTTGTTATTGTTACACCGGAGGACTGGGTGAGGCTGTAGGGGTGCGAGGAGGCCTCATGGGAACTCCCCAGTAGTTTGGGGGTTCCTGGTGCCCAGTAGGGGCACTACAAGTGGTGCCAGTGAGGGCACAGCAATTGGTGCCACAGCTGGTGCGGCGGGAGAGCGCCGGAGAGGCGCGGTGTGTGGGGTTGAGACCCCAGCCCGTGAGGTCGGTATTCAGCCCAGTAGGGCAAAGGACCCCGAGAAGGGTCAAGGGGCCAGGCATGGCTACGGGCCACCTGAGCCCCGGCGTGAGAAGCACGTATTGGGACAGGCCCAGAGAGGCCGACGGGCGTGAGAAGCGCGGGACAAGCCCCAGAGAGAGCGAGGGTGCGAGAAGCGCGGGACAAGCCCCCGAGAGGGCGACAAGCGCAGGAAGTGTGAGTGAAGCCCCAGTGAGGGCAGGACCGTGAGAAGCCCAAGCAGGACATACGACCCAGAAGAAGGGTCAGGGGGCCAGGCATGGCTACAGGCCACCTGAGCCCCAACAGCGGGAAGTGCAGGCGACGAAACCCCAGTGGGGATAACATACTGCGAGAAGCGCGGGCGACGAAACCCCAGAGTGGGTAGCATACTGCGAGAAGCGCGGGCGACAAAACCCCAGTGGGGTAACATACTGCGAGAAGCGCGGGCGACGAAACCCCGGTGGGGGTGAGAGCGTGTGAGCGCGGGGAGACAGGCCCAGTGGGGTGCTGCCTCTACATTAGAAGACCTAGGGAGGGTGAAGCTATTGAGAAGCCCAGCAGGGGCAAAGCTATTGAGAAGCCCAGCAGGGAAAAAGCTATTGGGGAGCCCAGCTGGGCAAACTTGGGGAGAAACCCAGTTGGGCGAGGGTATAGACAAGCCCAGACGAGTGGTGTGACAAGCTCGGGAGCGCCAGTAAGGGCGCTGGTTGCGTGACAAGCCCAGGGGCGTTAGCCAGGACGCTGGCTGAGTGGCAAAGCCAGGACGCCTACGGGAGGTGCCAGTTGCATGGCAAGCCCAGAGCGCCAGTCAGGGCGCGGACAGCAAACTGACCAGTGAACGTCTGGTACATCAGCGAGGCTTGGGGCGTGCTAAAGGGGAGGTTGGAGGCATGCGTAGCCCATAAGGCTGGGGTGCACGGGGACACTCCACAGAAGATATGGGCCAGTATGAACATAGCACCGTGTCATAGAGGACAGTAAGGTAGCCTCCCTTAAATATATATATAAAACAGCAAGACGTGGCAGGCGAGACTGAGGGTGCTCAACAGTTAACTTGGCATGGTAGGGGGCGCTAGGGAGATCACAGCCGCTCCTAGGGCCCGCTCCATGACAACATATACAACCTTTGTATATATCTATATAGATATAGATCAATAGATATAGATCTATCTATCTATCTATCTACATCTATATAGACATATATTTTTACAAAAAGAAAAGCTTCCCATTGGTCTCTTGTGGGCTAAGATCAAGTGTTGGGAGTTTCTGAAATCCCAGGGTGAGAGACTGGGACAGAGGATGCTTGCTGGTTGTAGCTCCATACATGGTGTTTAGAATGATGGAGTTCTGCCTACTTAATCAATATGGTTTTTGGAATGATTGAGTTCTGCTCAATCGATACGATTTGGAACTGATTTAGCTAATTTGACCTGGAACATGAAATATATTATATATAAAAAAGTGGCAGGTTCCCATCCATATGTCTGTCCAATATGCGCCTTGTATTTTATAATCATAGCCGATATTGGCTGCATAGAATCAGCTTTCATTGTTGGTTTCCATTAGTGAGCACATACTGCTTTTGGCAGCAGTTTAATGATAGTATATTTAATGAGGTTTCCTTGTATGGAATATAAGATGAGGGACTTTTTCCCCTAGAATGACTGGGGGGAAAAAAACCCTTGTCTTCATGTATTTGAATAAAAAGGATAGTTGCTTTCCCTAACTTTTTTCTATTATCTGACAAAGGTGATTTGCTGTGTTTCACAAACTTTAAGTCATAAGATCTCCTAATCTTCTTAACTGAATTACAGGATTTTAACATTTACATTACAACAGCTTTGTGACTGGCATAATGGTTAGCAAATTAATGAGTTTTGTGACCTGTTTTTCAAGTTGTTAGAAGTCCCTCTCACAACATTTGTTTTTTATTTTTTTTCTTCCGACAGATCCCAAACAGAAACAAGATACGTAATGTTGCAGAATCTCTGTGTCCACGCTAATGAACACCATGAAAAATGGTAAGTGTGGAGAGGAAATAAAAAATGTCTCGCTCTCTTGGCTGCTTTTATAAATAAAAAATCTCCCAGCATTCTCAGAAGCATGTTTCCTAATTAAGTTCTGTTTTAAGGGAACAGAGAATGTAGGTTTACATTGCTGCATAATAAAGAAGCAAAAAGGGTATAATAAAATTAAATAAAAAACAAAAAAGTGCAGGACAGAAAGCCCTTTAAGATGTTCTCATTTTCTAACATGAGATTTCTTCCTAAGAAACCAACTTCAAAATCATCAGCTAAACATGCTATATATTGAACATAATAGGAATGGAGTTGAGGATAAGCAAACTATAAATGGGAAAAGATTGACCAGATTAGCACCTAGAATTAGAAATATTTTTATATAAAATCCAGAAAAAAAAGGGATAAAACAACATCAGGAATTCTATAAACTTCCTTAAGGCTGGAGATGATTTGTTGCTTTATACCCTTCCTATACATATCCAAAGTAGGTAGATAAAATCAATGTACTTCAAGTGGAGGGACAACCAGATTGTTTCTGGGATCATTTTATCTTGTACTAAAAGCTTATTTTGCTTAAAACTCACAATGTCAGGCTCTTTGCTGTATTTTCACTCCACTGTAAAGCTGGAATGACTCTACTGATTTTACCAGGGACACTTCAGTGGCAGTGGTGGCAGCAGCTCTGGTGTTTTCTGCATCCTACAAATAAAGTCGGTATTATACTTATTTTGGGTCTTACCAGTGAAATTTAACCAAATGGAGCAAACCCTAATATGACCCATGTAACTCTCAAACACATCCCATAGGAAGGGAATACTTGCCCTTGAGCAGAGTGGGCTCAGGTCCATTCACCAGTTGCGTTCTATTTTGAACACGTAAGTGAGGTTTAGCCGTGAGCTATCCCTCCCTACAAAAGCAAATGTCAAACATGGGGAAATTAAATGATGTTTAATACCCTGGGTATGGGTCTTGCAATGAGAGGATTTTTTCACTCTGTGTAATTAAAGTGTGCTGCAATGTTGGCCAGGTTTTAAATGCGTTCTCAAATGGGCCTTTTGCATAGGGGCTGTGGGTGAGATGGGAGCGGTGGAGCTAAACTAGCCAATTAGTACATGCGTGCACAAATGAGTCTTTGTTACCTGCGCTCTGTGTTCTGCAGAAAGGCTCCTGTGTATTGGCTTTCTCATCACTTCATCACACTTACAGCAGATTTGCTTTCAAGAAGAAATGGTTCTGCCTTCATTCTTTGTTTGTTTTATCCATGTATAGTACAGGGATTCTTTCTGTCCTTTTACTATATATACATGGTAAAACAAAAATATACAATCCACATAATAGAAACACTAGATGCTTGTTAACACCATACTAAACCATGTCTCCACTTAGCATAAGTTGAAAAATAACTTCCTTAAATCCTCCCTTTAGTTTGTGAAATTTAAGTTCCGGCAGCAGGATACAGCTTGCACAGTTTGGTACAGGAAAGGAAGCAAAAACATTACTGGCAATATTACTGAGGGGGGATAACAGGAATAGCAAGCTCTTTCCTCTTGGAAAATACATATTTTTAAAATTTTTCTTTCTTTCTCATGTACTTTAAGGACCCGTGAATATGAAAAAATAGAAGTAGTATAACCTTAGAGGAAGATGTTTGTGCACAAGGGATAATACCTCTTTCACAAAACACTGAGCAGAGAAATGAAAAGTGCCTTTCAAACTACATATAACAGCCATGGACCATTCAATAAATATTGCCTTGTTTCTCCATTCTGCAAGGTGGCTTAGAGACGTTCACTGCCACAGAAGGCTTTTATGTTGTTGAAGCTCTAGCCCTGTCTATGATAACCTGTAGCAGGATGTACTGTAAAAGATGAGTGCATTCTTCTGTTATTCATGTTTTTTGTACTTTTAAGACAGGCCTCTGACCAGAGACTGGTATTTAGTTCCTCAAAGGAATGCAAAAAGGGAGAAATACAATCTCCTGCAATCTGGCTTTTATGATAGCTATGGCGGGTCATAAGGAGTTAAAAGATTTATCCTGTCATGCTTATGAAATCCAGTTATCCTAGACATGTATGCATGCATTTGAAGGTTCAGCGTTTAGACATATAGTCTGTACGTAGTGTTGCTGTAGTGAAGAATTGCTTTAATGAAGAACTATTGCACAATGCCTGTAGTAAGAATGTAGTACATAAGTAATTTTGCCATCAGTGTCTGGCAAATGTACGTTCCTGTTATTGGATTTAAGCTATTATTTTGCCTCTTTTCTTTTATTTTGCATGTTAAGTAATGGTTACTCTAACTAGCTGTCTCTAAAAGAAGCAATTCCAAATTTAGGAAAGGTTAACAGGTTTCAATTATTGCACTCAAGGTTACCTTCCTTTCACATTTCAGGCTGATTTGCTACTCCTTATATAAATTACCTCTTTAAATATAACCAGAGAGAGTCTACTTTCCTTACAGTATTGTGAGAATCTGTCATACAATGTGCTATGTGGAGTTACACATTATAAAAAGGTAAATGATGAACCGTCTTAGTGTGGTTATATATTATAATAGCTCTTATTACTATTAACCCATTAAGTTATACAACATGTAATTTAACACACACAAATAATCTAATTTAATGAATATCTCTTTCTTTAGTTGCATGTTAAATGGTACCCACTCAGGCAGGTTTTCACGTTAAAGTAACTGAAAAAAAAAATCCTTATAAGAACAGAAAGAAAGTTTACTCTTCCTCTTTATAGTGAAAACAAATGTGTTTTTCTGCAGAATCTGCCAAGCTTGTGTTTTAATGATTTAACAGATGGAGTTGGCACATGTGAACCTGGAAGATGCATCTGTCTGATTTTTCCAGTCTGAGGATTTTTTAACTGCATTAATAGCACAGACGATGGTAAAATATCACCTCCCCAGGCTGCTTTGCTCTCCTAACACATAATGTCTTTTAAGAAAAAGTGATAGAAGACTGGGGTGAGGAAAAGGCCAGAGAAATGAGAATTTAAAAAGTTTAATATTGTCTGTCTTCACTGCATTAGGCTTTAAAACCTCTCACTTTGATGCATGGAGGGGGTGGTGGGGGTGGGGAAAGGGTGTACATGTATATTGGAACTGAAATTCTACCCAGGCAGTCTTATCTGTGATCTCACAGCTCTGCTAATTACTTGCTCTAAATAAATAAACACCATTTAAATAAGAAGAGTAAGAAGAACCAGCCTTGTGGCTCTTCTATTTTAAAGTACTGCAATTTTAAATGGTGCAGGTACCAAATGATTGTTTTAGTACTATTTTTTTTTATTTTCATCTTACAAAGATTGAGACGTGCTAAACTTTAGACACCCGAGTGTGGTAGCATTCACACCAGCAGGACTACTCATACATGTAAAGGTAGGCAGCTGAGTCCGTGTTTGCAGGAGCATGGACTCAGTTTTAATATCATTATCTTAGGCCTAAAGGATTTCTGCCCTTTCTCAGCTAAATTTTGTATTGAGACTAATGGCAGGATTGCCTAGCTAAAGACTGTGGGAACTGACTGTTAAGACTATCTAGTTACCATTTTACATCACTTATGCTAAATAGAAGTCAGCTGACTGGCAATTCCAAGTCTGTGAACTATAAACAGTTTATTAATTTGAGGCTTTAAAATGTTCCTGGATTTCTGGGATATGCCATTGTAATGACCCCTGGTGTTCCAACAGCACTGAGAAAGTCCAGTTGAAATAAGGAGCCTACTGTTCTTTGGAGCTTGGACCACTGAATAAGAAAGTCTGTAGGACCTTTACAGGACCTTGCACTGTAAAAACTGGAGTTTTTGCAGCACAAGGTCAAATTGGGAACATCCACTCACTTAAGCAGTTGAACTGGTTTCAGTAAAACTACAAATAAGTGTTTGCTGGGGCAAGAAAGGGCTCCACGTTTTGTTCTTAAATAAAACGGTTGTGATAAAACGTTAGTCAAATTAATTTCCAATGGGCATATGCATTGGTTTCATGCTGATGTTACCAATGATACATCAAAATGGAAAAACTGCAATGAAAAACTGTCCCCTATGGATCACACACTCCATCTCTCTGTAAAATAAATTAAAACCTATCAAACTAACCTTTGTACTGGCTCCAGAAATATCACGATGTGTGCTTAACCCCATGACTTACCTTTTCCACAAGATGCAGCATGTGACATCCAATGCACTGTAAGCTCATTTTTCAGACAAATGTTTAAAATAGATTTAAAGATGTCTGCTTTCAGGCATGTCTGGATCAGTGAATCTGAGAGATTCTGCAGAGTGCAGCTGTCTTACCCTCTCGGCTTCTTTGCTTTTCAGTAGCAGACTACAATAGTCAAACTGATAGGCCACCTTCTCATCTCCTTGCTCAGTTCTGGTTAGAAGCAGTTGGTTTGCTTTCTATTAACACCAAACCCATAAGCCCTCACCTTTTATTTATTTATTTATGTATACGCTTTTGTTTCACTGAAATGAAAAAGAGTTTGCCCAAGTAAAATAAGAGAGAACCTAAGAGCCTGATTCATGGGTCAGTTGAAGAAAATGGTGGATTTTGGACTGGCCCATCCTTGGCTTATTAGATCCCTGTCCAATTTTCTTAAAAGTAAAGAATAAGACCCTACAAAAAGAAATAATTAATATTCTCTTGTTATTTTGGTAAACACCATGTACATATTTTTGGGCTATGTAGATAGTAAAGAATCAAAATAATTTGTATGGGTTGGACACTGTATTGCCATTTTGGTTATTTAAATTTAGTTTGTATGTGTAACGGTGATGTACCATGGGTCTCCAGCGCCTGGGGCCCAATGCTTGCATTGGTACCCCCCCCCATCCTTCTTGTAGCAATACTTAAAGTCACGTCACACAGTAAGAACTCTGAAGGGCCCAGGCCGGCACCTGGGGGCTCCCCTCCCACCCTTCCCATCGGTTTGCCACTCGTGTGTAAAAAGTATCCTTTTGGGAGTCTTTTGGAACAGTGATATATGTGCCTGGTCCCAAGCCTGCTGAAACATTGACTTCCTTGGGTTTGGAAGGCTCTCTGATTGCTAGAAGAAAGATCACAGCACTTTAAAATATCTTGTAATAAGTAGGGGAAATTTCAGTTGTCTGTTTTAGAATTAAGGTTCATAGATTCATAGCGGTTAGGATCGGAAGGGACCTCAGTAGGTCATCGAGTCTGACCCCCTGCCCTCGGCAGGAAAGAGTGCTGGGGCAGACGACCCCAGCTAGGCACTTGTCCAGTCTCCTCTTGAAGACCCCCAAAGTAGGGGAGAGCACCGCCTCTCTTAGAAGCCCATTCCAGATTCTGGCAACCCTTACCGAGAAGAAGTTCTTTCTAACGTCCAACCTAAACTTGCTCTCCATCAATTTGTGGCCATCGTTCTTGCAGTGATTCCATAGGTTCATACACATTGCCTGTATAATTTAACATGGCTATCTGCACTATTTAGTCACTGGCAGGTATTTAACTTTAAATCTTCTGCTTCCCAGAACCAAGCCTTTACCTAAGTGGAAGGCAAATTCCATAGATGGTTTCTATACTCTGATCTGTAGGCTGTCCTCTAGGAGCAATATATTTACACATGTCTAATCAAATCTGAAGCCCTCATTCAGGGAGGGATCTGAATATTCTAGTCAATATGCATTTTGATTATTTTTGTAAATGGCTATTATTACTAATCATACATAACACTTCCATTGTGGACACTGTTTAGACTTCTGTAGAACAAAATTTGGCAAAGTTTGTTTGGGACCTTTTACATTTTTTTCTATAATAGCTATAGTGGAAATGCTAATATTTCCTTTTTTTGAAAGGAATAAGATCATCCTTTACAAAAAAAAAATGCAGTTTGGAGAAAAGAATATAGCACGAGTTAAAGTTATACCACAATATTGCTTTGCAGTTTTGTGTCTGAAATATTTTATTTTCCTGTTCTTGGATATACCTGCATTTTTATGCTTTCCAATTTCTTTTTGATGCAATGGCTGGAGCGGAGAAAGAAGCTGTGGCTAGTGGTAGTCTACTGAAGTTTATGATGTTAAATGAAAGGGTAAGTACAGTTTAGGTACAATAGATTTGATTGTACTCAGTCAAATTTGATGCCTTTGCCTTTGAATGAAAATGGATTTACTGGTCAAATATTATTCTACAGTCAAACATTTGAATTTGTTCCTATTGAAGTCAATGTCAAGTCTTCCATTGAGCAGCTTCAAATGGCTCTGGCAAATGACAAATAAATGTTGTCATTCTCTGTCCTATCTTCTGTGCAGGTAGCATGAAAAGAGGGAAATAATGGCGTTGAAGAGAACAACTGAGAATAGTAGAAGGATTAAAGAAAAAGGGAGATTTCCTAATAAAAGATGCTTGTAAAGTAATGAAAAGAAGAATTTTCTCAGCTGATAACAGATTTGCTGATTTTTGAAATCTCTGACTTCCTTAATTTCTCCATATAGTTACCTCCATCCAGCATTGCAATTTCTATAATAAAAGAAAAGTTTAATTATTCGCATGTGCAGAGGAACTGGTCAGAAGCAGTTACTATCTGAATTAAGCTAGCCAACTGGAGCAATTCATTAATATAGTATCCCTATGCAGTAGGATGCATGTGTATCTTAAGCAAAAGTGAGATGCACGAGAGAACTGAATAAAAAAGTCAGTGAGTTGCACTAGAGATAAAAATTAATAGTTTCAGCTATTTAATTACACGTGATAACATTACACTCTTCCTGGCAACTTTTTTCTATCCTAAGTCAAGATGCTGATGTTAGCAGGTTGGTTATTGTGTTCTGAAATTCAGGCTCTGGCTCCTTCACCTAGGTATGCTTTCTGAATAGTCTAGAATCACTGATTACCCCTTTTTCCCTCTGCAGTAGCTTTGCAGCAACACTGTATATCAGTTCAGCTACTTATCTAGCCTTTCCTTCTTCCTCTTTAAAGTGGCTAGACAGTGATTAAGATTTACTCTACTTCATTGAGCTTAGCTGTGCCTGTTGAAGTGCGATGCTCAAGAGTGGTGCTGTGGCCACCTTTTATGCTAACACAGTAAAATGAAAGAACAAAGATGATTCCTAGTTAGTGCAAATGTGCTGTTGTACTCACTTCTGGGAGCACTGACAATGAAGTGGAGCTGTTAAGTATTATGTAATGCTGGGGTCATTGGTTTTCATCTCTGTATATGTGGATTGTCCACTGAATAACTGGAGATGATCACTATCTTTTAAAATCAAGGTTTGGTACTTAAATATGGTACCTAAGTGAGGTTTAATTGCCTATATTTGGGCATGCAGTCTTGGTTTAAGTCAGGGATGTCAAAGATACAGTCTGCGGAGCCCTGTGATTTGGCCTGTGGTGCTGCCTCTGGATCTCGTACCAGCCTCTGGGTCTTGCACTGCATGCAGCATATGCTGGCCCTGGCTCTGCGGGTTGTATATGGAGTACAGAACCAGCCTGGAGCTGGAGCTGGAGCTGGAGCTGGAGCTGGAGCTGGCATGCAGCATATGGGACTGGTTTAGGTTGCGCGCTGCATGTGGGGCCAGATGAGTTTGATACTCATGGTTTAAATTACTTGCCTCTAGACTAGAGAGAAGGTATGTATCTCAGTACAGGATAAAGCTCCATTTCCTTGCCCTCAGGTCCTTGTTTTAGCCACATATTATCATGCCTCTAAACAAGGTCTCACTGCACATAGAGTTTAAGGATATCAACTTGATCTGAAACTTTTACCTACTGCCTTATTCTAGCCCACCCATTTGCAACTCACATGCCTTTTTTCTTCCTCTTATATAAAGTCCCAGTCTACAGGGAGGTTCTTCCTTGTGTAATGCTTGAAGGACTGCAGGATTTGCCATCCCAATACTCTGAGTCTCTGATGACTCCAGAAGTGTGAATGGCAGTCTCTCTTCCTAAATTTTTCTTCTGTAACTTAACGTGATTATGACAGTATTTTAATTATCTGAAAGGAATGTCATTTGTTGTTTTTTTTCCTTAGTACTTTGAAACAAATATTTGTATGTATTCAAATTTGCAAACTTGCAATAATATATAGACCCTGTCAGGGTCCTTTAAGGCCAGATACTCAAAGTGGAGCTAGTCCATAACACTTTTGTAAGCATCTGTGGCACCTCAGTTTTGGCATTCCTTATAATACTTTCAAAATGTATGTACTTTCAGATATAGACATGCAAGGAGATAAATTCTCGCCCCTGGAAGGCCTGCATTTAGAAGGGAAAGAGAGAAAGGCTGATCCAAATCCTTTGGACTCTTTCCAGTGATACTAATGGGATTTGGATCAGGCCCAAACTCAGGAATATAAAAGTAAAGTGAATGGGCAGTTGTATTTGGCTGCATCTTACTAGTTGCTTATTGCTTGTTTTGATGGATCCATTCTTAACGAACAAGAGATTTTTTAAAAGTTTAAAGTGTAATGTGTGGGATGGAGGAGTGGGGGGTGGGGGGGGAGGCTGGATGTTATTACAGAAAGTCAACCACTTGCATCTTCCAATTGAGACATTGCCACAATGGACTGGTTCATGCACAAATACATTTTTCAACTGCTTTTTAAACTTACCTTTATGAACACCATCCAGCGTTTTTAATTCTGAGTGCTGTAATTTGCACGAGAGCTCCATCATTTTGGTTTATTTGGTGTAGGAGATTCATTTTTTTCCCCAAGTCGGAAGAGAAATGCATGGAGCTACGTTTCTATTATAATTCTATACATAATAAATCAATGCTTTTTCTATTTCAGCAGGTTCAGCCTGTGAAATACACTGGTAATCTTGGATCAAGTATTAATAATTGCTTTCAAGATTTCTAGGCCTAGCTGTAGGTTGTCTCTTGTCATTTGGCTGTTCCAAAGTGTTTTTTTTCTGGAATGGTCTTTCATTGAAGTGCCATTAAGTGCTTTCATTATACAGAGAACCAATAACACCCCGTGAAAGCTTTTAACATGTCTTTCACTATGGGAATGTTGTAGCCTGACAGTGTGTTTCATTCTCTTGCCACGGCCTTCCAACATACAAGTTTCAGCCTTTGGAGGGCATTTTTCTTGGTGTAAAATATTTTAAGCAAACAAATCGAAGATCTCATAAATGGGCTTTCCCTCACAAAGGAATGCATTTCCTTCCCTCTTATATACTGCATTTTCCTGTGCATTTGGGTGTTTCTATATGCAGACTGGGTGATTGCTAGGGAGCGGCAACTCCAACCTTGTCCCAGAAAGTCTCTTCCCTTACCCCGTAATTCTTCAGGGTCTGGCCTAGTGACTTGCACACCCCACGGTGGCTTCAGGCTGTTCAGGGGCCACAACCCCTGGCAGATATTTTCAGGGATCCACCCAGTATGGCTGCTGCCCAATCTCAAATAACTGGCAGGTGTCTGGGTTGCAGAGGCTGGAAGTATCCTGTGCAGCTACCTTCTATATTCTGCAGTAGTTCAGCAAGCTTGTGCATTGTCTGGGGCTGTGAAGAGGGAAACAATGGGACTGGGAAACAGCTAGCACTCTCCAGTGAATTTTTAGGGCCAATCAGCCTTTGAAAACTTTCCCCAGTTGAGCTTTCCTTTCATAGCAGCATGTTACCTATTCCCCTCTGGGTTGCATGGGACAAGACTCTGGAGAAACAGCAAACGAGAGGTGACTTCTGACATTGAGATATCAGACACAAAGGAGAAAAGATGGCTCTTTAATGAGAAGTCTTTCATTTTCAGTGATTGTGCATTTCAGCAAAAGGTAGCTGGGAAGGTTTTCACCCCTGCCTAGCAGACTGCCTGTAAACAAGTGCATGGGCTCATTTCAGAAGAAAGGGTCATTACTTTGTCACCACTTAAAATGCTTGAGCCAATAGTGGATTGTGAGCGTAGCTCTGTTCCTTTCAGAGGCTCTACCTGCTTACACCAGCAGATCTGTTTTTCAATCTTCAGGTATGGTTGCAGATGGCACCAGAATGATTTATCTTTGGTTTTCTTCTTTGAAGCTTAGTGAAATAGAGTCCTCCATATTCTTGAGAAGGCTGTCTTTCTGGGAGATTGTTTAGGTTGCATTTGCTTAACACTGTCTAATTGATGTCCATTGTATATAGGCAGGTTTTTCCCCCTAAAGTTGTTGCTGGTTTTCTTTAGCTGTACTGTACAGTTGCTTCTAGCCAGAGGTCTAAAGGAAGCTCACTTTGCCATGAATGTAATGTTTCATTTCCTTCTGAGAAATCATGTGAAGCCCATGGAAAAGGCATGTGTGATAGCAAACAAGGTAAAACCATCCTCTCACAGGTCTCTTCCTAGTTCAGCTGGGATCCTGTGGGGCGCAGGAGAGACTCACTGTGACTCCAGGCAGGCGCCCTGTACAGCATGAGTGAGTAGAGCAGAGTTGGAGTCTTTTTTTTGCAGGAGCTGAGATCATAGGGAAAAGAAATGATCACTAGGCTGAATTTGTATGATTTTTGAAGAAATAAAACTGAGCCAGTGAAGAGAAGGTACTGGGATCCTGCAGAACTTGCTTTGGTGCAAAGGCTGATGACTGAGCTCCCCTGGCTTGAACTGCCCTTCACCTCTTTTCTGATATTATTGTGGAGTATTCATAGGAACGCAGAATCACCGTCTAGGGTCATACTGGTAGTCCACCAAACTGGTAGTTCACCAATCATGCTCCAGCTGTGGACCAGAAAGAGCAGTCCACAGCTGGAGGCAACATACTCCTTAAATACAGCTGTTCCCATGTACAATATTGTTAGCTGGATGCAAGGCTTTCTCTCCCACTGTTACACCGAAGTGCTTATATATTATAGTGATGAGAGCTAGGGCTGTGCAAAGCTTCAGGTGGTGATTCGATCCGGCCCGATTTGGTGGCCAAATCTCTGA
>NW_017729009.1:18962870-18974777 GCF_001723915.1 Gavialis gangeticus
CCCCCGATACCCCACACATATTGTGTCTGCAGTCTACCCCAGCCCCCCCATGGCTGCCCTGCCTGCCCCAGCTCCCCAGTGTTTTAAAAAAAAAGCCCTGGTGCTCACTAGGTGCTGCTGGGAGAGGGGCGATCCCCACTGCCCCCTAATGCCTCACACTGCATGGGGGCCTCTGTCACAAGCCCTCTGACCCTCCCCTCACTCTCCCAGCCCCCCACGGGTGCCCCACCCGGGCCAGCTCTGGGCCTTTAAGAAAAAAAACCCAGGAAAACCCCCGGGACTCGCTGCTGCAGCAGCCTTGGGGCTTCTGAGGGCTCATGGAAGAGCCCCCCTGTGGCACAGGGCAGCGGGGGGCAGCAGGGATCACCCCCCACTGGCAGGAACGGTGAGTCCTGGGACTTTTCAGTTTTTTTTCCTTAAAGGGCCGGAGCTGGCCTAGGTGGGGCACCCATGAGGGGGCTGGGGCAGCAGGGGGAAGGTTGGGGGGCTCATGCACAGCCCCCATGCAGTGGGGGGCAGCAGGGATTGCCCCCTGCCCGGCAGCACCAGCTGAGCTGGGGCTTATTTTTTCCAGAGCTGGGAGCTGGGTTGGGTGGGGCGGCCATTGGTGGGCTGGGAGAGGGGCGGGGGATGGGCCGGGCCTGGCTGATTCAGAGATTCAGCAGCAGCCAAATCTCCGAATCAGATTGGCCGAATCGAATCGGGACAGTGATTCAAATCACCGACTCAAATCACTGTCCCCCAAATCAGCTGAATCTGAATCTGAAGCAAATACTAGCCACCTCGCAGAGGCCTAATGAGAGTCATATATGCACTAACCTAGGAAGAAGCAGTTTGCTTCCTGAAGCATAGGATTTGAGTGCCTTTATTGTAGTTTGCATGACTGCAAATTGGTCATAAAATTATCCAGCCCATTTGAAAATCAAGCTTCATTATTACTTGTGTGATGATCTAGTGTGGTAGCAAATTCTCAAGTTGTCTATATGTTGGTCACGCAAATTCACTTTTATTTGTTCTTGTTTTACCTGCCAGTAACTGCATAGGGATCTTCTGCTTGTGTAGCTACATTTGCGATAAAAAAAAATCATACTTTGTCATAGCAGAAGCTTGTGCTTTTTAAATTTGAAACCTGTATTTAATCTGAAAGCAGAGCATTACGTACTGCTTCTTTTGACCCTTGATTTCCAGTTCTTGAGTGTTTTACCATGAAGCAGGCACCTCAGCTTTTATTCATGTGCTGCAAAGGGCCTGCTAAAATACTGCGTATTTCCTTTCAGCCGAGCCTGTGTGATGCAGTCCATTTCTCCACAGTACATCAGAGAATCAATGCAAGATCAAATCATACCCTATGCTTTTCTTGGTTCAAGGCAGAGGTGGAAATTGCTCTCTAACCCTTTGGTTAATGCTAAGATTCAGCAGCTTGCCTTTGTATTGTGATTTCACATTGTACCCATCAGCTGGTGCTGACATTTTAATTCACAGTCTCCTTTATAATAATAATCAGTTCCCCATTTCACTAACTTTTTTCCCTCTGCTGTCATAGAGCAAAGAGTACAGTGTTGTAGTCAGGTGGTCATTATAATTGTGATTATCATTATAGGTTTCAATGAAAGTTGAAGTCAGCTTTACTCTAGCCACCAATCAGCTGTTTCAAGACATAACTAATGTTTGGAGCCAGTAGATCTTTTCAATTCTTCATTACAAGTCTATTGCACACCAATGCCCACTGTAATACCTTCTGTTGAGTCAAATGGCCTTTTTCCAGATACTGCTAAGATTATTGTAGTAAGCCTTTCATTTTTGTATATCCCTGTAGCGCTTCATCAACCCAGCTATATTTCCCTATTTAAGTGCTAGTTTTCCAAGAAAGAAAGGTGAAAAAATAAAAAAGCACCAAGTGGCTTAATTAATTGCTACATGTTGAGCACACCAGATTGTCTGAGCATCCAGGTTGCTCAAATCATTTTGCAAAATAGTTCCTTGCTTTTTCACAGGATACAGATGCCAGCTCAACATGCTTGTCCCTGGCTTTCAACCTCCTTCCTCAGTTTTGGGTCCCGCTGAGTGGTTTTCTCTCCCATCATGCTTCCTGTTGCTCTGTGCTACTCAAGTGCAGTTGGTGGATGAATGAATAAAAAATACGAGGGCTGCAGTCCTGAAAAAATGCCTGAATGCAGACTGATTCCTGAGTTTGATGGTAGTATCACTTATAAAAGGTTTGCATGGAGGCTGCATTTTCAAATGCGGACACAAATGATAAGTGGATTGTCTACGTATGGCATAAATTAACAATTAAAATTGCCAGTGGAGAATACAGCAGCAGTCACTAAAAGACTCTAGAGTCATTCACTGCAGTCTAAAGTCAAATCATATGGTTGCACTTCTAAAATGTATGCATAATTGCCTGCCTACTACAATTATGAATGAAAGTTTAAATCATTTTAATGCACAGAAGTCTCTGGTTATTTGTCTGTACGATTGTACACCTGAACTGTCCTAATTTCTATGTGCACAACATATGCCTGCATTTTGCTCTGTTAAACTAGTGTTATGTCACAGAATAGAATGATAGAAAATTAGGGTTGGAAAGTCAGTGTAAGGTCATTGAATTTTGTGGAGGTTTCCCATCTTACACCAGCAGAGAATTTATCCTCTGGGCTCTAATGGGGATAGCTGTTGGGGCAGGGATCTCCTCATAACTGCTGAAGGACAGAAGTCCCAGAAGGTTGTCTAGGATTGTTTAGAAACAGCAACCCTGCATCTGTGCAGAGGTTTGGACTCAGTGACTTAACTATTTTTTGGTACTGCTCAGTTATATACAATAGTTGTTGCAAATGAACATAGTTAATTACTGACAGCTATTTTGTGCTTCATTTCCTCGTGAAGAAGTATTCACCTTACAAAAGCATCACACCATTTGGCACTGTTCTTTATCTTCTCCACAAAAGGACTGAGTGGGCATGGGTGGTTAAAGTCTGCTCCCCCTTGTAGAAAGAAGAACGAAGGGTAAAGAATGCTTCACCACTGATGCCTATACGTACTGTAGAAGTTGGATGATTTATATCTGGGTGTTTGTAGCAGATTGCTGAATTAAAGATGAGACACTTAGTTATTTGCTATAGCTCTTACCTCAAAGGGCACCATTTCTCCACTTATAGCTTAGCATAGAGGTAGGCAAAGTCCGGCCCACAGACCAGACCTGGCTGGCAGTGGACTCCATTTCCCAGCAGCCCCTGCCCATGTAACTGGGGCTGGTTTCCATGGAGGTAGTGTGGGCCTGGGGCTTCCATGGAGACTGGCCACAGAAGCACTGGCAGGCAGCTGCAGTGCCAGCCTCTTCCTGGTGGGGAGGGGGGAGCTGAAGGGGGTCTGTGCTGTGGGTGGGAGTGGAGCGGGCTCAGTGCGGAGTGGGCAGCGGCAGTGGCACCACTGGGAAGGGTGGCTATGGGAGGTTATGGGGAATTTTGGGGTGGTTATAGCCCTCCCAAGCCCTCCCCCTGCCCCAGCGTTAGCAGGGTGCGTGGCAGGTTGGGGAGTTGCTCTGGAGCTGGGTTGGGATCTTGCGGCGGTAACAGTGTGGTCCAGAGCCAGGGTAGAGCCATGATCTGCATCCTGCATGTGTACCTGGTGTACATCAATCTACGTAAGTATAAAATGTTCACTTTTAGCAAACCAAAGAGCACATCAGTAGCCAATAGGACACTTTAGCACATCAAAAGTGAAAAAGGTAAGAGAAAGGATACCTGTTCTGTGCATACTTAGTGCTTTGAAAAGATCATGTTATCCATAGCAAATATCTCTAGAACTCTAGTTTGTTGACATGCTTTTGTACGCCTTGATAAGGGAGACGACATTGATGTTATATAACTGGATTTCAAGAAAGACCATGACTTGGTCTCCCATAATGTCCTCATGGTTAAGCTTGGGAACTTTGACCTTGACCCTCTCATAGTTTGATGGCTGGGGAATTGGTTCTGGGGTTGGACTAGTTGATGGGAGTGAATCAACGTGGTGGGAGGTGACCAGTAGAGTCCCTCAGGGCTCAATTCTCAGGCCAGTACTCTTCAACATCTTCATTAGCGATCTGGATTCGGGTGTTGGATGTGGGCTGGTAAAGTTTGCGGATGACACCAAACTATGGGTGAAGACGGCTATGCTAGAAGACAGGCTGGGGATACAGACTGGCCTGGATACCCTTTCAAGGTGGGCGGGTACCAAAATCTGATACCATTTAACGTAGAGAAGTACAGGGTGCTCCACCTTGGGAGGAAAAACCAGCATCATACTTATAGGCTCGGCAGTGCTGTGCTCACTGGCACCATGACCGAAAGAGACTTGGGGGTCATGATTGACCACAAGATGAGCATGAGCCACCAATGCGATTCCGTGGTCAGCAAAGCTAACCAAACGGTGGGATGCATCCATCAATGCATCTGTACGAAAACCATCCTCCAACTTTACTTGGCCTTGGTGAGGCTGCAAGTGGAGTACTGCATCCAGTTTTGGGCCCCCCACTTCAGGAGGGACGTGGATAGGTTCAAGAGTGTCCAGAGGAGAGCCACTTGTATGATCAAAGGCCAAGAGAGCAAATCTTATGAGGAGAGGCTGAGGGACATGGGACTCTTCAGCCTGGAGAAGAGAGGGCTCAGGGGGGACTTGGTGGCAGCCTATAAGTATATAAGGGGGGGTTGCACCAGGATCTGGGAGAACAGTTCTTCAGCAGGACTCCCCAAGGAATAACAAGGTCCAATGGCCACAAACTCCTAGAAGATTGGTTTAGACTGAACATAAGGAAAAACTTCTTCACAGTCCGAGTGTCTAGAGTCTGGAACAGATTCCCCCCAGAGGTGGTGCAAGCACCTACTCTGGACTCATTCAAAAGGCATGTGGATGTTTATCTTGCTGGGATCATTTGACTTGCTGGGATCCCTAGACTTCTTGCCTATGGCAGGGGGGCTGGACTCAATGATATCATGAGGTCCCTTCCAGCCCCTAATGTCTATGAAATTTTTGAAATCTATGAAATGATTGCATTGATTTTCCTTACAATTATTAAAACCAGAAAAGGTTTGATTAATTAGTTCATTGTGTTCTTTCTTCAGAGGAAAATGTGCTACTGGTGTCTCTTGGCATGGGTGGCATATGGGGTTCTAGCTGAAATAAGGGAACATCCTTTAATTTAGCAAAACAAAATACTGTATATATAGCTTTCTCTGATACTGAGCTATCCCACTGTCATCTGGCCATTAAATGAAGAGTGGCGTGATGTTGTTGTAACTGATTTTGGTGACATAATCTCACTCTTGTGATATTTTTTTTCACAATGCTTTGTGGGGAACAGCTTGCAAAGTACTGGCAATAGTGAGAAAGGAGACATTTCCCTCCCCTTCCTTATTGCTAAAGATTTCATATTTGTGCGTCAGTTTAATCACCAGGAAGAGAGGATGGAAAATTCTGAAAACACGAAAATGTATTGAATTACATTTGTTAATCCTTTCTTTTTCTCAGTCATGGGCCTTTTTCTTGAGCACTATGTATTTTGGGGGTATATTTTCCTTTCTTTTTCTCAGTCATTTGCCTTTTTTCTTGAGCATCAGGTATTTTGGGGGTATATTTTCCTTTTAAAATGCCAGGTATGCGCTTTAATTAGCAATAACAAAGAGCATCTTAAAAGCACTCACGCCAGGTGAGAACTGTACAAAGGGTGAAGAAAAGCAGCCTTGAAATGCAGTAATGGGAATTATTCACTTTTCAGGATTCCAAAGAAACCGAAGAATTCCAAACCTCTTAGACTTATTTTACCTAATGCAAGGAGAAATATATTGCTTAAAGCAAAACCTCTGTCTTTGTAACTACTGAATCGTGTAGTGATTGGGCAGTGCTCTTCAATTAGTATTAAGATTATTATTCATTACATTAATGTGGTGAACACTTTGGGGAGTCGCCTGGATGGCATATGTAAATATCATCTCCTTCTGCAAATTTTTAATGTAAGTATGTTACAAATTCAAGGCTGGATTGACTCATCACGTTTACTCTGGATAACTAGGTGCTGCAGGTGTATACCCTTTAATATCTGAGAGAGAAAGGGGAGGAATATATTATGGCTTTTTGGTTAGAAAATCTTCTTTGGCAATCCCCTACAGTTGAGAATGATTATCTTCATGGTTGTCTTATCTGTGGGTCTGAAGATGGCTGATGAAGCCAATATGGGATCAACAGACTCTGTTGCAGCTCAGGCACGTGTTCCCATTTGGGGCATGTGGCTCCAGATTCTTGATTCAGTCTGTGACATACTGTTTTTGCCACTCCTGCTTTTCTGTCTCCTCTTGTCATGAGGTTTCAAAGTACTGAGATTCTTGCAGCAGACTCATCCTCCATTTGGGGCAGTCCTTGGTAATTGTATTCCATGAGTTGATGTCAGTGTTGCATTTTTTCAAGTTGACCTTGTGGACATCCTTGAAGTGCTTTCTCTGCCCTCCTCTTGATCACACACCTTGACTGAGCTGGGAGAATAAAACTAGCTTCGGGAGTCTGGAGTTGGACATTCAGTTGATGTGGCTGGCCCAGTGAAGTTGATGTTGGATAATCATCGCCTCGATGCTCATGGTGTTTGCTTGCAAGAGAACGCTAAAGTTGGTGCATCTATCTTCCCACTAGATTCAAAAGATCTTCTGTAGGTAGCATTGATGCTACTTCTCCAACATCTTGAGGTGTCTCCTGTGTGTTGTCCATGTCAGCTCTGTACTGTAAGGTGGGCATCACAACTACTTAATAAACCATGAGCTTGGTTTTGGATTTGATGTCCCTATCTTCAAACACCCATTTCCTCAGGCATCCAAAGGCTGCACTTTCACGTTGAGGCAGTGTTGGATTTCTTCATTAATGTCAGCCTTCTGTGAGAGATGGCTTCCAAATCTAAATTACTGGAGCTGGGGACTGCTTATTAAGAGCTTGTTGATGGAGGGCCTTAGTCTTCTGAATGTTAAGCATCAGTCCCATTTTCTTGTATGCCTCAGTAAAGATGTTGACGATTGCTTGAAGGTTTGCTTCTGAGTGAGCACAGGCTGCAGCATCATCAGCATTCTGGAGCAAAATGAGTAAGGTTGGGGTGGTCTTGGTTTTGGCTCAGAGTTGTCTGAGATTAAACAGATTACCCTCCATTCAGTACTCCATTCCAGCTGAAAGTTTGTTGGTGGTCGGGTGTAGCATCGCACAAAGTGTGTTGGAGCGATGATGTGGCCTTGATTAACTCCCATCTTAACCTCAAAGGGATCTGTGATAGATCCATTGCTATGAAATACTGCCATGAAGCAGGCAAAAAATGGTGACGCATTTTGGTGGATGTCCGTACTTCAGAATGATCCTCCACAGCACTTCTCAGTTGATAGGGTAAAAGGCTTTGATGAGGTCAAAGAAGGCCAGGTAGAGTGGTTTATGTTGTTCCCAGCATTTTTCCTGCAGCTGTTTAACTGTGAAGATCATGTTACTTGTGGCTCTTGATGCTTTAAACCAGCAGTTCCCAATCCCCGGTCGCAACCCAACTGAGGGTTGCCAGGGCAATGCCAGTGGCACCACACTGAAAAGACGAGCTGTGCTGCATACCAGAAACTCCTCAGCCCTGGCCCTGGACTGCCACTGCCACCGCACTCTGCTCCCAGCAGCGAGATGTGGAAAAAAAAAAAGGTTGGGAACCACTGCTTTAAACCCATAATACAATTCTGGGAGGAGCTCCTTCCACTGTGGAAGGAGGCCATTCAGGAAAATTCTTGCAATGATCTTTCCTGTGGTGGACAGCAAGGCAATCCTGATGTAATTTTCACAGTCAAACTTGTCTCCTTTCTTGGAGACTGTCACAATCATTGAGTCCTTGAGGTCATCTTGGATTTCCTCATTAGTCCAGATCCTTAAGGTGAAGGCACGGAGCTGTGATGTGAGCTCCTCTCCCTACTGCTTGAAGATTTTAGTGGGGATTTCATTACTACCAGATGTCTTGTTGTTCTTCATCTGCTTGATTGTTTTGTTTACCTTGTCAAGGGCTGGAGGGATTCTGAGGTTGTCTCTGACTGGGTGTTTTGCGATGGAATTGAGAACACTTTTGTCAACAATGGAGTCTCAATTGAGAAGGTCTTGAAAATGCTCCTTCCAATGGGCATTGATTGGTGCTTCTTCCTTGATCAGGCTTTATCCATCCTTAGGTCTCATGGGGGTTGGTCCCTGAGTGTGTGGACCATAGATAGCTTTGGTGGCATTTGAAAAACAGCACATATTGTGGATGTCAGTGAGATGTTGAATTTCCTTCACCTTGTCTTCCTACTGCCTGTTCTTCATATCACAGGTCCTCCTTTGGACCTCTGCCTTGACTTGTTGGAGATTCAATTTCTTTTGCTTAGAATTCATTTCATTCTGCCAACCACAGAAGTCCTTGTGCTTTGAGTTGATCAACTCTTGGACCTCCCAGTCATTCTTATAAACCAGTCTTGATGTTTCCTGGTAGAGAATCCAACTGTCCCTTCACAGGGGTTCATGACAGTGGACTTGAAGGCATCCCAAATGCTGCTGACAGTTTCCCACTGTTGATTGGAATCTGCCAGTTTGTTATCAAGACATTGAGGTAGAGGTCTTGCTTGACTGGGTCCTTGAGCCCTTTGATGCTGATCTTCCATTGGCATTGCTTCTGCTGCAGCCATCATTTGGGAGCCAGTTTGAGAGACATAACTGAGCAGATGAGTCAGTGATCAGTTCAGCAATCGTTAGCTCCTAGCATAGATCATGTGATACTGTAACAAGAGGGGACCTACACACTCTGCAGAGACCCCAGGATCCCCAGCAGACCCTGAAAGGGCTGATCAAAAAACCCAGGAAAGTGGGGAAAACTTACCTTTAAGATGGAAGCCACAGCAGCATGCAGTGCCATTGCCAATGCTGTGTTTTAAAAGCTCCTTGTCAGTGAATCCTGGAAGCACCCAGCTGATGATGTCATCCATCAGTGCTGGCGTGGGAGATTTAAAAGGCACTCAGAGTGCCGGCACAGAAAAAGGAGGGACTGCTTCTGGGCTAGCAGGGACTGGGGCAGGGACAGCCTCAGAACATTGAGGCAGGGCGGTGCTGGAGCCATGAAGGCTCTTTAAGTATGGGGCATAGGAGGCTCCATTAGGTGAAGGCTGAAGAGCCATGCCTTTGCCTGTTTATTGGACTAACTCCCACAGTGAGCTGACAGAGCTTACTGAAGCCCAGTAGGAACAATGGGTTCAGATGAAGCAGCTTCTCCAGAGTGGAGGCTTTCTTGTTTTTGTTCTCATTTTTTTTTCTCTTTCTTTTTTTGTGAAATATACTGTGAGGGTGCAAAGGCCAGGGCAGATCTATTTCCTGTTCCTAGGCCCACTGCAAGGAGGGCCCCTTGCATGTAAGGCCTAAGGGATCTACCCAGAAAGGTCCTGAAAAACTCCACCAGGGTTGTTGAAGTCCAGGAACAGACCAGGCCAGAGTACTGCATCAACAATAATGTCTGGCATGTGGCTGGGGTATAGGGGAGGTGGAGCCCCAAGGTTAACTGCTTCCAAAACCATGAGAACCCCAAGAGGGACCTCTCTATTTATACCACTGAACCCCTCCTTTGAATTCGTTTCGATCAAGTAGTGGCAGGCAAGTTGAGGGGAGTTCAGCCTGCTTGGGGTACTCTGTATAACGCCTGATGAGTAAGTGGGAGCATTACAGATGCAGGCATCTTTGCTACACCAAGTACAATGACAGTCAATCAGGTTCAATGCTTAGATTGTGAGCGTTATGATGATGTCTTCTGCTGGGTTTTTTTGGCAGAACCTTTCTTTCTGATGGTGCTGTTCCAGAGGTTCAAGTCTCCTCCAGCTCTGGTGTTCAAATTGCTGAGAAGAATAAGTCTGTGTTCCTCTAGAACATCAGAATGGACTTGGTTAAGCTTGGCATAGCATTCCTCCTTGGTTTCTTTGGCAGCACCAAGAGTCAGGGAGGGGGTTTAGTTTAGCTACAAATAATGGCCATTCAAAACTTTTTCCCTGCAAAGCTAGCAGAAGTCACTCAGACAGCACTTATATTAACATTGTATTTCTGGATGTTGTTTATTACACTTTTATAAGAAATGCCCAATACCTATGTATTTTGACATCAACACTGATATTAAAGAGGTCAGTATGTTCTAGCTGATATAACTGACTTGTGAGAAGTTGTTTTGCTCTCTTGATTTTATAGAGTAACTATACAACTGTCTATGCAACTGGTGGTCCAGATTGTAAAACATCTCTCTTCTTATTTAGCCATGTTTTCCCCTTTGAGCTGGGTTTATTTATGAGTCTCCTGTGTGCTTAATTTGAAAAATCTAGCTAGGCCTATTTTGTTATGAAGATTTTCATGACGATTTTTGTCTGTATTTGGTGAAATTTCCAATGGGTTTAAATTAATGACCTGGCATTAAGTGTTGTGTACACATACTGTTTGATGAACCTGGTATTAGGACTTACAGGATGTACCTGGGGGACATAGGCACATTCCATGGAGGTCATGGGATTGTTCCCATGGCTAAACCAACTCCCTACTAAGTTTTGGCTGTATTTAACTGCTGTACTCTAGCCATTTTCTCCAGACTGCAGCAAAACATGAGAAGCAGCCATTCCCTGAACACGTGGAGTGGAGCTTAATTTCATCCAATTTGTATTGTATCCAACAAGTAGAATAAAGGGAAGCCTGAGTTAAATCTGGCTGTCAGTATGAATGAGTGAATCACTAGTCACTAGATACAGTGAAAATAAGGATCATGACCATTTTTTCCTTAAAGATATTTTCCTAAAAGAGAATCTTACAAAAATAACTATTTTTCCCTGGAAGGAAACTTCTTTCAAACTTGGGCATTTGACAATTTCAAGTCTATACCTGTTCATTAGAAGTTGTCATTGTTAGTGTTCAGCTCTCTAACATAAAACACCCATCAATCTCTGCATTTACTAGGCAAGAATTATATAAGAATTAAAAAAAATTAACAACAAGGCAGAGACTGGAAAAATGTATATGGAAGCTCTTTATTTATGGACATGTTCATTAAAAATGTAAACTGTTTAAAGCAGGTATAAAAAGGTAAAAAGTTTGCATATGAGTCTAGATGGAGTAAAAATGAATTAAAAATATATGTAGAACTCAGGCTGAATTTTCTACCTCCAACTAAATTGTCACACACAGTATGTGTAAACATAGCTTGTAAAAGGAAGTGAGTTCTTTTGTGTATGAAAATTGAATATCTGTGTTGGAAAATTAATGTTGGCCATATCCTATAAACAGAAAAAAAAATCTAGCTTATGTTTTATCCAGGGAATAATAATTATTATTATATATATTTACCTGTACATCTCTTTTATGCGCAATGTAAGGTTTCAATTGAGAGAATTTCTGAAATATCATGAATGCATGTGTTGGTTGTTGTTGTTGAGAGACTATTTGTACTTGAGCATGGGTTTTTTTTAGTAATCTGTTTATTGGAATTTTTTTAACAGAACAGTTTGTTCAGAAGAAGAGAAAGAAAAGGTTACTCCATGCACAAACATGCTATCAGCCAATGAAGAATTGAATAGCTTCTGCTATTTTATAAACCTCAGCTATTTACAAAACATGTTAGGGTGATGACTTGGCAAAAGCCAGTTAGTAAGAGGACTAAAATCATACTTACATGCAAGTTTAACTTTTGCATTGATTTTCTTTTTAATAGGTCACATCAGCCTTTCAGTTTAAAATAATCCATAGAATTATGGACTGAAAATGAAAAAAAAAGAGACTGAGAGAGAGAAAAACTGAAGAGGTAGATGATAAATTGGATGGGTTCCTTCCCTTCTCTAAATCCAGATTTTGACTGAATGAATCACGTTTGGGTGCATTCTCCCCCTC
>NW_017729009.1:18974869-18975371 GCF_001723915.1 Gavialis gangeticus
CTGGCCCCTATCAATCTTGCATCCATATGAGAATCAGGATAAGAATTCCCTATTAATGATCCTGAAAGGAAACAGAGGAGAAATATTCTGCAGAATTCTCCAGTGAAGTGTTCTGCAATTCAGCTGTCTGTGGTAGAGAATGCAGCTCAGCCAGCTTAGACATTTATCAAATGGTGATTATATTTTCTCAAGAGTTTGGCACAGAATCTTTTCTAAGGGCTTGTCTATATTGTTAGCAGCTAGCACAGTTACTAATGTGTGAGCTTAGAGCATACTCTGTGCTTAATCCCCGTGTGGACGTTCAGAGGGTGTGTCCAATCCATGTCACTGTTGCAGCACTCCAGAGAGCACTTTGGAGAAGCATGCCCCAGCTGTTTACATCCCCTCCACACCAAAGCAGACACAGAGGCAGTGGAGCTGAACTTTGATCCAGGGCCTCTGTAACTCAGCTTTTTTAAAAAGCTAAATGCTGGCCTTTAAAAGAAATCAGAACTCTGGTGAT
>NW_017729009.1:18980371-18985771 GCF_001723915.1 Gavialis gangeticus
TGGCTAAACTTACTTCCCAAAAGTTTGCTTACCCATATTTGTCTGCAAGATCTTTTGCTTGTCTTTCATTTACTTCCCTCTGATCTGATAAGTCAGCCTTATTACCAATTAATACTATATCAGGGTTCTCACAATAGGCATTGGCTTGCAGTTGACCTAGAAATAATAATTAAAAAAAAAAAATATTTGCAAACTTTCAGGCACACACATCCTTCTTCAGGCATAGGAGAATTCAAAGACTGCAACATTTCTCCTGGGTGGAAATGCAAATTCATATTTCACAGGAGAGCTGAAGGTGTTGTAAGATCTGTTTGGAAAAGTTCATTTTGTGCAAATTAGGCTCGGCTAACAGAGCAGACATTTTAAAAGAATACTCTACATTCCTTTATCTTTTCTTAAGATAACAAAATCCCAAACTGTGACCCTTGTCTTGCACATTCCTCAAGTCACATTGGCCATAAGGAAAGGAAGTGAAATTGTACCTTGATTCCCCTGATGTCTGCCATACTGTATTTGCTGTCACCATAAATGTTATTCATTTATATGTGAAATGTCTTTGTCTAAACTAAGTTTAAAAACAACTATTGTTACAGTGCCTGCCTTGCAAATGCAGCTCAGTAGAGGCCACTGTTAGATTGTGTTGCTGCCTTTTACTGTTAGCAGTACCCAAATGAGCTAGTTTAAACCCAACTCAGGTAATTCTATAGAAACTATTGTCACTGCAGTGACTACAGTGTAGATGTATTTTATGTTTTCTAGTTGGAAAATGGGAATAATACTTCCTTTGTACCACCTTTTGTCTTCTCTGCTTACATTACAAGTTCTTTTGGTCAGGGAATCCTCGTGCAAGGTGTTAGCACAAACACAACCAGGCCCAATCCTGTCTGGGTCCTTTAGGCATTGCTATAATAGAAATAACCACCACCATAAATTTTGGTACCTAATTATAGCAAAAAAAATCCCATTGAGCACAAAAGGATTTCTGCAGAAAACGGGCCCCTAATCCTTACTATTCTGGTTTACATTCTCTGTACTTTTCAAATAGAAAAAAAAAATTCAAAACCTGACAGATTTTGCTGTCTGACTTAGATGCATCTCCATCATCTCATGACATCCACCAGTAACAAACAATCAGCTCAACCTCTACTGCATATGATTTTCCTTTCATGAATTTACACAAAGGAGAATATTGCCTGAGTTATTCGTGACTGGTGTGAAATGAGTGACGTTTAATGAAATTAGAGCTGTCCTCATTTCTATTTTTTCTTAATTGTGAAAAGAGTTATATTCTCCATATATATATATATATATATAGAGAGAGAGAGAGAGAGAGAGAGAGAGAGAGAGAGAGAGAGATCTATATCTATATATCTATAAAGAGAGAGAGAGATGAAAAGGAGGAAAACATCTTCTTTCTTTTCCCTGGACTGATTTCAGCTTTGATAGTGTCTGGATTAACCTTCAGTGAAGTCAGTAGGAATTGCAGCAGTTTGCATCAGGACTGAATTTGACTCCCTCTCTCCCCTTCCTTTTCTGTTCAATATTATACATGTGAAACTTGCGCTTCAAAAAAATCTTGATCCAATCAATCCAGTTACTACAGTTACTGCTACTGATTAATGGAAGTGGTGGGAGAGACAGCCAGGTCCTTGCTTAGAGCAAGGCAGAATGGCTGCACTGAAGTAATAACTTTACTATAATAAGATCTGCCGCATATCCTTCAAACAAGAGACAAAATGGCAAGCCTCTATCTGAGGTTTAGGAGAGAGAGACTCTTCAGACAAGAGGCCTGGGTTGCATGCAGACAGAATGCCAGAGAAGTTTTGCTGTATTTAATTCCAACCCCTTTAAGTCACCCAGTTCTTAATTCATATAATACTTAGCCTTTGTTTTAAGTATGGATGCTTAAATGCATCCGTCTTTCTATATGGGTACCATAAGTTATATCTCAGCCACTTACTAGATTTCTTACATGCATGTTAACTATATAGAGATAAGGATAGCATGGTGTTTTTTTAATGAATAGTTTCAGCGAAAGACTGAGATGGAAGATGAATATTGACCATATCTGCATTGAAACTGTTCTATGAGTAGTAGAAGATTCATGTCACCAGAGCTGAATAGTGGGTTATAAAAATTATTGCTGTCCAAGCAATTGTTTGGTTGGCTCATAGGATGATGGGTTCTCCTTTCTTGCAAGGGGATGAGGTTTGAATTTAAATCTGCATTAAATGAAAGAAGAAACTGCCTACTGGAATGTTTTTGGGAAACCACTCATACAAACGGAACTTGGTTTGTGAGCAAATATATGGAGACCCAATAACAAGACAGACACTACCATTATAGATAGTCTAGAACAGGTTAGATAAGATGTTAGTAGAAATGTAAGACAATCAGCCTGACCCTATCTATAGTTAAGTTTTTTGTCAGCAATTTGAATGAGATCTGCAATCAACAAGCACAACACATCAAGAATTGAATGAGCCAACAGAAGTCTTTGTAATAAAGGATAATTGGAGAAAGATAAATGAACAACTCTTTCAACACGACAATGTTGGCTACCTCCTATACAGTTTTAAGCATTCTGAGAGAAGACAAATGTTCTTTGCAGTACAGAGTGTGACTTTGTGCCTTTAAGGAATAGGAAGTGCTAAATGACCTTTCATCACTTTAATCACTGACTCGTTAGGGAAAGTTTTAATGAAGGTCATAAGGCCGGGAAAATATCATAGAAGACAGTGTAAGTGCTCACCACTGTGATTCTTGCATGTTCTTTCCAATTAGGGTAGTTTCCAAAGATGTTCTTTGTGACCAGCATATTTTTGTTTCAGACACAAGCTTCACTGTGTGCTTAAATACAGCAACAAAAGCAGAATCAGAATGGACCTGAAGGTGCCAGATGATGAGGATCAGCAATTCTTTAATAACTACTGTAAAGAGTGATATAATTTCTTAAAAGCATTTTGTTTCACTGTTGTGTTTATAATGCTATCTGAATTCCTTTACCTTTATTCCTGCTGCATAAAAGACACTGCCAGTGCAAGAGTTGCTCGTGGCTTTGGAAAGGAGAGCCATGGAAAATAAAAAGCCAGGTTGGCTTGTGCTCTGCCTTTTAAATGTGGTGCCCAGGTTTTGTTTTCTTGTGGTGGAAAATCCAGGAACTCTGGATTTATCTCTAATTTAGTTATACACTAAACATTACTAAATATATTATAGTATAATATATACTATATTATCTCTAATTTAGTTATTCTGTAAGGTGCAAATCTACCCTTTTCCTTAGAACCTTGCATAAGACAAATCTCATTATCTTCTACTGATCTCTGCTTTTAAATTTTAAATTTTATTCCAAATTTGTTAGCTCAGAGAACTTTCACTGTCCTTCAGTATTCAGAACAGCTTCTTCCATTTTCTGGTTTAGAGGCAGGAGAAGATTCTTTTTCATCAGATTCCAAAAATTCCCACCAAATTCCCAAGTAGGCATCTTTTTTCCTTCTCCTCTCTAGAACGCTGACTCAACAGGGCAACTTTTCTGCTACCAAAACTTTCCAAACTTTTTGAAAGCAGTCAGTTGATTTTAGGATGTCACTTCTCTTCCAGCCTTTGGCAACTGTAATTCTTGCCGCTACTAGAAGAAGAGTCATGCGTTCCTTATAACTCATATGTTGCAGAATTCTCAGAAACAGTTGGATAGGAACATGAAAGGCACCTACAGACATGCGGGGAGACTGCTTCGACACAGTGGAAATCCAGCAGGTCAGAGCGGACTCGATTAATCGAGTCTGTTGGAACACAGAAATTGACGTGCTCCGGCAGCCTTCTGTGTCACGTGTATCAGTGTCCCCATGCGTCCCTGTGCTGAAAAATGGCGGTGGGGCGCTTTGAAATAAAACATGTTTGATGAACTTTAGTTCAAAGTGCCCCGCCACCATTTTTTCAGCTCAGGGACGTGCAGGAGCACTGCTACACATGACACATGGGCGCTTTTAATTAGCTCGGCTTGCTAATTAAAGCACCTGATGTTGCATCCTAAAGCACATATAAAAATGCCCTAAGAGGTTATCTGATAGCTGGCCTTCCATTGTTTCCATCACTGTTTCTTCAACCTTTTTCCAGAACAGTTTAATTCTGGGACCAACCCAACATATGCGGTAGAATCCTTCCAGTTGGCAGCACACCCTGCAACAGGACCTTCTCCTGTACCATAAATATGTTTAATTTTAAATGAGGTGAAATACCAGTGATAGAAGGATCTTGAGATAACTTTAATTATCGTTCACATGGAACCGTTGTTCCAGATGGTCTGTCATTCCTCAGCACTAGATTGCTGGCCTTTTAAAGGTGATATGGTTCCATGTATGACAAATCAATGACCTTCCAGTTGATAGTTTAAGGACAACGGCTGGAGATCACCTAGACTTTGTATAAGCCACTGAGATGCTTCATTGAGTGGGAAGATTTTTCTGAAAGATCTTTGGGACAGGGGAAAGTGTCAGCTATGGCTTCAGTGATAGCTTGCACAGAGCAGGCTAGCAAGGAGAGAGAAGCAGAGCACCTTGTCATGGGCTCCAGGCAGGGCCTGTGAAGTGAAAGCCAGGCGTAAATTGTCTGGTGTCAAAGACTTGGGTCAGGGAAGTAGAATTGGAGGCCTTTGTCCTGAATTCTGTAGCCACTGAAATCACTAGCAAAATACTGATGACACTCTACAGGGGCAGGGCTGGCTTCACAGGTCTGTATCTTTTACTGCATCATAGAAAATTGAGTACCAGCAAGGGTATTAGCAGGAGATGATGAATCAGTGGTCTGATAGGAGCAACTGGGTTAGTTTTAATGGTCTCATATTAGGAGCCTTTTAGTAGACTGCTCTCCTATTTTAGGATGTTGACCATATTCACGCTGTATTAATGTCCCTTTTCAATACTCTGGTTACATCTGTGGCAGAAAGCCACCTTGGTTTCTCCCCAAAAATCTCTGCCCTGTAACCATGTGTTTAAAACCTCTGCCCTGTGACTCTGTGATTAAAATCTCTGTGCTGTGACCAGTTGATTAGGGTGGGCCCAGGAGAGGAGACCACACCCTCAGCCTGTCTCTTTAGGTAACTTGAGCTGGCTGCATTCCTGAGGGAGGGGGAAACCTGCTCCCTCTGCCTATGTGACTTGCATCACTTACCTGGGTAAGGGGTTTCTACCTGGGGAGCTGGAATCTGCCCGGTAACAGGTGATGTATTTCAAATTGGTTGGCTGACAGCTAACTGGGTCTGACCTCCACTGGACCAGGTGAATGAGGTCACAGCGGCTATATAAGTTAGGTGGGGGAGGAAGGCGGTCTCTTCAGCCATGAGGTGAGGCTAGAGCCATGAGGGGGGGACTCAGAGGAGCATAAACATCAGAAAGGGCCCTC
>NW_017729009.1:18986229-18991494 GCF_001723915.1 Gavialis gangeticus
CTCCCCCCGCCACAACATCCATGCCCATGTTAAGAGTCCTTGCGTGTCTTAACTTTCTAAGCTGCTAAGTTGTTGCTTTTTTAATGGCTACAGTGAGAGCCTACCTACAGAGGCATAAATATTAAACATGTAAAAGACAATTTTTGGAGCAAAGCATGCGTGCATCTGATGATCCATGAGAAGAAACCACAGAATAAAGGAGTTCTGCTTTCATTAAAAAATAAAGAACGAACTCTTTACCACCTTATTTGAATAGAAAGATAAATGAAGCATTTGCATGCTTGGTAATTTGGATGTTGGCAAAGTAGCCTTGTTTGTCAGTGCTCCAACTTAAGACACTGTCATGTAATTTTAGTTCAGAAGAATCAGTACAAAAGAAAAGGAAAGGGAAGGCAAAGTATATTTATTATTTCTTTACATGTTCAGCAGGGAGCCAGCAATTTGTTATTCAGACACATCGTATTGTTATGTTACATGATGCAATGCCATGAAGTGATCGGTTTTGAAAGATGAAAATGTGTCTCTCTGGGACAATCACTCTCAGAAGTGTTTATCTATCAGTTTGCCTGGTGCCTTTTCAAGCTAAACCAGAACAACAGAAATCCCAACATCTGTGATGCCTGCTTTTACTTTTTACGAATCAAATATAAACATAAGCAGTAGGAGGCCTGTTCCTAAGATGAAATATAGAAGTTTTGTGATGGTGCCATTAATATTCTGTGTTTCTCAGCACATTCTGAGTAGTGTTGTATGACACTTGGGACTCTTGCTTCCCAGGCATGTGTGCAAACCTTTCCTTTAGTTTCGTTACCTCTCCCTTGCTACTTCCACCTACTGCACTTTTGCTGTCAGCAGTGGTTTCAAACGAACCCCTGCTGAAAGTAAAATTCAGTCGGAAAGGTGGCAGTTCATCTTGGTCAGCATGGAAGGCATGCAAACTCATTCTGTTTGCAGAATTTCAGCATCAAACCATACGTGTGCTTGGATTTTGCTTGGATCTGTGTCCAGGTCACCTCAGAAAGTTAAACAAAACTTAGCTTCCTTTGACTTTCAAATTAAGCCTCAAAGCTAGGTGGTACTCATATAGTTGTGGAGGGACTGATCTAGAATGTTTCACTAGTAGTTAGTGATGTGGAGAGAATGGGGTAAAGACAGCAGAAATGTCTTAAAACATGCTGAAAAGCTGGTGTTTCACGCTCAAAGACTTGTTTGAATTTATCTTGAGGCAGCCTGGCCATAAGGTTATATTCCAGAGCTTCAGCTGTCTTGATATGTTGGGGCACCAGTGACTCATATGCTTGAGAATTAGTCTAAAAGGCAGGTTTTTAATGCTGTTTTGTCACTTCATCAGAGACTGTTGCGAAGCTTCTGTCTCTGATTTCATTCAGCCCGATTCAGTGGCCAAATCTCCGAATCTGAATCGAATCAGAGGACCCTTTAATCTCTCCAGATCGA
Source organism: Gavialis gangeticus (assembly GCF_001723915.1). Classification (NCBI taxonomy): domain Eukaryota; kingdom Metazoa; phylum Chordata; order Crocodylia; family Gavialidae; genus Gavialis; species Gavialis gangeticus. The sequence continues at coordinate 18,987,685 of NW_017729009.1, forward strand.
ATCAGAAAGATACAGAAAGATTCAGAGATTTGGACATAGACCCAATTTTAAATGTTTTTTCTACATATCTCTAGGTGGCAGCTGCCTTGTGAGTGCTGTGATGCTGCGGTGCATGAGGGGCTCCCCGGCACGCTCAGCAGCAGACCCAGAAGTGGACCAGAAGCACTTCCAGTCAACTTCCGGGTCTGCCGGGGAGCATGCTGGGGGTCCCCCTGTGCCCTCCCAGCTCAGTGACTGGTGCCTCCTGGGGGGGCACCCAGGGTCCCCTCATGGCCGATTGCTGAGCCCCGGCAGACCCGGAACTGGACTGGAAGTACTTCCAGTCTAATTCTGGGCTTGCTGCTGAGCATGCACCCCCACTGCACTCCTGTGGGATGCTCCATCCACCCCAGCATCACAGCATTCATGAGCCGCACCTGGTACCTTGAGGTATGTAGAAAACACATGTAAAGCTGTGTCTATGGCCGAATCGCTGATTCTTTGAATCAGCATCGAATCTTCAGTGGAATGTAACTAAAATCTGGGCCCTTTGCTGGCCCTTGGCACAGGGGTAAGTTTAATCCAATATGTGTATTATGCAAAGAAAAAAGAAATATCAAAAGCTGTTACCATGTGATGATGTGAGACAGTGGCAGAGGCCAAAGAGTGGCCATACTCCACTTGAAAGGTGGGGCTTTACACTATGAGAACGATCAGAGGAAAGCAGACTGCTACAGATCATAGACTCTGTTACTGTGCTCTTTCAATCAGCTTCTGAAATTGTTCAATCCAAGCTCCCTCTGCCTCACTGACAAGAACAGCATGTATCCCATTCCTGTGCCCAGATCTTGCTGAAAGCCAGTGCCACCTGGCAGAGATGCTGTCTTGGAGTTAGCTGGTTCCTCTCTTTCAGTCGCTTTAATCTTAGTCTTAATACCTTAGTACCTTAAATTTTTCTCTTCTTTGATTATCCGTGTGTGAACTGATTCTATAAAGCTTTTTTCACTAGCATGCCATGGGTACTGAACAGTGAACAGTGCATGGTACAGCAGAAAACACTCTCAGATGGAGAAATATCACATTCCAGGTGACACTAAGACTAAGCCGGATCTGGGCCAGAGAGTAGGGCACAGAAGACGACTTTTTCTTCCTGTGTCTCACTTCTTGAGCCCCAGCTCAGGATTCAGACACTGGGCACAATCTCCATTTGTATGCAAGGACCAGGATGCCTCTGTTTCTGGTCTGACAGCATTGCAGGACTGTTTACTCTTTTAGCGGTTATTGCAGAGGCTATTTTGTCCTGTGCTTCTATATCTTGGTTTTGAAGTGTCACAGCTTCATAGTCCTCTTACTGAAAGTTATGACTTTACAGCCACAATAGCTAGCCTTAAGCAGTGAAATGGATCTTAACTTTGTAGTTCCCCGATGAGGATCGGTGTAGTTTTGAATCCCATTCACTTTGCATTATAGACCTGGCTTCACTCACTGGTACAGTCTCTTACTGAAGCAGGAGCTGGAAGCCAGAGGAAAACCTGTCAAGTACAATCCTTCTAGTTCTGCTGTTTTTCCTTTTTTTTTGACTTGTTCAATTATTTTCTAACAAGCGTTTTCACCATATGACTGGCTCCCAAGCCCAGAGGCTATGGTAGGTCTCAAGTGCCATTGGGTCAGTGTTTTTCTATTATCATTTGTAGCAGTTGTGTCATTGAAATAAGTTAATGGTGTCCTGATAACAACTATACCCTTTTTCATCTCATCTGACGTCCTGGCAAATAAAGTGGCCTTAATGGTGATATGATATCTGATCCAACATAACACTTAAACCTCGAGTGGACCGTCTATTGAATTATCACGTTGGGCAACTGCGCTGCAGCTATTTATGTAAACAACCATCCAGGTTTCCGCTAAGCAAGGAAAAGTAAGGGTCTTAAATTTGTCTTCAGTCATAGCCCAATTGTTACTCAGAAATAAGGATCGTAACAGAATCTAAAGCAAAAATGTGAAGATTAAATTCAAGAAGAAAGAGGCCTATCGACAAATAACAGTCCCTCTGGATAGCTGAAAAATAATGAGACATACACATACACAGAGACCTAAAGAAGACTTGCTGTTCCTATCAATGCAGTTTTTCTAACACTGCTCATGTCCTTATTTGGAAACCTTTAGTAATCTAACTGAAATGCCAGCTGGATATTTGAAACCAACAAATGCCGTAGTATAGCATGAAAGGAGGTGGAGGAGAACGTGCATTTTCTCATTCTCAACTTCTAAACCAAGACTCTAACACAAGAAAAACAGTAACAGGCCATATCTGAAGGTCATGGACTTGTCGCATAACAGAAACTTACAACATACAGGTTTCCCTCGCTTTGTGCGGGTTCTGTATGTGCAAATGCACTCTTATGTGACGCCACTTTTTATACCAAAAATTCATTATATGTGAGGTAAATTCACTCTTATGCGATCGGTGTGGTGGAAGCCTGCAGTCAGCTGCTTTGTGCGGTGCATTGTGGGAGTGATGCCATAGGTGGAGAAAAAAAAAATTATTTTGGGGGTTGAGCCGGGTGGTGGTGCCTGGGCTGGGCTGCAGTGCCAGCCCCTGCAGCCTGACCTGGTCTGGCCCCGTCAGTGCAGCGCCCCAGGAACTGTGAGCCATGAAGGCACCCAGCAGCAGCGCCTGCGGCCACCACTCAGGGCAGCTGGTGCCCATGCTTCTGGAGCTGTAGTTGCCCCAGGAACAGCGCAACACCACATCAGTACAGTCGAGGGGGTCAGTACAGTTGAAGTCTTAGAACGTATCCCTATTTGTTACATTGAAAAGTGGGTTCCATTTCTGCAAATTTGGGTTATGTGCTGCTTTCCAGGAACGCACGTACAGCATAAAGCGAGGGAAATCTGTAATAAATAGAATAGTTAAATGGCTTTTCCAACCTTGCACAGCACGAGTGGAGCAGTGGTAGCATCCAGGACTCCAAATACCTAATTCTCTGCTACGGCCAGGTGATGCCTTCCTTCCTTTGGACATATAAATGACTTTTAGCACTAGCACATTTTTGCAAATAAATGTCATGTTCTCTCTCTCTCTCTTTTTTCTTCAAATTAGAAGATCCTGGAGCTTGTACTTTTCTAAATTTCTTTGTCTCTCTTTTTGTGTGTTAATTGTCCATGGAAAAGACCATTATCTTTTTCTTCCACTCTCCAGGCATGGTCATGGCTGAAGTTAGATGAGAGCCACATGTGCATGTCTGAGGAATGATCTGAGCCCACAGAAAAAAAGGAGTTCAGCAGAGCCATTGGGATCAATCCTTCTTAGGACTGTCAGGAACTGTAACAATGTCTTGCCAAAAACTTGCTCTCATGGTTGCTCAAGATCTGTAATGCTCTTATCCAATATCCTTTACATGGAAAGCTTCCAATTGGCTCAAGGCTGGATTGATTTCTTTGCCTACATTTACTGCCTCACCCACTTTTCCCATTCAGCTGCATCCAGTTATCCTTTTTACCAGCTGCAGGTTGCTTAGTTTCAGTTCTTCCTCCTCACAAAAGCATTATTAGTCCTTCATAACATTTTAAAGGGGTATCAAAAAGGCAGTTCAGACAAAGAACTGTACAAATACTTCATTAAATGTTTCTCATGTTTGGAGCAGTAGAAATTCAAAGGTCCCCTTACACTTTCCCCAGTACATGCAGTATTTGCTTTGGATATGTAAAGCTCATGTCTGTTCCCTCAGTAGCTCATGAATTTTTATATAGGATACTATGGTAGCCCACATCAGATTTAATTAGCTTTCGGTGTGCAATATCTCGTCATTTCTTTAAGATGCTTGAGGA
>NW_017729009.1:18996494-19011885 GCF_001723915.1 Gavialis gangeticus
TGTGGCTGCAGGGTGTGGTGCGGGGAGTGCCTGCCAGCTGCAGCTGTGTGGCATGGAGTAGAGGAGCTTAAGGGAAGCAAATGAATTGCAGCAAATGTTCAGGGTTATTAGTACAGGAATATGCTGGGCCAGATTGTGATTCTCTTACAATGACTAGTAATGCACACTTAGTAATTCAGGAAAGGTTTCCTGAATGCTGAGTACTGAGTGAGTACCACAATCAGCACTTTAAAGATTTTTTGTATTGGACTTATAGAACGGTTTGCAAGCAGATGCAAATGACTTATTAAATACATGGGAGAGGCACGGATGTCTTAGGATGATATCTTTTATTTGACCAACTGTGTAGTTGGGATAGAATTAGACCAGCTTTTGAATGTAAGACATTCTTCAACAGGTCAAATGATGTTTTGCATCTGAAAGCTTGTCCAACTCCATCCATGTACTAAATAGATGAGTCTGTGCGGCTAGGTGTCACCTAAGACGCAAAGATTTCATTTGCCAACTGGTTTGCTTTTCATAAGTGAAAAATAAACAACTTTGTTTCTTTGTTTTTAAATGTTTGAATAAAGATGAAAGAGAATCGCATGTTGACCAGTCCCGGCACTTCAAACTGTCTGCCAGAGGTCTATGCAGAAAGGACCCACAGGACCTTCTGACATGAGCCTGACTGAATCTATTCTGTTAACATTTCCAACAAAACCATCTGTGAGGCCCCCTCTTGGAGCTCCCTGTTTGAATGGCTTTTTAAATATCTTGCTTTCTGACCTCGTCTGTTTGTTTTGTACAGGAAGTTTGGAAGGATCAAAGATGTGACGTACTGCCAGACTGTTAGAGCTGCAGTATTGTGATCTCCTTTGAAGCAGCAGGATCATAAAGTGCTTTCGTGCAGCAGTAGAGCAGTGTTGAACTCATGGGGGTCATGGCTATAAGGTTTAGTTTAGTCTATTTATCATCAAAACATCTTTTATTGGTGGAGAAAGAGAAACAGATACTGTTCCATGTATAATGCACAGAACTGTGATGTAATGAGCTACCTTGTATCAAATGAAGTTATCAAGATGGCATGGGAACAGACTTGCATCTTGCAATACTAACATGACTGCTCCAAGCGTGTTCCTGATTAGTCGGTGGCACTTTGAATAAAGTGATGCATTATACGACTCCTGAAACATGCAAATGTACGCTGCTGCTTCCCTATTTGCATTAATTGAAACACTAATGTTTGTGTGCACTATGCTAGATTCTAACAACTGTAATTACAGGCAAAGTGATCACACACCACAATCCCCTTTGAACTATAGGAACTGTCAGCTGTGTACACATGTGAAAAATTATCTGGTGTTAGTAGGATGCGGCAGGTAAGCTAGGTCTGAATTTTTTGATGAAAACTTATTTAGATGGCAAATTTGGATTTATCGAAACAGAAACTTTTCAGCATCCATGACACTTCGGGGGTTTTTGCTCGCAGCGTGCGGGCAGGCTCTGAGAAGACATCGTATTAACTTTTCATTCTGTAAAGTCTTGATGTAGAGGCAGCTTAATGAGAGGGGGAGTTGCATGAGAGTTTACTTCGAGCCCTTTGGTCTCTGAGTTCAGTCAATTCTCAGGACTGTTCTGATCTTTGGGAACTGGAAAAGAGCACTGGGTTGAAGGAAGGTTTTCTCTGCATGCTGTTGGACCATCTTACTTGAGGTTGGGGCGTATGTTTAAATAAAGCAAGTTACATGGGCCGTATCTACGTGAGTGGTGGACTGTGCAGTTGTTACTGCAGTCATTTAGTACTTGCAAGTATAAGCAAGTACTAAAAGTAACAACTGCGCAGCCTGCTGCTCGTGTAGACACGGCCCATGTAACTTACCTTATGCATAAGCAAGTACTAAATGACTGTGCAGTACCATCTCCATGTGGGTTTTTTCCTGACAGTACCGCACAGTAGCAACAAGCTACTGCACAGTACCATCGCCGCACAGTTAGTGCCTGGCAATACTACTGCATGCTAGCAATGAGCTACTGCACGGTAACATCTCGTGTACGTACGCCCACACAGAGCATAGCCCACATTGTTGATTTCTCCTCCAATGTGGAGGTACCTTGTTATACCCCAGACATCTACTACCACTATCCAGATAGGCAGTGACAATAGAAGCAACATGAATGCTACAACAGGGGCAATGCTACGTTTGGTAAGATCCTGAGCTGGTGTACATTGGAAAAGGCAGCTGAGGGATTGAACCATATGTTTGAGTATTACCACCTGTGGAATAATGACCAATGCTGGAATAAGCCTTGTTTATCAGTTGCTCTGTGAATCTAGGCATGGTTTGTGTTGATTAGTTAGTACTGGATATAAACACTGTCTCATTATAGTGACAGGTGAGTTTACTTTACCATGGCAGGCCTTCAGGAAATCAACAAGTCTTTCAGATAAAATTTTCATTCCCTATAACAGATGTGCGTGAATCATGCAAACAAAATAAATAAAATCCTTTTTTTTCTGACCCAAAGGAAGCAAGCAAGGAAGCAGACTTAAGTCTGCAGTATGCTGCGATGCAAAGTATGATGCAGTTTTTAAAATGCAAAACCTTTTACGTTAGTTTTAAAATGCAAAACCTTTACAGCTGTTAACTGTAGAGTGCTCCTGTAACAGGATTGTCTCCAGGGGTGGCTGTGAATTCCCTGGAGTCCCTTCAGCCTTTACCACTCTGGTCTCTGTGAGCACCCCTTCATTGCCCACCATGCCTTGACGCATTTGCTTTATATAAGGGAGGTTGCCCCAGGGTTTCCCCAATCTGCTCTCATTCTTGTGACTACCAGATGTCTGTGGTCATTGCCTTACGGGATAATTGGATAGCTCTGCCTGCCCCTACACCATGCCCCATGCCTCACAGGTGTCATCACCCTCTGATGTTCTTTCTCTCTGCTCTCAGCCGTTCCCAGCTATTGGACACTCAGGTCCCACATTCAGCCCCCTTGGGCTCTTGGACCCCTTGGTCCCTCACTCAGCCCTCTCTGGGCACTCAGACCCCTTGGTTTCTCACTCAACTCCTCTCTGGGCTCCTGGGCTCACTGATCCCAGACTCAGCCCCTCTCTGGGCTCTGGTCTCACTCTCAGCCCTTCTCTGGGCACCTGGAAGTCCTGGCCCCATGCTCACTGCCTCCCTGGACACTCAGACCCCTTGGCCTCTCACTCAACCCCTCTCTGGGCTCTTGGACCCCTTGGCCCCACACTCATGGACCTTTCTGGTCCCACACTCAGTCCTTCTCTAGGCTTGTGGACATGCTGGTCGCACACTTAGCCCCTAACTGGGCTCCTTGGGAGCTCCTCCTATAGTCCCTTCCCAAACCTCCAGACTGCTGCAGGCTGTTCTTTGTGTGCTGGCATTCAAGAGCTGCAGTCATCCTGCTTAGGAGATATTTCTTCAGCAGCCTCCAGGATTTTACTCCCTGCTCAACTCAGGGTCTGGGCTTATATCCGATCTAAGCCCAGCCCTGCTTCTGGGCCAGAAGATGTCACGATCAGCCCTGGCCACACCTGCAGGCTGCTTCTCAGGCATGGTCCCTAATTGCCTCACTTGCAGCCTGCTTCAGCCACAGCCTGCCTGCTCTTAAGGTAGCAGGAGCTCCAAGCCTCCTGCTAGAGCTCCCAAAATGGATGTTTGTCAGACTGTATTTAGTCAAATCCTCAGATGGTGCTAATCAGTTTAGTTCCATGGTGATACGTTAATTCACAGCAGCTGAGAGTATGGCCCAATAGCATGAGATCTCAAAAGCACAGAACGTCATGCATCATTATATGCACTGTTATATGCATCATTGCATGTAAACCTTGGGGTAGTGGAAGCTCAAGTCTGTGCATGTATGAATGTGTAATTCATGTCCTTGGAAGTAGGAATGTTTCCTGCAAAGTTGAAAATAGGAATATATTGCAATGAAATCTGGTTCATTTTCTCTGCAAAAGTTTGAAATGTCAGATATCTTTGGGACAAAAATGATCTTGCAAAAATGCAGGATGCTGCATTTAACGGCAGATGTAATAGTTAACCTTAGGAAGTGAATGAAAATATGAATGAGGAATCTAGCACTGGCTTCCTGTAGCTGCTCTTCTCTCTTAGGTTCAAACACAGCCTTACAATTAGGATATCTTCATGCTCTCTTCTCCTCTTCATATTCTACTTTTGGTTACTGCTTTAAGACTGGTGGCTTCAAGGAGGATGCCGAGGTAGAGGGGAGTCTGAACTTGATGTCAGAATTGCCATCTGTGTAGTTGTTGTTGTATCTAGTTTACCCATCAGTTCTTCTTCCCCACTCCTCTGGGATTACACTTTGGAGTCAGAGCAGGGGAGTTAATGGAACTATCTTTATAACACTGGTATATTTGTTGATCCCAATGCAAAACAAATGGCAGTGCTTTCTGGGCATTCCCGCATCTCTGTGTCAGAGATAACTGAAAGAGACATTTTGTACTGATGACTTCAGAAATCACATGCTGCTCAAGCTACATTTTGCTCTCAAACTATGGCATTGCAATACTGGGGCAGTGGTTTGTCTGGTAATCCATTGTGAAAGATGCATTCTTGTTTCCTGATGACAGGTCTTATTATTAATATGTTCTCATTAGAAAAATCATATCAACGGCAATTTCTAATAAGCAAATGGAAAGTGAATGGTCCAGCTTGTTTCATAAGATCCTGGTTGCCTGGTACCTTGAAGTTATATGTAAAGGGTGCCCTTAAAATAATAATTCTTTTGCCTTATTTATGCCACCCGGTACTCTAGACTGCTTTATTTGGAAAACGTTGTGGGACTCAGAGTCTCTTGTTGGATTGGCACTTGCACTGATGGCAAATATGATGTAGGACAAAATAGAATCTGAGTTTTCTAATCAACAGGCAAGGAAAGCATTTTTAGATTGGAAGTTGAAGTGTATGTGTGTGTGTGTGTGTGTGTGCGCGCGCGCACGCTTAAAGCATCACTCGCCTGCATTGTATTGTCTGTCACTTTTTGAGAACCCCATTATTGGTGTGTGCTGCGAGCAGGTCTTGCTGCTGCTAATTCAAGCTCGGGCTGAATCGGAAATCTGTCAGGAGAAATTTCCAGTCCGGGTTTGAAATGTCAACAAGACAGCAACAATGCTGGGAGGAGCCGCTCAGCTCTGAAATCACACAGTGGGAGAGCAGAAAGGAAACCACATTTCTTCTCATTCCAAACCAATGAGGGTTTTGTTTTGCTTTTATAACAAAATGCGTGTCACGGGTTGGCAAAGGCTGAATGTGCCCCTCTGTGAAGACAGTCACTGTTGGAAACTGGCTGCCGCCAGCAGAGTGTGTGACCAAAACCATACGGTTTTCTTTCTCTTTTCTTTTCCCCCCTCTCGGAGCAACTCTGAGATGCTCTGTGTAGCGGCGGGCGGAGAGGAGCGAGGCAGATGGTGTGGCAGTAGCAGAACTGTCTGTTTTAGAACTAATAAAAATGGGACCTGAGATCTATGTTGTGCAGAGGAACAATGAACTGGGAATGTCTTGAACAAAGAGCCCGGCGGTGACCTTTCGGCACTGCGCAACTCCACAGTAACAGCTTTACTTTCTCACATCTCTCTTTTCTCCTCCCACCAAATATAGATGATATCAGTAATGGTATTGACATGGAATTTAAAACATATCTCAAAAGATGCTGATATTCAGAATAAAATACCTTTTGATCATTTTTTTTGCACAGAGATATTGCCAGTTCCAAAATGCAAAGGATTGATTGATTGATTGATTTGCTACATCTTTTCCATAATATCCTGTTCCAACACTTTCCTTTATTAGACAGGAGTTATGGAGAGTTGGTTTTTTCTCCTCTTGCCACAGCCTGGAAGGAATTACTTACTTTGTGAACTTATGGGGCTCTTTCAGTCCAGTTGGACAGGGACTGGTGGTCAGCTCCAGTGGGTCATCTGTTTTGAGCACAGCAACGGTAGGTCTATGGCAGTTCAGAAGGAAGGGGTCTGTCTTTTGTGATCCTATGGATCTTAGCACATAGGCATGCTGAGATTTAGTCTGAGATTTAGTCCCTGGAGGTGTTTTTGCATGTGCTCTGGAACGGTGGGGGGATACTTGAATTAAAGCCCCCGCAACGTCACGTGTGTCCAGTGCCTCACACTTGTTTGACAAGCTTGAATTAAAGTGCCCCTGCTGCCATTCTGAAGTGTGGATACACATGACATGCAGGATGCTAAGCACATTTCAGCAGACTCGATGAATTGAGTGTGCTTCGATGTGTGCTAATTAGCATGTGTCAGAGCAGGCATCTGGCAATTGTATAGGAGCCCTGGGTGTCAAAGCCTGTTTAATAGTGAGGGAGAGCTTTGTGGCTGAGAAGGCTCTAAGGCTTACTAACTTCAATTTAGGCACCTAAATCTCACTGATTTCAAAGACAAGTATATACCGAAACACATTTGAGGATAAATGCCTACAGATTGCTCTTACTGGAAAGAATTTAAGCTTTGACCTGAAAGAGTTTTCAGAGGTCACCATAACGACTTGGTTTACATATCGCTCCTGGAAGAAACCACTTGTAGCTCAGAGACATGGTGCTTAAGGTTGATTGACATAACAGCAGGGCGAGTTTCGTCTCTTGTTGAACATGTGAGAGGCAACATCAGAAGGAGAGAAGGCACTTGGATGTGCTGATGCCCCCAGGCTGCCCTCTTGGTGGTGCAAAGCAGTTGTTTCTCTTTCTCTTCAGAAATATAAACACATTGGATCCCCTGCGAGTATCAACTGAAGCCTTCGGCATACAGATTACTTTAATTAGTTAAAAGCCAGTGAGTGTTTGTATGTCACAGTTTGATTTTAATAAGCGAGCAAAGTTTTGGGTGTAAGTTATTTGGGGTTAGAAATGAGGTGTAAGCACCCACCCTCTGATTTATTCCCTGTTTATCATGATGGTTGGCAGCAGCAGCTAATGTATTATGTCAGCAGCATGTATTCTGTACATATGATGTGGACCTTAATGGCAAGTTGAATACCAACCCCTCGCATTTAAAAAAAAAAAAAAAGAAACAGCTGGTTTAAGAAATTACCCATAGTCCTGGTAAGACTGCTGGTTCAGCTGTCCTCTACCTGTGCTGCTAGAAGGGAGGTTGACATTATCATCCCATCTAAATCCATGAGACTTTTGTCAATGACCTGTCTCATTTTTCTCCTCCATTTTCCTTTTTACCGATGTTTGTCAGAACGGTTTTGCCCTCTCTTTTCCAGTGTTATTTTTTTTTAGAAATAATTGTATATGTCTTCATTTGGCACTCAGCACTGCAGTATCAATCATTGACTGCTCTCATTGCCATAGCATCAATTATTGACCAGATTGATTTCATATCCCCGCTGTTGGAATAATAAGAATAAGAAAGTAGTCTTTGCATTTTACATTTGAGGTACCAGGACATGGGGAGCTCAAGTGACTTGCCCAATGTCAAACAAGAAGGTTGGAACAGAGAAATGTGCACTTAGGTCTGTTTATGCCCAGTTGAGAACCTTTCCTCAAAGACTGTCTTCTTTACACTAGTGTTCAATAAAGACTTGTTTCTTTCCATTGTATAGTGATTGAAATATTTGATGCACTGGTTTAGTGTTAGTGGGAGACATTATACCTGTGCCTATAGCTGGCACTTGGACCTCATTAGTGAAAGACTAACTGAGAGTGTTAACAGCTATGGCTCGTGTTAGCTTATCAGGATCTTCTTTATCTCTATGCATTGACATATAGCTTTTGGACCCAAGGTTTTGGCTCAAATGGCAGCAAATGATGAATTATAGATACTATTTACAGTAACAGCCCACTAACACCACATCACCCCTCCATTTTGTCCTTTTCTAAGGACCCAGCTAATTATATACTTATTTCTACAGTGCTGAGTGCCTGGACATAACACACACTTTTGAAGAGTTCAGACGTTATCTGGCTCTGTGTGCTGAATGGTGTTTTAGCCAATTTAAAGGCGGCCTCTCATTTTCCTCATTGACTTTCATAGGTGCAATTGCACTACTAAAATGGTTATATGCCTTTGAGCATGTATGAAACCAAATGACTGTTTATGTGAACAAAACAGGCAGTCACCTCCTTTATTTGGCAAAATTAGTTGCATTTCCAAAATAAGCATGCAAATGTAGAGACCGGGACATACACTTTAGGCCATTATGGTGGAATACCTCTCTTTCTCTTTCTCTGCTTGTAAAATGGAGTTGGTTCCAAACCAGCCAAATGTGGATAATTTAATCCACCTCCATCTGCTTTGGTTGCTTCAGCTTCATCCTTCACAGTGTCCTCCAACCGATTTCTGTGCTGAAGTAGAGCATTGCTGCTCTAGGAGGTCTGACTTCCAAGGGAAAGTGCTACCAGGCATGACATAATTCAAAGTGTTTGCAGAAGCAGGATAAGTAGTTGAAACACCCAACTCATAAACGGGCTTCTGATATCCTTTTGCTATATCCTCAGCATAAAATAGTTTCATTTCACTGAGTTATATCAGCTTATACAAGCTGAGGGTCTGGCCCCATGTATTTAGACATCTTGTGCTGTTCTGTATCAGCTTAGCTCCCAGAACAGATTTATATTTTGAACCAGTGCTTCCAAATAAAGCCACATTACTCATTCAAGGAAGGAAGAAAGAAAAAACTGAATTAATGAGAGAGAGAATGAATGAATGGAAGGAAGGAAACAACATGGGCCCAATCCAAGTCCCATTGAAATCTACAGATATTTTCCCATTTCCTTCTCAGGAAATTGCATGGAGTCCTTGGTAAGAGGTATGTCAAACCCCTGCAACTTGGCCACTGGTTGGGCATTTGCACTGAATCTGCTAAATTTATCTGAAGAAATCAACTAGATCAGTAGTTTTCAATGTGGGGTCCATGAAAAATGGCTCTGATTAATCAAATGTATGTGAATCCACCACATTTAAATTCAAAGGGGTCTGCACCTCTATTTGAAATTTCCAAAGAGGTCTGCAGCATCATTCAAAATTTTTTAGGAGTCTGCAAATGAAAAAAAGGTTAAAAACCACTGGTTTAGCCTACAGCATATCGAAAAAAGAGCAGGTAGAGATTGTGAAACCTCCCACAGATCAGTGTGGAAGTACAAAAGTCTTTTAGTATGAAAAGTTTGAAGTATACCAAAACATTTAAAAAAAACCCAACAACCCACAAACCCTTCTCACATTCATAGTCACTGACTTCATCAACTTCACAGCATTACTTTTCAATCAGCAAACATCATAAAAAAGTAAAGCAGATTTATGACTGTTTATTAGCCAGCACCATTACTGTATTTACTGTAGTGTGAAAAAGGAAATCAGGAAAGAGTGCTATAAATCTCAGTGGCTGCGACCCAGATGCATTTATTTACTTACTGAGATCTTTACACAGGATACTTCATTGGTAATTTAGCAGCTGTCTGCTGTTTTACACACATTTTGAGCACATCAGTAGAATTCTGTGGAGTCAATGCTATTCAAATGCTTTCTGCAGAGGTCTGTTGTAGACACTGGAGGCAAGAGTAAGCAAGAGTGCCGTCCTGGACTACTGGATGATAGCACCAAACCTGACTATGGATCTATGGCATGCGAGTTGATCAGGATTTCTATTCAGACGAAACATTCAAGAACAGTGGAAAGAGACTAAAATGGCTCACATGCCTATAAGGTTTCAATGCTGAGAGGCACCCAAGTCTTCATAAACCTTACCTACTGTCCTGCGGTGTGATATTCCACCTGCTGTATATGGAAAAATCTTTTAAATGGCAAGCTCCTGAAAGCCCATCGCAAAGGTTTCATCTTCAACCCTGAAAAATATTTGAATTGATACATGCCATTTTGAAACTACTATTGTGTTGCTCTGAGAGTTGGTCAGATTGTGCCATGTGTTTCTGATATATGGCTTATTTCTGTTTATATGCAGAGAAGCATCCATACTACGCAGATGTGTGTGCACAAACACAAACTTACATGTATGAAGGTCTTCTTTATAGAATATTTCTTAACTGATTGACATTCACAATTTTTTCTTTAACATCTGCCTTATGGAAGCAAACAATGTAATGCAAGCTGACCTGCTCTTTAAATATGCATTACCTGTAAAAATCTATTTTGTGTGTGGATGTCAATACACTGAATTGTTATTCCACAAATGCAGCTGCTGGATCTATTTGATCTTTCACCTGTCATGAATACAACATTTATTATTTTCTTTATCTTCAGGTTTTGTTCAGATGTGGATTTTGGATCCATACTTGGGTTTGCGTTGTACAAATGCTCTTCAAAAGTGAAATCCTGGCCACATAAGTTTTTCCGTTGACTTCTATTGACCTAGGGAGCCAGCATTCCCCCCAAAGCTCCAGAGGAGTGTGGAGATGTGCAACATCTCTGTGAGCCAGTTGGCTTTTTGTTGTTGAGGTTTTTTACCATGTACTGGTTCTTTTTTCTTTTTTTTTTGCTATTTTTTACAAAGAACAGTAACATGCAAAGAGACTATAAATTATAAATGAACAGTTTCAATGAGGCTGTTGATTGCAATGACTGAAATCTAATTAGGCAGTTTGAGATCTAAGTGATATTATTATTAAAGAGTTACGTTAACAGAGCATTTGATCAACCTCTTAATTTGTTTTATGTGAATTATACTTATGAGATAGTGTGCTTCTGAGTGACACAAAAATCAATTCTTTTTTTTTAGAGGGAAACAACATGGTGAGTTGAAATTGAAATCAATTTTTAGAGAAGACCTGTGGAAACAAACACATTATTTTTCCATCCTAATTGACTTAGTTTAATTGACTTTAAGTAACTATTAGTGTTGATTGCATTTTCTTTTGATGTGACATTAACAGAAAGGGTCCAATTTTGAAAACAAGAGGCATGGGGGGGGGTCCACATGCAAAATTACATATATAGTTGTACCTGTACTGGATCACCTATTTGTTGTGGTAGCATGCTAATTAACTAGTTAGGCTATGGGTTCTTTAGGCAGTTAACTCTATCTTTGTGTAAACTCTACATTAATTCTGTATTTGTGTACACAATCTTATTAAATGTCTGCTTTGCCTGTGCGCACTTTTTTCTTTAAATATCTGATCTAATGCAACCATATGCAACAACGGGAGTTGGGATATGCATTTCTAATTTGCAAAAACAGTTAGTGCAAGAATGCGAGCACGTTGGGTCACTATGCAGGCAGTGTTGCTGGACAATTGTCATGGTATTGGCATGCCACAATCAGGCACCAAATGAGCACCATCACTTTTTGAAGGTGGAGCCTGGAAGATCCCCTGTCAAGTTATCCTTTGGGTTGTCCCCAGCTTGTTCCTTGTTTATTGCCAGACAGAACCAGGCAGATTTTCAGCGTCTTAAATTCATAGGGTGCTATAGTCATGAATGTATTTGAAACATAATGCTGCATCTTAATGCCCAGTCTGAGTAGCTATGCTGTGCGCTGGGGGATTAACAAGAATTCAGGGAGACAGTCCTCCTCCCAGGTCTGATGACTGTTTTCTAGACACTACTGCATGTTCTCCACCAGGGAGTAGAAGAGACAGATGATCTAGGTACCAGCAGACTCACCATCTCATTCTCAGTGCTTGGACATGCCTCCATCCTGTAGATGCATCTCTAACCTTTTACCAAGTTTCTCAAGTCCTTCTCTAAGTATAAGAGTGGAGTTCCAATGGTCCTGCTGATGTCCAGGCCATCTCCTTGCATTCCTGAAGAGCAGTTTCACCAGGTCCTCCATTTGTCTTGGTAATTTGTAGGCTGGTAGATGAAACCATTTTTGGTCATTCATGTTTATTTTTAAACTGCTGAAACTGCAGGGCAAAAAGGAGATCACTGGGGAAGATAGAGAAACATAATATGCTTATAATGTATAGAAGGATATACAGATGCCAAATGTTTCAGAAGGAAGTAAGAGAATGACTTATAACAGTAAGGAAATGACAGCGAAAAGTAATTGAGCAAAAATGGCTGATTCATCCTGCCCAGTTTGTGCAATTGCTGTATACTTTATGGCACCCACTGCAGTAACCAAACCTTTCTGCCTAACTTTCTGCCTTTGTACATCTGCTTTGCCTACTTCTATATTATTCGTTCTCCCAAGAGTGCAGTGGCATTGCTTTTAAATAAATTTGGGAAGATGGGGAGTAGATTAAATGAACTGAAAATGAATTTTGTTCTTGAATTGGTTTAAAACCTTCCTGCCGCACTGTTGAGCTTGGAAGTAGGGTTGGAAGATAAAATTTGCAGCAAGTATCAAAGTGGGTTCTGCAAGGCAATCATTTAAAAATATTTAACTAGTAATAATCTGGATCAAAAAGCTGCCTGATGTTTATAGAACAAAACATTGATACTTTGTGCTGTTGATGTGACAGATGTAGTTAGTTTTGTATTTTACCATGTAAAAAAAATCTACAAAAGTCTCTCAAAAGGTAAAAAAAAGTTTCATTCTGGTGCAGAGTGTGTTTAAATGTCTCAGCAGTCTTGATGTCTAGAGATTATAATTAACATGTATCTTTAATTTAATGCAATTTTTTTTTCTTTTGAGGTTATGATCACTATCTAGTACAAAACATTTTAGAAATTCTGTTTGAATAAGAATTCTTTTATATTCTCTGAAGGTTTCATGGTTAATAGGTAAATTCAACAGAGAGAATTAGCCATAATTAGTGTCTATGGCCAAGTTTTTGACAATTGATCAGGCCTTTTAGGTACCTCAATTCAAACACCTGATTTTCAGCGGGTGAGAGCCCAACATTTTCTGGAAATGAGCTCACTTGGCAACCGGAAATGGAGGGGCCCAAAACCGCTAGTTATGTACAAAGTCTCACTCAGCCTGTATAAGTAGACTGGCTTTTTAAGAAAAATGGTCATACAATTGCTAATTGAGTCCAGGTGGTCACACTAAAATTGCACACATATATTGCCAAGCTGTGCAGTTAAACGCTTTGAAAATCTAGTCTTAACAACATGTAGTTTTTTGATCTGAAAGGCTTTTTTATTTCATAGTTCCTTCCATTATCGTATTGTTAGGAGATGATGGAGCAGGAAAGGTCTGAATACTGAGAAGAGAACTGTAAACCCATATATATATTCTTCCTTCCCTTGTCCCGGCTTCATCCAGCACTGGCACACAGATGAAGCAGCTAGATGCTTAGACTTTACTTGCAGGGTCCTGAGCAGCTTCTCCCTGCTCCCAGGCCTTTTCATTGTAGGAGGATCAAATTCATTGGTTTCCCCAGCAGTTGATCCCAGTAAGCTCCTGGAGATCTAGTTTGTTGTTTTTTTTCTAGAAAGGGCACCTTCCTTGTTCAGGGTATACTCAAGTTGTGGTACCTCCAGCCATTTACCCTGGTGAACAATGTGACAAGGGTGTACAGATCTCAACTAAGGTCAAGGCACATTATGCCGGATACTGGGTAGGTATATTGTAAAAGACAGTCTTGCCCTTGCTAATGCACACAAAAGGGTGAGAAAAAGGAAGAGCTGTTAATTCCATTTTAGCCGGAGGAAGTGGAGTTTAAGTGACGTGCCCAAATTCACATAAGTCAGCGGCACAGCAAGGGATTGACCAACAACTCACAACTCTTTCCGTCTTTGTGATTGTTTATTTTTTCCCAAAGGTCACAAATTCAGTAAAAGGCCGTGCAAGAAAATAGTGAACCCATTACCAGCACAACCGAATTTAAACTTTTAATTTTTGTTGTTACAAAGCTGTCACTCAGCCACATGACCCCTCTTCATTTCTCTCCCTTCTAAAGGTCAGATGCTTATTGCTTTTGATTGTATTCCTTGGCTTTTATGCAACCAGCTGCTGCCTGAAAACTTTCATGTATCACTCATGCATCAGTGGGAAGAAATATCACTTGTAGCTGTCTATCACTGGCTTGCAGCTGACATGCAGACAGAAAGGTGACCTATTTCGTATTTACAATCAATTTCCTTTCATTGTCACCAACGGTATATGCTCCACCATTCTGTTTTTCTTGTGATAAGCATGGGCTAGGAGGTCAGTGTGAAGAACCTGTGGAGGTGAAGAGTATTGTTTCATTCTATGCTTCATTGCAGGCTGAGAATTATACTTTAATATCAAAGAAACAAAATCTGAGGGTTTCTTTATGTCTCAGAATAGTGGGATGTGGTCATTCTTTTGTGTCAAAGTTTTCTACCTAACCTTGACATTATTTTCGTAATGTGAGAGTTATATATGAAGTCCAGAAATTTCAAGGGCTAATAGTATGTTGTTGGAATTACATGTTTGGTTTTGATGCTTTGTGTCTCATGTTGTACGAACCTTGGAAAAGTAATAAAATGTTCCATTTTTAAAAGAGACATTTTTCCACATGTTACATGAAGTCTAGAGTACACACGCACACAAAAAAAATAGTGTGCATAAGCTATCATGCTCCTGACATCTGTTTGAATTGTTGAACAAAACTGGCTGTGTTCACATTTTTGCAGACACAATAATTCACAAAAAGGTGCAATCTGTCTTTGCAGAACCCTTAGGTTTGTCACTGAATTTCATCATTAGGAGCAGACGGTTTTTGTGGAGAAAAAATGCCCTGTAAAGGACTGTTTGCAAGACAAGAGGATAATCTTTAGGATAAAGACTTTCCTCTGTTATATAGAAGCTCTCAGCAGGAGCACAGATTAAGCTCTAGTGTATATTGGACTGAAGGCTGTTTGTGGTTTGGAGTTTTGAAAATGTCTTATTTTTTTCAAATACTCAACCCTCTCAAAGTTGACTAGAACAATGTGTGCTTCTGTGTCTAGATGTATTTGGATCCAAGTGAAAATACGTCTGCATTTGAGTGGACTGATTTCCCTTCTGTTTAATTCTGCTTAGATAATTGTACACAATTTTAATTTTCTTAGTGTTGCTTTTCTCGCAGAAAAGTAAATGTTTCCAGTCTGGATTAGAATGACTTGTTAAACCCCCCGTGCTATAAGCAGAACAGACCAAGCTCCCCCAAGAGATCTAAATATTTGAAGACCTGATTCTTTTGACGATAGGAAAGGACCCCAAAATGTCCAAAAACTATGGACAGAATCAAAAGCGCTGATTTGCCATATCATGTTGTTAACACTAGAAAACCTTGGTCCTTATTAGAGACAGTTGAGAATGTCCTGACAAATTAATGTTCCCAGAGCTTTTCATGGGTACACATCTGTTTCAATGAAATGTTAATCAGGAATCACTTGTCTTTAGGATGGAGACAGCTTCAACAGAAAAAGCCTTGAACAGCCAGTAGGTTGGTGGCAGAATGGGAAATTTCATAGACTTCATAGATTTCTTAGACATTAGGGCTGGAAGGGACCTTGGAAGATCATCGAGTCCAGACCCCCACCCAAAGGGCAGGA
>NW_017729009.1:19012064-19015927 GCF_001723915.1 Gavialis gangeticus
CAGTCCATTAAGGATGGCCTCTTTAATAAACTTTTCTAAGTTCTTCCCCGGGATAGAAGTCAGGCTGATGGGACTATAGTTAGCCGGATCCACTTTCCTCCCTTTCTTGAAGATAGGCATCACATTGGCCTTCTTCCAGTCTTCGGGCACTACACCAGAGATCCAGGAGTTTTCAAAGATCCATGCCAGGGGCTGGGCTATGACACTCACCAGCTACTTGAGTACCCTGGGGTGTAGATTGTCAGGGCCGGCTGACTTAAAGATATCCAGCTTCTCAAGATGTTCCTTCATGAGGTCAGCATTAATGGAGGGCAGGGGATCTCCCTCACCCGGACCTCTCTGTCCCATAGCGGGCATGGGCATCCCATGGGACTGATGAAAGACTGACTCAAAGTACCCATTTAATAGGTTGGCTGTTTCCTGGGCACCAATTGTCAGTTGCCCCATCTGGTTCAGCAGGGGACTAATGTTGCCCTTGCTTTTCCTACGGCTCCCCACATATCTGAAAAAGGACTTTTTATTGTCCTTGATGCTCAAAGCTAGTTGGAGTTCAGTTGCAGCCTTGGCTTTCCTGGTTTGCTCCCTGCAGAACCGGACCAGTGCAGAATAATCCTCCTTGGAGTTGAATCCTGCCCTCCATCCTTTGTAGGCCTTTCTTTTTAGCCTCAGGAGGTCTGCTAGGTCCCTGGAGAGCCAGGGGGGCAAAATATTTGGGAATACTGAAAGGAGACAAGACAAAAAATAAATTCAACCCACCTCTCTTTCTTGTATAAGATGGACAAAGTCTGATGTCGTTATTGGGCAGCAGTTTATTTCATGGATAGCTCTATTGAGTTCCATGGGACTCTTTTTCTGGACTAATGGACTGTTCATCATGAGTTAACATATCACAAACTGGTTCTCACTAGCAATTTTAGGCCTATGTTTGGCAGTCTTTGTAGTGGAGAATCTTAGTTAGAAACTTTAAAGGCAAGTTCAGTGTTTTTCTGAAGTATGAGGTGACATTACCCAGTGTCCCTGACTTAATTGAGTTGTTGAGACCTAGTAACTATCAAGTGGGTCCTAAAGTATCACTCATCCTTTTCTTGCATTTGCTTAGTGTCATTTTTAGCTGCGACCTCACAAGGACCTTATGAATCACTGTGTTTTCAGTTCCATGAATTCATTTTAAAGTTATGAAATAACAGAGTGGCAAAGGACAGTACATTTGAAAAGGAGACAATGACCAAAGAACGTCATCAAGGCTACAAGCAGCAAGTCAACTGCAGAAATTTTTCATTTGTGGTGAACTGGGAAGCAAATGCCTAATAATTTTCAAGTCTCTGCAATCAAAATACAGGGAGAACTATCACAATTCTCTAGGATATAACCAGGAGAATTTGAGCAAACTGGATGTTATGACTTGCCACAGAGCTATAGTGTGGAAAGAGGTCACTTGAAGATTTGAGAATAGCAAAAATACTTTGCATTTCTATCTGTCAGCTTCTGCATACTCCCTATTCAGTGTCTGGATCACAGAAAAATAGGGACTTAAGGAAGTTATCTTGTCCAGCTTCCTGGTCAAAGCAGGATCATCCCTGTCTAAACCATGTCAGACAAATGTCTGTCTAACCTGCACTTAAAAAATCATCCAAAGAAGGAAGATTCACAGTGTTTCTAGGTAATCTGACCCAGTGCTTTAACTACCCTCAGAGTTAGAAAGCTCTTCCTAATATCTGATCTTAATCTCCCTTGTTGCATTTTAAGTCTGTTAGTTCTTGCCCTGTCTTCTGTGGACAGAGGACAATTAGTCACTCCCTTTATAACAACCCTTTTCATACTTGAAGCTTATTATTACATCCCCCTTCAGTCCTTTCTTCTGTAGACTAAACAATCCCAATTCTTATAGTCTGTCTTTAATTCTGTTTTCTAAATCATTACTAATTCTTGTTGCTCTCTTCCGGACTCTGTCCAGTTTGTCCACAGGTTTGTTAAAGTGTACTGCCCAAACTGGACACAATACAATGCTATAGCTATGTGATGGAGGGATATCAATAAACCAGGGACCAGTTCTCAATTTGATTGTGCAGTATATTTTCATCATTTCTGATTCTCCTTTAACTAAGCACTATGACATCTCTCATCTGAAGATCTCAAAGAAGCATTACAAACATTAATATATAATACCCCTGTGAAGTGAAATCCCAATTTACAGATGTCTAAGCAGATCTATAGAGATGTTGGGGGCTACATTTTCAAGCAAGAGTATGCACAAGTTGCTGAAGATCAGTGGAAGAAGTAATGGGATGATTACTGGGCTGCAAAGGTAACCAAATGGCTTTGATAAATATTTGAAAAAAAATTTCACACACACTTTTCTGTGCCTTCTTTCACACAGGAGTAAATACAAATGTCTTGACCAAGTTCATACAAGGAATCAAGGACAGAGCAAGGAAGGGAGCCAGAAAGCGTAACATGCCATCTCTAACTACCATACACACAAAATATTTTTACAGATAGGCTGTCCCTGCTTAAGGGCTTCTATTATCCTACAAAGGCAACAGAAATGTGAGTGCTATATATGCTTGACCAAAACTTCAGCTAGTGTCAATCAGCATAAGTCCTTTGGCTTCAAGGGAGTGATGGCTATTTATGACAACTTAGGATCTGGTCCAGTGTTTTGTGAAACACTGCACCATGCAACTTAGATATTTTACATTTACATGTTTATGTCCTATGTTAAGTGGGATGGTTTGTTGTCATTTTAATTAGCTGCTCTGTGCTGTAATATTTTTGGCATGTTAAAAAGGCCCAGATGTTCTGCAGAAGTTGCTGCCACTGCCGTTCATAAACCTTCTCCTAACTTTCTTGACTTCTTAGCAGATTTTTTGGGATTTCTTTGCTTCATGATACATTTTTCTGGCCCCAAATCATTGGGGTTCTGCTACGTGCCAGTGAGCTATTTCCCACTTAGCAAGAACCCCAAAAGGGCGGCATTTGCAATCACGCTGTTGTCAGATGCCGAAGGTGCCTGCAGATTAAAAGGAAAACAGGGAAATTAAAGAAAAGAATTGGTAGATCCTCCACTTGTCCTCATGGGAAGTCTCTCTTTCATTTGTGCTAGAAACCTGCTAGTATGTGTAAGAGGCTAAGATGGTGTTTGTAGAGTTTAGAAGAGAAAATTCCTGCAGAATGTTTGCAAATATCTTTAGAGGTTTTGGTACAGTAATACCACTGCTCTCCTGCATTGTTGGCCTGGATCACAGCAGAGCAATTGTAAGTGTCTTCCTGAATTCCCAACTGTCAGGGCAACTGTGACAGTGGGAGAATGAGTAAAGTCTTGCCATTATTTTCTACATTGCATTACTTTCATGATTTTATTTATCATTGAGCCTCTTCATTCTATATGAGTTTTGACTGTGTTTATCAAATTTATTTTTGGTCTTTCCCTATTTTTGTTTTCTGGAACTGAACAGCATAGGGAATGATATCAATTAGATACTACATCTGTCTGAAATGAGAGAAATCACTTGGTATAAATATCAGAACAAAAAGTCTTAAAGACTTTTCACTCTCCAGTTCATATATTTTTATGGTTTCATGGGACAATATGGAGGAATTTCATAGTTTCATAGTTTATAGGGTCAAAAGGGACCTGAGCAGATCATCTAGTGCAACCCCCTGCCATGGCAGGAAGAGCACTGGGGTCAAACGACCCCGGTAAGGTGGTCATCCAACCTCCTCTTAAAAACCCCCAGGGTGGGAGCCTGCACCACCTCACTTGGAAGCTGGTTCCAGACTCTAGCCGCCCTGACCGTGAAGTAGCGCCTCCTGATGTCCAACTTAAACCTTCCCTCCGCCAGCTTGTGACCATTGTTCCTGGT
>NW_017729009.1:19017031-19046233 GCF_001723915.1 Gavialis gangeticus
CTGGGCTTGGAGGATCGTCTCCTTAAGGAGCGACCACTCCCCTTGGACACCCGGCTCCCCTCCCCTCTGAGTCTTCAGCGCTTCTCCAACTATCCTCCTTAGCTCATTGAAGTTCGCCCTCCTAAAATCTAGGGCCACCACCTGACTGCTTGCCTTTGCTACCTTATGCTGAATGGTGAATTCTAGCAGGCAGTGGTCACTGTCGCCCAGGGGGTCAAGCACCCGCAGCCCCCTCACCAGGTTGTCGCCCGTGGCCAACACCAAGTCCAACAAGTCCAATTAAGGTGTTTGGTTTGTGGCATGGCATCATACTGTGCAATACAAGCAAATTGGATCTATTAAGAATGTAAAAACAGACTGAAAATAGGTTATGAGAAAAAAAAAAAGTATTTAACCTGTGGTACATATACCATCACTTTGGCCACTGACTACTCCTTATATGTTCGAGTTTCTTGTATTATGTTGTGTAGTGGCTCAGCTCTGAAGTTAGGGCAGATCCTTGCCAAAATTAAAGTGATCCTTACAGCCTCCTATGATTTTCTACGTGAAAGTCTTTCTGTGACTGGCATAACTGCAATGGTTGGTTGAAGTTCTCTTTTCTTTTCAAAGACAGAATAATTCACGGTCAGTCTTGTAACATATTCCTTGAAGAATTAGCACAATTCTGACAAAAAATTGTGATCGCTCATATATTTTCCACTGTTTTAAATATGTAAAATTAGAATCTTTCACCATGATTTACAGTCAAATGAAGTGGACAGTTAATAGGTAATCACAACTGCCCTTCATTCCATAGTCCTTGAAAAGGGTAAAGCCAATAACTAGAAAACTTTTTACAAGTATGGCAATAAATCTCAGGAATGAAGCACAAAGGCTGAAGAATAAAGCACCTTTTATCTTGTGAAAGGTATTATGTATTGATCTTTACATGGATATAAATGTCGGCACTGTCCATATACCAGTCCCTATTTCCATTTACTGCACTGATATTTTAGTAGGCTGCATAAAATCCAGATTGTGTTAATGTGTATTAGGCATGAAATTATGAGCTGAAAGCTACTACTTTAAAGTGCATTCACAGAGTTTATAGCCATGTACTTGATTTCTGAAATATAAAATGTTACCAGATGTTCCTCAACTCCAGGTACTGTTGAGCTTTTACAGTGTGGTTGAGAATGAGGTTTTACTTGGGTGACTTAATTGGATTTAAATAAAAACAGTTTACTTCTGGTTAGGCTGACTGTCTGCTAAGCCATGCATGGGAGAAAGGAAGAGTATGGCCTCCCACTTTTTCTCCTGCTTAATCCTGCTTAGGCTGTGACACTACTGTCATGTTTGGTCATTGGTATTTAGGAAACAAGTGGGATTCTCCCTGCCGTAAGTCAGATGAGACCTGGCTCCAAACCCTACTCATTGTCTAGGGTCTCTGACACATGCCCTGGAAGATGTGGCAGAGCAATTTACTCCTTCTCTTGAGTAAAGAAAAGCAGAGGAGGATTATGGCTGTTTAGAAAAAACACTTTCTTCCCTGCTCTGCTCCCAGAGAGGCCAAACTGTGCATATCTGCCTGCAGGATTCCCAGTCCTCCTCTGCACTCTTGCCCAAGACATTTCCTGTCTCCCCTCCGCTCCCGGGAACTTTTATGCATGTAGTTTGGGGCAAAAATTCAAAATAAAAGGGACCATAGGCCCAAGACAAAAGAGTAGATCTGGTCACAGCTGAGTTGGGGAAGAGGCTGGGGGAAGAGTGTCAAATGCGGGAACTGGTATGGTTTCTCCAGACACGGCCTGTCATTCTGGTTGGCTTGGATAATTGCTTTTAAAGAAAAGCAACAAGAAGGATGTCTCTGGGACAGGAGACAGTGCGGGCACCTCCTTGTAACTGGCTGCAGTGCATCTCTGAATAAAATAGTTGCCGTCATTGCACAGAGAGCAGAGTCTTTAGAAATCTAAAGATGCTGTGTCTAGAAAGCAAATGCATCATGGTTTTAGATCTGAGGCTGAAGTTATCAAGTCTCTTCACAACGCGAAGAGCCCAAACCCCAAGGACACTGGAACATTGTATTCGAAGCCCTGATCTGATTGTCCGAGGGCCTAAAGTGATCTGTCATTGAAACTCAGTGTTAGAACCCTCGCTACACAGTGCCCACATATTTCTTTCATCTTTTACGTCATCGCAGCCTACTTTCAAATTTGGAGATAGGGACAGATTTGTGGCTGCAGGCTTTTTCAGAAAATTCATGAATCCAGGACGGTATTAAATGAAACAACAGTGTAGGTAAAGTCGGAGAGATTGGGATTTACATTGCTTTGCGTAGATGTGCAAAGAATGCATTTTGCCTGATTTGTAGAACTCAAGGGAGCCTGGAGCAGGCAGCAAGGCATAAAGGACAGAGAGGGGAGAATGTGAATGCTGGCCCTTTTGTAGAAATAGATTTGGGTGTATAGGTATATCTGAATATGTCCTCACGTGTTGTGAATTGCATCCTCCTAGATCGATTTGCACCCACATCCATTGCTGTTGTCTGTCGAGAGGATTATATCCCATTGTAGGTAGGAGTTGCTTTCTAATGAAAAAAAAAGAAAAAAATTAAACAGCCACGCTATGGTGCAAACGCAGCAATCCTATTTGAGTTGCCTGGCAACGAGTGAGAGATGTGAGAGGGATCTGAATGAGTAAATGAATGAATGGAGTTGTTGACATCCATTCAAAGATAAGGGCCATCAGTGTCCTGAGCTGTGTAGCTTCCCTGTGCAGGGTCTACAGAGAAGGCTGAGTACAGCCCACCGTGTTTTCTGTTAGATAACCTAGGGTCCACTGGTGCACATTGATGCTGGGTGTTTTTTATGTCTTAGTTCGCCCTCTTGACGGTCTGAGGTCATTGATGATCTGCTGAAAAGTAGCATGTTACAATAAGGCACAAGGTTTGTACAGTACCTAAGGAGCCTTGTAATCCTGCAAGGGCTGCTTCTTTGGTCTGTTTCTGAGATCAGTGTGTTGATCCTTTCCTTTAAAATTTACTATGAGTTTCAATACTTTTTTTGTTCTTAAAATATTCCACCCCATTACCTTTTGCTTCTAAAGATGACACTGAAAATATTGAACAGTGCAGTTGGCCAATATTTCTAAGCCATTTTAAAATGCTATACATTTGTGGAAACATCCATTTCCCCATTTGGCTAACCATGCTTGCATGTCCAGAGATATCTGCAGACACCCAAGATTTGGGTCTGGGCCACATCTTAAATTCTTTTGCCTTAACCCAGGCAAAACTCCTATGGTAGTCAGAGGACTAGGTATACACCTCAGGTTTGTTCCATGGTCACTGGCATATGCATCTACCCTTTTTACATGCACAAATATGCCTTTTAATGCGCAAGGGTGACTTGTTGATGATCAAGTGGATGCAAGACCTGTGGATGCAGTTTTTTGTCAGATGCTGATTGTTCTCTTGCATGAAGGAACTTGTTTCACATAGCTTTTCCCAACTGTTTCCACCACTGGATATATTTATATGGTAAAAACGAAGGAAAGTCCCCTTCCCAGCTAGATGCACTAGCTAGGTCTAGCTGGATTAGGAATATGATCACGGCCATTTCTTTATCTGTTTGTAGAGTAGTTATAGATCAATAAGTTTACTGAGAAGCTTGATACATTCTCAGGGAAGTAGGTAAAGTTGCTTGATTGAGATGGTACTTGCCTCAACTTTTTTTGCCTGTCCTTAAAATACTTTGGTTCCTTTCAGTTTAAAATAAATGTTCACAAAGGCTTACATTCTGGGAGATCCTTCCTCCTTCGCTCCTCAAACCTCTGTTTCTTACCTGCAGAGGAAAGTCAGATAGGAAGTGGGAAGATTTGGAAATATGGTACCTCTGGAAGGCTCTGGGTTTGAGTTAAAATGTAAGTTTTAGAGTTTTTATGAATTTAAGATAAGTATAGTAAACTTGGCAAGCATACAAGCTGGGTCCAGACTCAAACTGCACCGCTTAGAATCCAGATCAAGCCAAACATTTGATAGATTTTATTCTGGGTTTAGCAAAATAATTCTGGCTTGATTTCCCTGTTCTGGCTATGTTGCACTGTAATTAGGAATTAATCTGTCCTCTTCTTTGTTGTCTCCAAATGAGATCATATTTCACCATTGAAGAATGACAAAAGCTGTTACATCAGCTCAATTATATTTAGAAAAGCAAACATATTCTGTGAAAATGCTGGTGTGAGCTCACTGTGAACAACGGAGACTGTTTTTTTCCACTTGTATTCTTGGCTTGTCCAAAGAAGAGTCTGGTACATGAAGATTAGGATTCATCCACAGGCAAAGGCCTAGAATATTTCATTCCCATTCTCTACCCCGCCCCCTCCTAGGTCCTATCTCCTACCTTCAGGAAACCCACAGAACTGCTCAGATCTGGAGTTTGCGGTGTCAGCTGTCTCTGCTGCCTTCCTGCCACTCCTTGTTCTAAATTGGGTCACATACAATTTTGCACTGGCACAACAGTCTTTTTATGTGAGAATGGTCTCTTCTGCAATTTGCCTCCCCTACACATTCAGTTTTTTAGTAATTTTTTAGTAGAAGACTAAAACCAGAGAAGGCAGCGAGTGTTTGTGATGTGATATGCCCTTTCTCTTTGTAGGGTTCAGAGGATTCGAGTGTTCATATTCATCTGAACCAGGGGACTGGCGACAATGATGTTACTGTAGAAGTTAAGTGGAAAATTGGGCTTGAAAGCCAAATTGTGACTCTCATTCTCTAATATTTTGCTCTCTGCACCCCCTGGCAGTGGAAGTAATCCATGTCAGGTTATGCCCAGGAGTTTAGCATTGCTACTAGCTTCAGAGAGTGCCCCCGCTCTACTTAGCAGACAGTAGAAATATTCAACTACAAGAAATTTAATTAAAATGTTAAGCAGAGTCTACAAAAACTAGGAATGTAGCAATTATTATTCAGGGATTGGTGCTAGTCCATCTAGTTCAGTACTTTCCTTCAACAGTAGCAAGTCACAGATTCCTTAGGGGAAGGTTTAAAAAAACCCTACATCTAATTCAGGAATTATTTGCTTATAGAGGAACTTTCTTCCTAGCCCTGGGCATGCAGTGGTTGTCTTATGCCCCAAAGCAGGACATTTTATCATTGGGAAGATTAGACTTGAATTCTTCTAGCCTTTCTCTGTTGCATTCACTCAGTTGTTCCAGGACGCTTAAGAGGTTTGAGGACAGTGTATGATATGAAGAGAATGTCAGAGGGAAATTATTAATAGTGAACAGCAACAGTGGCAAAACAATAGTGGCTTTTTTTTCTCCTGTGTTTAGACTGCTGGTCCACTTAATGTTTTACACTTGAGCTCAGGGGTGTGTGTGTGTGTGTGTGTGTGTGTGTGTGTGGGTGTGTGTGTGTGTGTGTGTGTGGGTGTGTGTGTGTGTGTGTGTGTGGGTGTGTGTGTGTGTGTGTGTGTGGGTGTGTGTGTGTGTGTGTGTGTGGGTGTGTGTGTGTGTGTGTGTGTGTATACACACACACATAAGGGACAGATGATTCATGTCAGAAAAAAATAAAGCCTCTTCTCAGTCCCTCGTGAAACACAATGTTGTCAGTTTGCATCTGAATATTTCAGATTTTGAAAAGATAATTTAACTACTCCCCACCCCAGAGTACCACCCCTGCACTTCTGGGTCCTAGAGAGGACCATACCCATCAGGCACATCCCCATGAGTGAGAACATGCATTTCCTCGGGGACAAACAGCAGTGGCACAATGCTGCTGCTGCTTGTCCATGGAACATGCTCGTGCACATCTGCTCTGGTGTGCGGCACCTTGCACTGCGGGGGTAGACAAGGCCGGGGCAGCCCTACCTGGCGTCCTGAGGGCCTCTGGGGGCTGCAGCCATGGCCATCTGGCAGCGCAGAGCCTGGATGGCACCTGGAGCTTGGCTCTGACAGGCCAAGCTCCAGTTTCTGGTGGCGCATGCTGCCACCACGCGTGTTGCTCTGCTTTTTTAAGGTGCAGGATTTTTTGACATCAGGATCTCCTGGTATCAACCCTCCCCTCCTCCCCCTCGCGCTGTAGATTAGCAGCATAGGGAATGCCTGCATGTGCAGTGTGTGCAGTGTGTGGCGCTGCAGATGGGTTTGTGGCACCATATACTTCATGTCTGCATTTGTCTGGATGTGCCCATAAAAGCCAAAATGCCACAAGAACTACGAATTTGGTGTTTGTTCTACATAGTTCAAGTTCAAAAACAGTCTTAGGGTAAGACAACCAGGTGATTTGCCAACACCCAATATATTCAAACAGGTAATATAAAGATTTTGTCAGTCTCCAAATTGTGGCTGTTGTTTATTCATTCCTAACCTAAGCTTTAGACCCTTGGAGAGCCACTCCTCTTGGAGCCCACACTGGCACAGAAGCACTGGCACCGGACACTGCCACCAACATTACAGCTCTATGATCCCCTACCAGTGGTGGAAAGAAGAAATCAATGGTGTTACACCAGTTTAAAGTAGTGTGAGCAAGAGAAGATTAAATCCCTGAGAGTGGCGATGGTAGTGTGGGTGGGAGCACTGTCATACAGGTTTTGACTTTTGATCCTGTACTGCTGATTTTTACTCTTGGCCTTGTACCCACAGAGGAGACAAAGATATAGGCTGTAAGAGTTTTATCCTTGATAACATAATTGCAGTGCTAAATCCACAGCTGGGATAAGTTACAAGAAAAGACCCTACTGTCTGATCTTAGCATCTTCACTCCATGTTTTGAAAATTCAGAGAGATCTCAGTAATGTGTCTGCCACAGTATTGGTATTTCCAGTGTTGTGAAAAAGATGGAGCCTTGTACCCTGGTCCTTCTTGAGAAGCCTTCCGAACCTTGTTGTCAGTCCCACACCACCTTTAATAATACTTAGCCCTGTGTGACTAGGGGGAAAGAAACGGAAACTTGATTGTTTTTTCCCTTTCCCTCCATCACAAATGTACACTGAATAAAAAGTGAAAGGAAAAAAAATGTACCTTCTCACCTGCATACAAGCCATGTTGTTTCTGAAGGAATCGGATGCATAGGAGGCTTTTACGACATGCACAAAACAACTCATGGCAGAATAACAAGCTGCCCTGTGCCATCACAGCAGCTGGCAGAATGAGTCACTGCTTCTGGCCCTGTAATCCAGACCTTGCGTGTCTGGGGAATAATGCCCAGCCAAGTGTGATTGCAAGCTATTATTAAGGCTTTATTTGTGAAACTGGTGTAGTTGAGGTCAAATGTCTTTCACTGTATTTTCATGCAGCACTTTCAGACAGCTTTCTATTATGTCTCTACTATAAAGATACTTTACCTCCTCTACAAATTGCTGGTTAATTACTGAGCAGTTTTTTTACATTTGACTGTGCTTTTGAATAAGATAGTATGACATTGAGCCAGAAACAACATTGACTACAGAATAAGCAGGGAGTCTGATCTTTAAACTGAAGCAGAGAACAGGAGGTTCTGAAACAGATGTGTGCAGCCTGCGAGCTATTGAAAATGGGCTGTCTAGAAATTATAATTATTTAGAGCATTACCTGCCAGTCTCCAGGCAACCACAATGTTATATCATCTCTACTTCCTTAGGATGTTTTAGGTCCATTATATGTGTTAAGATGGCGAAGGTGTTTTCCTCGGTTTTTGTTTGTAATCAACCCATTCCAGGTTGCTCTCTGATTTACAGATCATGCGAAATCTCACGAGGCCTGGCAGACTGCAAAATAATTACACTGTTTATTTCTTAAAATGTGAAACCCAAGATTGGCCTTCAGGGGATGTCCCATCTTTGGGCCAAGCGGATTCTGGGGAGTGTGTCTGGTAGAAGTTAGAGTCAAATGAGTGAAGGTAATTAAGCAGATGCTCTCCACTGGTTGCAGGGAGGAACTTCAATGTAAATCCAGGATGGGGCCCGTATAGTATCCTCGCTGTCTCCGTTAGGTTGTCAGTGCTCTTCTGTGAATGGGACAAAGGAATCAACATTCCTCGATGAGGAAACAGTGGCTGTGGGGATCCCAGGTCTGAGGGTAGGGACACTGCTCTGTTATCATTCCTCTCCCAGTCTCATTGGCACAATGATGCTGTTTGGAGGCAGTGCGGAGCCACAGAATATCCTTGTAACATGTCCTCTCCTTCATTGGAGCCCCACAAGATTCAGTGCAGCTTGAGGACCTTTCTGCGCTCCTCCCTTGGAGGAAGGATGTCAGTGAAACTCAGTGCAGGGACTATCCATAGTTTGATGGGTATAACCCACATGCGGATAACTGTATGGTCCCAACCACACAATAAAGCACCAATATTTGACTTGTCCAAGCTGTTTGAAAAAGTGGCCAGGAATGAAGTTCTCCTATAAACCTCAGACAGATTTTGTGTCAATCAAATACAATGGTGGTTAAGCCTCAATCAGTAATCAAAGCACCCAGCTCCAGGTAACTAATCTGGTATGGTGGAAGTATGAATTGTGCTACAAACAGGTGAGAGACAGTGGATAATATGGCATGACAAAGCTCTTCCCACTGCACTAGATTAGTTTGTGAACAAGCTGGGGTGATGTTCCTAGGACAACGTTGTTGTGACATTTATGAGAAATCAGACAGTTTCTCATGGCTGGACTAGAAGCAGGTGAAGATGTTGCAAATGTGTGTTAAAAGTATTTCCCTATTTCTCCTCACCATTTGGGTGTCAGTTATTTGCTAAGTACATAAGCTCTCTGGAGCTGTGCCTGCAGCTCCATGTGCTTTTACAGAACCCAGTTTAATAAAGTCCTGATTACAAGTTAGAAAACGGGGCTTTACTGGAATATAGAATAAGATAAGTATTTTATATTGAGTGTTGCTCTTCATTTTTAAGGAATTAATAGGCCAGGAAGCAAATGATAGCGCACACTAGGATAGAAATGCTTTGTGCTTAGCTTACATAGAATTTATAGCACAGAAGCTGTTAAACAGTGACTGCAAATGCAATTACTTTAGAAGATAAATGTGTTTATTGTAATTGGTTCATATATTTTCAGTAAACAATTTACAAGAAAATGAATATTTTTAACTGTTTTTAAACCACTGGGATTAAAGCTGCTTGCAGATAGAAAAGTTTCCTAGCCATTTTATAAACCACTTATAAGAGCATGGATTTGCAGAGGGTGCTAATGCCAACCACAGATGTGACATGTCATTGAAGGCCACTCCTCCTTATAATCAGGATCTACTCACATTTCAGTGGTAGATCTCAGCTTGAAAGATGCCTGAGGTAATAAATTAGAGTCAGGCTCCTCATTAACTTTTTAGTGCTGACCTAAAAGACAAGTCCGAGGTCACAAACGAAGTGTGCACCAGAAAAGGGAATTGAATCCACGTCTCCACGCTCTTACACTGATCCTGTAATCACTGGACCATCCCTTCCCTCTCCATTTTTTGATACTAACGTATGTTCAAGATATCCACTTGAACCAGTAGAAGTATTCATGTGGGTAAAATTTTCAGAATCCAGTCCTGAATTTGTGATGAGTCCAAATGTTTATAGTTGTAAAATTGCTGATATTTCCTCTTTTGCTTAAAAACTGTGGAGAGAGTTATAGCTGAACACTGGCAAACATTTTAGAAAAGCATATTATGATAGTAGCCTCGCCCAGAAATATGGACCGACAGTACTTAACAAAAATGCCTGTCAGTAAAAACTCAGCGCCACTTCTATTTTGGTCAGTGAATATGGCAAAGGAGTCAACTAATTTGTGAGCAATTGCCAGCTCAGCAGAACATCCACTTGGTACTTCAGCTGTGCATCCTGAAAGTAGAATAAACTCTGTTTTATGCTTCAAGCAGAAAGAAAATGATACACAGTCTCTTCTCTAGTCATCTTCTCGCAACTTTTCCATAAGCAACCATGTCATTAACAGTAATTAATGATCTCTTACTTACTTTTCCTCAAGTTATTGCTTAAGAAACAGTCTTAAAATAATAGTAGTAGCACCTTTTATGCCAGTGAAACTCCATTGGAGTTGCTTCTGATGTGAATGAGACAAAAATTTGCTCACAGTGTAGAGGATCTTTCACTTGAGGATTCGGACCTACTTTGCCAATGCCAGTTCTTTTGGCCTCATGACATTCCTGTGAAGAGGGTATTACCATTTCACTGATGGAAGTTACTGAGGAAAAGGACTACATTTTAAAATCCTGTGTACATCCACTGATGCCCAAACACTCCCTGTAGGATTGTAACTAAATGACTTCCTCAAGAGCATAGAGTTTGGAAAAGAGCCGATGTGTGAGTTTACTTAGATGGATATACATCAGAGATGGGGCCTGAAGTCAGTAAGGGTCCTACATACAAGACTGGCAAAAAGTAGTGGCCTCAGGCTTCCTTACTCCTACTCGTGTGCCTTGACCCTTCTCTTATTTTTAGTTGATGTTAATCTGTTTCTGTCCTAGAAGACTCAAGTGAAACAATTAAATCTTCTATAAGTGTTTTTCAGTTGAGCTGCAATGACAGCATTTTTTAGCCTCCTATTTTACTGATGAGTTGATAAAAACTCATATATCTTTATGGACAACACTTCCTTTAGCTCAGGTTCATGTCTGAGGTATGTGAAGAATATTTTCTATCTGAAATTTTTGTTCAGGGGTAGTTAAGGATATCTGATAGGGATATTATCTATTATTTTCAAGGAGCCCAGCACTGGGTGCTCATGGAGATGCATAGAAAGACAGGGATCTAGGCAGAATTCCAATTAAAAGTCAGCAGGCCAAGTTCTTTGCTGGCGTAACTCCATTGAACTTGCGTGGAGTTACATCAGCAGGGAATTTGGCCCCATATCAAGAGAAATTATTTAATTAATAAGTTGATTAAAGGCTAAATTGTGCAAACAGGATGAAGAAGATTCTGTGGGATGAAGATCTGGTTAAAAAAAAACAACAACAGATTTGTCTCTTCCTTCTAGTTGGAACAAAAAGGGCCGGGTAGATCACAGTTTTGGCAGTATCCTCTGTTGAGAACCATAATGCAGAACTTGCGAAGTCCTTTGAGAACATCACCAGACTGCTGCCATGCAGATCTACCACAGGAAATAAGATTCAAGGCCCATCAATATCCCACGTCACAGAGATGGACGATACAAGTCAACCGAAGGCCAATTCAGACAACTGAACTGAAGTTTTATTTTAAAAAAAATTAACCCATACCATTAATCTGAATTGTAATGAGGCAGTTATGGGGTACTGAAGGGCAGTATCATTTTAAAGGCCTGAGGCCAGCAAGCTGCGCAGCACCTTCCAAAAGCCCTTAGTGCCCTCAATTTCTATTGAAATTGTGTTGCAGAATCAGTTCCTAAATTGTCCATAATTTAGGGTGTTATATCAAGTACACTGGACCTCTCCACAAATTCTGTGTGTGACTTGAGAAACCAGCACATGTTGGAATAACAAAAGTAATGCTGACTTATTTATATAGCACTGTTAATATACGGAATGTTTTACCTGCTTGAATTAAATTGCATGTCCTGGAAAGGGGCGGCCATCACAAGCGGTAAAATAAAAATGACCTTCAAATGTCTTTAAATATCAGATTATGGATCTCTCCAGTTCTCTACATTTTAAACAATGCTTCTGAAACAAAAAGTGCCTCTTGCCTAAATAAACTATAGAGATGAATTGCCCCAATATCTGCTAAAAAAAGGAATTAAATTAATACACTGGAAGAGTAGAACTCAACCATCTGTTGCTGAGCTGTTGAATCAGAGTCAAACCGAGCAACATATGAAATAATGACGTACAGTACAGACTACAGAATGGGGCAGATATTTTTGGTGACATCTGGATGCTTTTTATCAACTATACAAACAAGAATTCTGGAGACAACAAACTCTTAGTCATAAGCACTTAGAATATCTACAAAAACAGAAAAATTAAAGCCTGGAATATTGGCTTCTATGGGTGGCTGTATCCTTTTTTCTGGGGAGTGGGCCTTTTTCGCCAAATACACTGGGATTTTTTTTTAAATGTGCTGTACTCTGACATCCAATTTTTTCAGGTGCATTATTTGAGTCAGTTCATTAGTTAGGTGATGAGCCCTCACCAATTTTTGCCCTAGCATTAGCTTTGGATCTGGCAGTGTTTCCACTGGCCCCTTTGAGCTTGGGATGAAGTCCTTGCTGAGTTGCAATAGTTGCCCATATGCAAGCCCCCAAGCACAGCACAGGTTTCTGTGCTTCTGTGACTCCATTTCTAATGACCACCTTGCTACTGCAGGAATATCCAGCATATTGGCTGTGTTTCATGTCTTCCCCGTGAGTTGATCTGGAAGATAAGAGATGGATTTTATTACCAGCTTTTTATTGTACAGACTTGTCTTTTAGCACTCAAACGCCTGAATTCTGTGCTGATTTAAGGCTGTGAGAATAGTAGGCTGTGTGTATATCTCTGCTGTGAACAACTAAGACTGGTTGTGGGCAATTAAATTTATGATTAAAGTGTACATGAAAGAGCACTACAATTAAGCATGTAAATCAGTTTACTGGGTGGCTAAACATGCACGGGACCATTTGCATACTCAAGCCAATGACATGGCTTGAGCATGGCACTGCAAGTGTCACAAACATAAAGTCTATGAAAATATGGCTCATAAGAGATACATTTATAATAAGTTCACTGAAGATGGAGCCATTTAATTTTTGCAAAGCATTAATAGCTCATATAAATAAGTTCAATATTCATAATTGCATGTTCATAAGTTATTTATTGAGGAAACTCCAGTAAAGAAAAATACAAAAATGAAACATTGCACCGGTTTTATAGATTCACTATTGACATGTGCTGTGATCATATTTAAACTCTTCACAGTTGCTATCTGTTCAATATTTAATTTTTTTGTGGTATTGGTGGTTATAGTGTGCTAACTTAAACGGCATAGCAGTGGCAAAACTAGACTGATTTCATTCATGGCTGCTGTAATACATTTCTGTAGACTCTGTTCTTAGTTCAGCTTTAAATCTGTATTTTTGTTTTTCTTCTATGCTTTTTCCCTTTTTTTTCCCCAGTGGCACAATGATTGGCCATGTTCCATGTGAGAGAGCAATCCAAACACCTACAGGCAAAGGAAGTGGTTTCCATACAATGTGCCACGTGAGAGCTCTCAGAAAGCTCCTTTACCCGTATTCATCTGCTGCTTCAGTTAGGTTTGCATGTGAGCTTACAGAAAAGAACAAACTAGACAGCTGGTTCTTACTTTGATTTCTTTCTGGGAAACACAATAGCAATAATTTTCCTAAGTAATGCTATTTATGAATTTGCAGGAATGGGACTATTTTGGGGTTATTTTACTCTAGAGTGGATGATTTTCTTCTTGAGGTGATGGCACCTCAGGCACTGGCGCATACTTCTCATGTTGTCTGGGCTCAGAAGTAGGACACAAAGGGTGACAGAGCCAAAATTAAAACAATTTACATGGGAATCTGAAAAAACTGGAGGATTTAGTGTAGATAGCTCTTTCTGCAACCTCAGTTCTGACTTTGGGATTACAATCAGGAGTACTAGAGAGGTATGTGTAGAAAGGCTTCACCATAATAATGTGGGGCCTCATTCTTGTCTTATATCAGTTCTATACCATTGACTTCAGTGAACTTACTTCTGTTTTGCTTGTATGCATGTTCAGATCAGAAATAGGGTCTTGGGGTCGATTGCTGATTTGAGAGCAAGGAAAGCATTTCCAATTGAATGAATTTTCTGTCCTATTTATGTACCAGGTCTTTCTGAGAATCAGCGAGAACGCTGAGGCACTGTGGAGGGGTCTTGAATAAAGTGTTTATTTCTGAGGGCAAAGGATTTGACTTCTCTAATGCATGGGTCCCCCCCCCCCCCCCCTGATGTGAAGATGCTCGAGTCCCCCTGGATATGCTAACACCAAAGCTATTGAACTCAGTCTGTATATCCCAACTGGGAGTTTTGCCCATTTCGAGTTTGATCTGCTCAGGTCCAGAGCAGCTCCTGGAGGACGTGGGAATCTTTCATTCTCGTTCGAGCCCTTGCAGGTAAGTGCACTCAGCACTTGCAAGAGTTGCTGCATCAAAGATGAATGGTCAGTTTTTTTAAAAGAGAAAACTAAACACTATTTAAAGACCCAGTATATCAGTTCTCATATCCCATTGAATGACATCTTCATTCATATTACTGCTGTTTGTATTATGGTAGCATTGAAAGGCCCCAAAGAAGGCTGGGTCCTTATTGTGCTAGGTTGAGTACTTTAAGAAGTACTTTGTGCTTTATTGTGCACAAAGAGCTTGTAGTTTAAAATGGCAAGATAATAGAGACTTGGTAAAAGAGACCATATTCCTAGCTCTGTTTGTAGAGGCAGAAAAAAACGGAAGTGACTCACCCAATATGACACATGAGTCCTGGTGACAGAAATCAGTTAAACCCAGATCACCAGAGTCTTAGTCCAATGCCTTCACTACAAAGTCTTTGCTCCCTACTGGGCTTCAAGGGAGTTTTGCCTGAATAAAAATTGAGTCAGGACCTTAAGATTTGGCCTGTGGAATTAACATGACTAACATTTTACCTTTGAATTAGCCCTTTTAAAAAATGTCCATGGTACTAACACAAAATGGACTTCCACAAGGCTCCCTGTATATGCCAGCCTGGAGACCTCCTCTCTTTTGATTAACTCTTTATTTTCTTCTTGGAAACATTCCTCCTTTGTTTCTTTTTTTTTTTGGTGTCTGATGTTTTTTGCTGGTATGAAAATGATAAAAAAAAATTGTATGATTCAGGGATCAAAAAGTTGCATCAGTCAAATTTGGTTCAGAACGATTAGAAGAATTCATTCTCCTTTGTTATGATGTTCTTGATGATTGAATTAAATGAATTAAAGCCTTTGAATGGTGGAGCTGTGTGGCTTTTGCAGTATTTTTGTGGACAACAGGAATCTGAGGGAAGAAATTGCAATGGCTCTGTTCAACTTTTAAAAGTGTTTTGAATACATAGGATTTGAAATCAATAAGGTGGATGCGGTGGGCTGTGCGCCCTGTGCTTTATTTCACACTGAGCTAGCTTGCAGTGTGATTGGGGGGGAGGGGAAGGACTAAATTAAAACAATTTTAAGGAAAGATCAGTATTTGTTCTAACTTCCTAATCTCTTAATTATCTTGAAGCCCACTTTAACCATGTTTAATATTCCTAGCTCTCTGTTAAGAATTCCTGCCTTTGCATCCTGGGAGCACACTGCCACATTAGAGAAATGATTGCAAATTTGCTCTTTTAATTGTTTCAATCACTTTTCTTTGCAATTTAGACCCTAATCCTACAAACTATTAGCTACATCCTTAATTTTCCACACAAGTAGCTGCATTGAATTCAGTGGGATTATTCATATACGTGAAGTTCAGTACATACAGAGTTGTTTGCAAAATCAAGATCTAACCTTGTAAAATAAAGGAAATTGTTTCTTGACAAATGGAGAATGTTCAAAGGTTCATAGAATTAGTTAGTGTCATTTCACATGCCTTTGATACACTGTGTAGGGTCATAAAACCCCAGATCTTCTTGTTCAGAAATAAAGGGGATGGACCAGATTCTGACTGTAGTTACATGTACTTGTGCTTCACTTTGATTTCACCACTTTCCCAGGGTGTAAATGAGGTCAGAGTAAAGCACAGAACAATACTGAGAAAAAATGTTACCAATCCCTGACCCATCCAGCAATGGGAATGCCTAAAATGCAGGCAGATGATCTCATGTGCTGATGTAATGAATATCAGTTTTGTATACCAATATAAATTACATCAGGCTCAAGAATGCAGAAAGCACTATTCTGGATAGCTGCATGCTACATAGATGTAGTTTTTTTAGCTTTAGCAAATAGATAGCCTGGAATGGACAGGAATAGACAACCAATAGAGTTGAAATCAGTAAAGTTTTAATCTTGATTTCTTCGTGGGCAATTTTCCATCTGATTGAGTGAAGTTACCTAGCTTAAGGGGTTTGACTCTCAGTATGCCACTTTTCTTTACGTTCATGTACCATCTGTTCACACTCATGCTCTTTGTCCTCTGTGCACTTGGTTTTCATTCCCCTTTTCTTAAACCTTAATTTTTTCCCTAGGGAAGACATATCTCAGCCTAGATCCTGAATTCTGTTTTTTCTCAGTTCTTCCTTGAGCACATGGCACAATCTCTGTGTTATGCTGCAATTCATCCATTGCTGTCTCTTTACTTGGATTTTGGCAGTTCTTGAACTTACCTCTGCAGTTCGGTCACCAATGCTCTTTCTCCATCCTCTGTTTCTGAGTTTCGGGTAGGCCAAAATATGGTAGAAGGCAGGGCAGGGTAACATTTTATAGACAAACTCATTCAGAGAGGCATGAGTATCTGACAAAGTAAGCTGAGAAGATTCAAGCCACGGCCCTGCCATCAGCCTACCTTCAGACTAGCATAGCTAACTCTCTCTCTCAAAATATTGTAGTTAGGCTGTTCTTTTACAGTGTTCCTCTCATCCAGTACTTTCTCCTCCCTGTCGCCTCCCTTCTCTGACCTTTTCCTGTCCTACTCTCTCATTCTCTTCTACCACTTGTGGGTCTCCTCGCTTTGTTATCCACAGTTGGAGGGTGAAAGATTGTTCCTTGTTTTTTCCCTTTTCTGTGGAACTCTGCCTTTTTCTTGTTTCCCATTCTTTAGAAAACACTTTCTAACTGCAAATGTCACTTTAAGCTTTTGCCTTGTGGCTCACAATGAACACTTGTGTGGTACTTGGTGGGAGGAATGATGATTTATAGACATTAAATTGTATGGATGCCCTGGTTTATACTTCTCACATTCAACCTTGGCTTCCCCCACTATTACTGGGTCATATTTCATACTACCTTTTTAGAGTTGTTTGATTCTGGGGACACTCCAGTTCTGTGCTGGCCTGAGCTAAGGCTGAGGTTCATCTCAGATTGCCATCCTGCTAAGTGTTCAGTAATTACTAGAGCTGGGAAGAAACCAGAGCAGCAAATTCTCTCTCATTGCTTCTGAAATGCACCCCAACCTAGTCAGACCATCGAGAAAATCTTTTAAAAGAAATGAAAGATGTAAGAAGCAAGAAGTAGGGCTGTGCGAAGCTTTAGTCCCTGATTCGATTCGGCAGAGATTCGTCCCGATTTGGTGGCTGAATCTCCGAATCCGAACTGAATCGGGAGACCCTTTAATCTCTCTGAATTGATTTGGAGCGATTCGGAAAGATTAGGTGATTTGGACGTAGACACAGCTTTAAAAGTTTTTTCTACATACCTCGAGGTACCAGGCAGCTCATGAATGCTGCAATGCTAGGGCGCATGGAGCATCCCACAGATATGTGGAGGGCTCCCCAGTGCGCTCAGCAGCAGACCCAGAAGTGGGTCAGAAGCATTTCCACTCCACTTCCAGGTCTGCTGGAGAGCGCACTGGCTCCTCCCCCGCCCCCTCGCACCCCTTGGCTCGGCGACTGGTGCCTCCTGGGTCGGGCAACACCGGGGTCCTCCTGTGGCTGATCACCAAGCCGAGAGGGGCAGGGAGGCCCCCAAGCGTGCTCCCTGGTGGACCCAGAAGTGGATCGGAAGTACTTCCAGCCCACTTCTGGGTTCACCACTGAGCATGCAGGTGGCCCCCCCCATGCTTCTGTGGATGCTCCAGCTGCCCCAGCATCACAGCATTCATGAGCCACGCTGGTACCTTGAGGTATGTAGAAAGAACATTTAAAGTTGTGTCTATAGGTGAATTGCTGATTCTCTGAATCAGCATCAAATCTTCAGATTTGCATTCAGCTGAATCGAATTGGGGACAGTGATCCGAATCAACAAATTGAATCACTGTCCCTGATTCAGGCCAAATCCAAATCCTACTCGAATACAGCCCGTTTCACGCACCCCTAGCAAGAAGGAAAAAAAATACTTAGTCAAAGAGTTACCTACTGTTTAATTTTTGTTCAGAGGGCTGGACTAGATGACCAGGTTTTGATGACTAGATTTGAGCAGGTGGCTGGATCAGATGACCTCATGAGGTTCCTACCAGCCCCATTTTCACATGATCCTATGATCATAAAAATGTCTCTGTCCTATTATCTTTGTCTCCAGTTTTTCCAGAGAAGTTCCCTTGAGTGTATTGTTTGAATACTGTTTGGTTCTCACAGTCCCTTTTAATTTTAACATCCTGACTAGTCAGAGCTATAAAAGGCCATTGTTTTATGTGGTTTCTATTTGTGCATCAGCTACTTTAAATGCACAGTGACTCATATTTTTGCAAGTCATAGAATTCATAACCACAAACCTAATGTCCATGAGCAAATCAAAGCCAACATGAGGTCATGTTGCAGTTTTGGTAGCCTCTGGCTTCTGATTTTGTGAACCCAGGTTTGTGTGCACAACTGATACATACATACCAGATTGTATGCACACAAATATGCACACATATATTTTGCTCCAAGCAAATAAAATGTTAAGCATGCTATTCAGCAGTGCCAGCACAAGTGCGAATAAAATATTGGAGTCTGGTGGAAAATTTGGCTCCATGTCTCTGAGAAGTAAAAATTACTTTAAAGTGGTTCACCAAAGACTGAGAAAAGGGGTGAAAATACAGTGGATCAAATCTACAATGTGTAGCAATGCAGAATAGGTAGTGTGTGCAAAGACCAAGAGGTTCACATCCTACTAGGGTAAAAAATGCCAGTTGACTTTCTTAGGGAAATTTTGGATTTTTCCCAATCATTTTGCTATTTTTTATTTTCTTTCTGTTTTGAAACAGTTTCAAACACTCAAAAAATCATTAGAAATGAAAAATGTTCAATGTTAATTTTTTATGAAAACCTACAAAATTTTAACAAAAAT
This sequence comes from Gavialis gangeticus, assembly GCF_001723915.1. Lineage (NCBI taxonomy): Eukaryota > Metazoa > Chordata > Crocodylia > Gavialidae > Gavialis > Gavialis gangeticus. Next base: position 19,035,861 of record NW_017729009.1, read on the forward strand.
GCAAAATTTGAGTTGGTTAAGAAGTTTCTTTCATCAAAGAAATTTATAACGGTTGTTTTTTTAAGCCAAAGGACAATTGATTTTATGAATACATGGGTAAAAGATAAAAACTGCAGATATTGAAGCCTCTACATAGCTGTTCACAAATAAATCTTCTTGTATTCAATGAATAGACCGGGTAGAAACTGATTTAAGAAGCCCGTAAACTGTGGAGCCATGTAGATTACTTCCTTGACTATAAGGCTTCCTTCTAAGTCCCATCATCAGTAAAGTTGATGTCATGTGGCATGTCTGGCATCTGGACCATCAAATGTGTAAATCGCAGAGATGTGTTCCTTTGCATTGTATGTTTTTAATTCATAATACAGGACACATTTCTATGTCTCTTAAATTTCTTTTTAACAAGACATTCCAGGGAAGAGATTTTTTTGGTGGAAATAAGTGGACACAGATGGTGGACCCTAGAAAGTGGTTCTTTTTGGCGCCCTGTCCACTTTTTGCAGGGGATGCCCTGACTTGGGAGCGGTGTAATCAGCAAGTATTTCAGTGACGCGGGATGGCCTTTACAAACTAGAGCTGTGTGTAGACGAAACGAGAGGCATGTGTGCACAACACTTTAAAGCGGGCTAAATGCTTTTGCACCACTTTAATGGTGTCGGTGTTTGCGTGCCTCTGCAGTATATTGTGCATTAATTTCAGCTGTTGCAGGAAATACAATGGCATAATGCACCTTAAATGACTTGGGGGCGCAGCAAACTAAAACTCTTTCAAGGAGTTTTAGTTTGCTGCCCTACAGCCGTGGAGCGAAGCACCAGGCTCCATGCAGCTCTGCAGGAAGCCTTGCAGGCAGCCTGGCAGCAGCCCGGGAAAGCAGCTCCGCCCAAGAAAAGTGGCAACCCTGATCTTTTTTTTCCCCTCCACCATGGAGCCTGCCTGCCTGCCTCAGCTGCGTGGGGGCCTGGTCGCTTCCCTCCATGGCTGTGGTGCTCCCCGGGACTGCCCGAACTGGCCCCCCTGCAGCCCAGGGACCGCTCTGCCCACTGGCAGCTCACCCTTCCCTCCCTGCTGGAGAAGCAGGTAAGTCAGTGGGGTGTGTGCATGATCGAGGGGTTTAATCAGCCCTAAATTGAAGTGGTGTTTTTTAAAACCCACCACTTCAATTAAGGGCCCCTGTTTTGTCTACACACACAGTGTTTATTAGTCAACTGAGTGTTTTAAGGTTCTTAATTTAACATGGAAAAGCAGCACTATCATTCTGCCTCCAAGGCCCTTTTCCTCAACACTGGGCAACAGAATTCTTTTTACTATTTTCTAACACCTCATTTCTTTGTTCCAGGCTCTAGTCATGCTGTTTTCAATTGTTCTGACTCTCTTGGCTAGCAGAAGTTAATATCCGGTCATTGGTCTTCAATGGTATTTCCAGGATACCTCCACTTCGATATTGACATTTCTTGATGGTTTATTGTTACCAAACCAGACACACTTTCATGACTCACACCCATTTTGTAATTCTCTATTTCTAAGGAGACATTAACCCCTTCACTTCTAGTCGATCACAGTGCACAATACGTAGATTCATATGTATTTTTTAAAATCCCAAACAAACAGCACTTTGCCATATTCTCCACAACCATGTTTAGAACAAACATGGTTTAGAGGTATTTTACATTTTAGACTTTCTATGTCTAGGGGCAGACATTCAAAAAGCCGGAGCCTGAATTGATTCAATATTTGCAGGTTAGCCCACTGGAGCAGAGAGTAAAATCCCACCCAGGGCTGCAGAGCATGCTGGGATGTTGGGGGATTCTGGTTTAACTTAAACCAGGAAGGAATCTGGGACAGAAGTTCCATAACTGGTTTGTTATCATCCGTTAAGTCTGATACTACATTCAACCAGGTTTATCTCAAACCGGTTTCAGCCATTTTGAAACTGGTTTATGTGCACTGAATGTCTGTTCTGTTACAGGTTTAAACCAGTTTCTGCTCACTTAAACCAGTTTATATGTAACTTCTGTCCCTAGCCTATTAGACTCAGTCTAATGGGTATATCCAGGTGTGCAGCGATGACTAGGCTTGGTAGGCAGAAAAATGAGAGAGCCTGCAAGCTTGAGCTTATAGGCTTGGAACAACACTTTGGTTGCAAGAGCTGACCAGAATGGGGAAGAGTCTGGAGCACTTCTGTCTAGCCGGCCTCTAATCTGAGAGTTGCTTTTACATTTTAATTATTTCTGCGGTGTACTTGTTGAAGTTTGTTTTTAAAGAGACAAAGTTCCATAAAGTAATTTATTTATGAAACGCACAAGACCTCCTAGGGACTGAAGCAGTGGGATAATAATGATTAATGAAGGCAGACAGCATGTGGCAACTCATCCCAGTCTAGCTTAGTGTAGAGCACAGCTTACTTATTAGGAGTATTCATCAGGCTGCATGGGGAGCAAGGCAAAAAAGGATCTTCTGAGACACTGCATTTCAATTCTAAATATCCTGCCGGAGTTCAGGCACTTGCTGCATTTGTAAAGTACATTATAGGAGGGGTGAATATGAATTGAATTTCCCATGAGCAACAGTGAGCCAAGAAGCACAGCTTTTTATGAGCAGTTCAGTGAGTCACCAATGCAGAGAATGAATGTGTATCCATAAACTAGGAATAATGATACTCACCTTTAATGAAAATTGTCATGAGATCTGTGGGTGAAAAGGCCTGTGTCAGAGCTATATTATTAATGTTTTTTATTATGGAAACACCTAGAGCCCAAACTGGTATGATGTTATTGTACACTGGGTGTTGTGCAAATTTGCAGTGACAGTCCCAGCCTGGATAGATTACAGTCTAAATAGCATAGAGGAGTGAAGAGAGTTGTCCAAGATCCCACAATAGAGAACCAGGACTAGAACCCGGGTCTCCCAACTTTCACATTTTGCCTTTCAGGTGTATTACCAGCTTCCTTTAGTCAACTCTCTGGATTCTTTGACAGGGCATAGACATGGTTTTTCTAAAGATACAATGTACATAGATGAAAGCATTATTTTCTTTAAGCAGCAGGTACTCTCCAAATTTTAGCTACTGCATTCATCCATGTCAAAGGCAAAAGAATAGGTGGGAGAAAGATAACCAGAAGGATTTAAACACTTAAGGCCAGAACTTCAGCTGGTATAATAAATCAGCGTAGCTCCATTGACTTCAGTGCAGCTAAGCCAGTGCATCTTCTGAAGAACTGACTCTTAATTCTTTACTACTACATCATCTGAGATATTCTTTAGCAGTTGTTACAATCTATAAGTAAAAGTTTATCTTTAACCATATATGAGGTAGCCACCCTTTTTAAATGAGAAAATCTCAGCTTCATATAGCTGGTGATATGCAATGAAATGGGTGGATTCTGCACATATCAATAATTTGGCTCTCTTTATGTAAATCTAAATAATAAGTGAAATCTTAGAATAATCCAGGCCCAGTAATTAACAGAACAGCATAATATGGCATTCTGACTGTTGTTATGAATATAGTGATATAAGCATTCACTGTGTTTTGCAGACAAAACAATAATAGGCATGATGACATTTTTATTTTCTGTAGTAAAAGGCAGAGTAACCCCATAACAGTAATTAAAGATGCTCTGTATTTGTGCTAATGTCATGGAAATGTGTCCAGAGTTCTGCCCTGTATCTACTACCGTGGATTAGACTTTGATAGACATTGGAGAGCAGAGGAAGTGAAGAGGTACCATAGAAAACATTCACATTTAGCTGGGGAACAGAAAACCAAGGGTTTTCTTTGTACCTAAAGAAAAAGATGAAATTTGGACATTTTTGGTAAAAGTATCAAGGGATTTTGGTCTCACTTTTTTCAGTTTTCTGATGATCACATCATTTTAGAGGAATCAGACGTTTTGTGTAAAAAATAATTTGTTGATTCAAAAGACTTTGAATGGGAATTTTTCAACTGGGCCTGATCTAGCATGATATTCAAAGCAGCATAAGGGAGTCAGGCAGCCAACTCCCATGGAAATGTAACGGGATTTTGGCTCTTAACTCCCTTAGATGCCTTTGAAAATTGCAGCTCTTTTTACTGTAGTAATGAAGACCATTTTCTGTTTAATCATTAATAGAATTCTTAATTCATACCATGTGACTTTGCTATGTAGAGCAAAGTATATTCCTTTAAAAGAATCAAATATGGAAATGATTCTGGAATAAATCCATTTGGAATTTGCCATTTGAGAGCTGTCTTCATATGTTTGATGGTAAGGGCATTTGCATTTTTAACTAATCATTACTGTGTGCATGTACCATGACTGCAAATGGGATGATGTTAGCTGTACCCAAAGCTACGTATGTGAATGCCTTCATATTACTGTGTGTGAGCATCCAGATCAGAAAGTCAGCACGGAAGATTCTCTCTTTCTCACCCATTATTTTTATACTTCATGCAAATTGATAATTTGTGTCTCTTAGGCAAAGTGCCTCTTAGTTGTGCTATCTGAGCAAAAAGAGAAAAAGAGATAATAAAAGGAACTTCTTAGAGATGGAATTCGACATGAATGCAATGAATCTTATGCTGCAATGACTCTTACACTGCATTGAATGGAGACTTTCCCTTCATGAAAATGGTTCCCTAAAGGAAGAACAGTTTGCTGAAAAGCAGTTTGCTAAAAAACAAAAAAACCCATACTGATCTAAGACCTTCAGTAATGAGGACTTCTGTCAGCTCCTCCAAAGCAGCGCACAACCAGAACTAAAAGGAGAGCTGGGTGAACCACGAGACAGATAGGTTAAAGACAATAGATGCAGTCCTCATAACAGTAGTAATCTCAGAAGAAACTCAGCAGCTCATCACAAAACATTTCAGCCAGTGGGTGTTATGAAATGAACTTTGAGCCATGGGATTTATTGTCAGCTGCCAGCAAGGTCATATCCATGCACTGTCTGTGCATAGGGTCTGGCTAGCTCCCATATTTTCATCTGCAAATATAATTTTTTACAAGTGACTGGAGAGCTTGGGCCATCTATTTTACAGGGACTATTGTTCTTGTAGGCCATCTGCCTGTGCCTCTATACTTTATGTTGCCACCCAAGATGTGCTATGCTTGTTGAGAAACATGGAAGCCTCCTGTTTATGATTTGCACTGCAGAGGTCTTGGCTCTGTGGTGCTTGGCACTGTACAAACCACTAACAGAAAGATGGCCCCTGGTTTAAAGAGCTTCTGATCAAAGTATAAGGTGACAGGCAGGAGATGACTATAGTAAATGTAGGGGTGCGCCAGGTAACAAGGCAATGATTATGCTCAGAGGGAAAGTCTCTCCCCACTAGGTGCTTAACCACAGCTGAGATTTTACGGAGGTGAGCTATATGGAGGGATTTAAGGAAGGGCAAAGTAGTGACTGCTGTTTTTATGGGGCTTGCTTTCATAAAGCTGAAACATTTCTGATCAAATTTTTCAGAACCGACACCACCCCCAGCTTTCCCCCTTACATTTCTGTTCCCAAACTCCTACTCCTTATTTTGTTAGGAAAGTAGAAGTTAACTGTTAGACCATTGTGTTCTTCTAAATGAGTCAATTCTGCTGTATCCACAGAGTTCAGTTTGAGTTTAAGCTTCTGACTAAGACAGAATACAATTAAAAATGGATGGGGGAAGGGACACAGTGCTCAGTACTGTGTCTGTTAATTGCTCCAGTACTTTCATTTATTGTGACAGCTTTCCATGATGCATTATCATTCTGGTGGTTTTTATCAGTATTGAACAGCTTTTGCTTAGTTTAATTTCTATACGTTGCTGCAAATCAGTGCACTGAGCACTCAACACAATATGTGACTAATGAGACCAGTCCCTTTAGCCCAAGTTTGTACCATACCTGTGAATATTTGATTTTCAGCTCCTCAGAATCAGAGAGATGTCAAAGCTGGTGCCTGTGAAAGCATCCAAGACCAGGAGTATGTCTACTCTCCAGCTTTCCATTCCCATCCTCTCTTCTCCCTTTACTCATGCTTTGGAAACAGCTCATTACTTGAGTGGTTGAACTGTAACATGACAGCATGCAGGAGAGTGAAATGGGGAAGAGAGACAAACAGGAAAGGCAAATGTATATAGTCAGACCACCTATAGAACGGAGGATTCAGTGTTCCTTAGCCAGGAAGTTTTAGTAAATATTACCTTGAGCCTGAAAGTTACTGGGTAGTGTATTTTGGTGCTAAACTGACAGGTACTATAGAAAAAGCCTCAGGTAGACATGGAGTGAAAGGTCGTTTTGTTGTAATGCAAGTGAAAGCAGGGGTTAGGTTTGGACTCAAAGCAGGAAAGTTTGATGCAAATCTCAAGCCACAGAATGGATGTGCTAGCGCTCAGCATGCTTAATAAGGTTCTTGATGGGTATTGTGTTCACATCCATGCCTGATCAGTGATGGCCAGAGGAAATACCAGTACTCCATCTCTTCCATGCTAGTGTCCAAAACCATTCAATGTTTCAGATAGAGAGAGGTCAGAATTGCAGGAATCCAGATTTGGAGGATGCTATTGACCAGAGGTATTCAGATTAGACTGGAGGAGACAGAAAAGCTAGGAGTGGGATAAAAGGAAGTATTTTTATCCCTATTTTACAAATGGCTAGTGGAGGGATTAAAGGGGAAAAGAGATGAAGTGATTGCTTGGGTCACACAGGAAATCTGAACCTAGATATCTATACACGTGCCTAATACATGCTCCGCTGCATGCTAACTAGCATGCATCGGAGCAGACTCGGTTATTTGAGTCTGCTGGAGTGTACTCTCCACAGCCACTCTAATTAAAGTGTCCTGTCCCCTCAGTCCTGGAGCACATGTAAAGATGCTTGATTCTGAGTCCAGTGACTTCACCAAATCTTCCCTCTCTGTTTAGACCCGAGGAGTTGGTTCAGATTTACATGTCCACTCCGTTCCTAGGTAGCAAACAGTTATGCATGCTGTCAGAGGACGGGGAATTTCCTTGCGGTGCAAGGTTCATTCATGGAGTGCTCTTTGTCATTGGTCTTCTGCTCTGAACATGTAAGGGGAAATCCTGGCCACACTTTACTAACATCACTAAGTTCAGGATTTCACTCTACCTCTCTGACATGGGAAGTTGTATCTCAGCCTTTGATTAGATGCATTGCTGAAGGACTGTGGGACAGGTCATTCTGCCATTATGGAGGGTCCTGCTAGAAAGCCAAAGGAACTTTCCTTGTCCAGGAGAAAGAACCAGATCGCTGCTCTGGCCTGTCTGTATTGACTTTTGTGCCTAAAAGGCACTCCCCATTAATGATTCATTGGGCAAAAGCCTGCTGCCCACATAGAGTGTCTGAATCAAACAATTATTCCTACCCAGATTACAAATTTAAAATCTGAGAAGCAGGCAGTCTGTCAGTGGTTAAATGGCTTTACTTGACAGTAGGCTATTCTTTCAAGAATAAAACACTCAGAGAGAAATCAGTGGGTTCAAAGGGAGACTAAGTTCTTTGCTATGCCAAGAACTACACATGGTTCTCACATAAATATGTCTTTAATAGTTACTCTTAATACTTGGTTGATTGATAGGTCGTGAACTTCCGACAGCAAAAGAGCAGAGATAATGAAACAAAGAGGGTTTTAGAAATAGAAAACCAGGGCACTTTTCCAATTGATTTTTTAGACGTACAGAAATATATTTCTCTTTGTTTGCAGTTCAAGTTCTCAGGCTTGCCAGATTTCTGAATGAGAATCTTTTGTCCATATCCAGTAAATATCTGAAAAGGGCAGGAGTGGAACTCATTGATGGAGTTAAATATTCACCGCACCTCTCTCCTGGTAATGGAAGAAGAGATGGGATAACACAGAGACTTGATGTGAGAAGCTTTGGTGACATGGTCCACTTTGAAAAAGAAATTGCACGGTTCAAATAAGGTGTTGAGTGCTCATTTGAACACACATCTAACGTGTCAAGTAACAAAAGGTGCAGTGCTTTTTGAATGTAATAGTAAGGGATAGCTATGCCATTCCCATTGTATTCATTTGATACCTATAAATGAGGTACTTAAGTGGCTAGGTTCTCAAAAGAGCTCAGATCACAGTTAGGTACTGCAATAAACCGCTGAATTTTAGAGTGGGTGTTGAGCTCTTTCGAAAATGTAGCCACAAACAAATATACAAAGGGTCAGAGTCACAACTTACATTCTGAAACCAGTAACTTTGTGGATGTTAGTTCTGGGGGTTGGATTCTGACTCATGCCTAGCACATGGAACCATTAAATTGTAAATCATAAATAGGACAAATTACATTTCTGGGTATCATTGGCTTTCATTTTCTTACAGACTTTTTGCAGCTACTAACTTTTTTGCAGTCACTTCCAGCTGCAAGAGTACCAACTGCTTGTTCCCCAGCTCCTTCATATCCTTTCTTTCATGAGTCCTCACTCTTTTTTTGTTACCAGATTCTCAAGGCATGTGAACACAAGTTTATCATTCCCCAGAAAATCCCTGTTTGGATAGGCAAGTGATGAATGCATTTGGCTTGTGTTGTCAGAAGGCAGCAGTGGTTTGTGGATGCTCTTGGCATATCAAAGAAATGAAGTCCAGTTTTCTCTTTGAATCCCAGATGAAAACATCATTTTTTGTGTCTTGAATTTATTTGTATCTAAATCCCAACAGATGGATCTGAATATCTGAATCCTTTCAGGCATTAAGCTCTGGAGTCCGACTTGGTCCATTTCCAATAGCTTTTCTTTCTTTGCAGCACCCTTGTTTCTGTTTATCTCCTCTCCTTGGCATCATTTCTTTGCAGCAAGAGGTGAGCAGGGGGTAGGCAATCTACTGTTTTCTTCCATTTGTGCATTTGCTGTTTTCTTATCTCTCTCTACTACAGCCTTTGTCACCAAAGTATCTGAGCACTTCAGAACCTGTAATGTATTTATACTTGCACTGCATTTAGGAGCTAGGCATGTCCTCCGATGCCCATATTCACAGGGTTCAGTTAATCAGGATGATTTGATCGAGAACCCCTTGGGCAGAGCAGAGAACTGTACCCATATCTCTCAAGTTGTACCTTATAATGAACCCACGGACCATCATTCCTCTCTGAAAATAGCCACCTCTTCTGTTAAGTTTTAGACTTGGACCTATGGCCATCTGCACACAATGCTCCAGTAAGCAATTGTGAAATTGCGGTTTGCAGTGCCAAGTAAGAAGGAAGACCCTGCTTCTTGAGTAATGTACAGTACAGTTCCCAAAGCTGCAACACAACGCAAGAAAGCTGCACTCTGCAGGATGCCTGGCACACCTGAGCACACTACCTGCTGAGAAGTTACTCTGCTAATTAGAGCAGCGATTCTTCACTGTCCACATGGTGGCACCCTTGACAGGTGTGTGAGCCCATTCCTGACTGTGCTGGGAAGCTGATGCAGGCTGCGAATCCTCGCTGGTAGCATTCTGTTGTATGCTTCAGGGGAAGATGCACAAGGCTACCTGAGAGAAAGGTATCTTAACTAGATGCTTCTTTGCCTGAGTTTCCCAAACGTATTCAAATTGCTACGGTTGCCCCTGATTTTGGAGCTGCTCTTGATCTCAGTTGTAACATTTCTGATAATAAAGCAGGGGATACTTAAAATAATTAACAAAAGAGAAGAAAAGGAAAGAAGACACCCCGCCCCCCCTGAAAGACTGGGTTTGCTTTTTAGAACTAGTCCAGATTTCACAGTGATTTACCTATCTCCTTCAGGTCAGAAGTCTCCATTGTGGGACAGTGAAGAAATGAACTGCTTTACATGTCTTAGGCCAGTTCCCCCACTCAGGCAACATGTATTTTTTTATTAGCTTCTGGGAGTTGTATTTCCACTGCATCACTATTGGATCCTATTATTTACTGACTGCAGCATTAGATATTTTCCTCCTTTTTGCATGGGTTAAGGTTAGAAGGAAAAGCAACAAGGGTGGTGTTGTGGTGCGGGTTTGCTATAGACCACCAGACCAGGAGGAAGTGGTGGATGAGGCTTTCTTCAAACAGATAGAAGAAATTGCCTGATCACAGGCCCTGGTTCTCATGGGGGACTTTGATCACCCTGACATCTGCTGGGAGGGAGATACAGCAGTGCACAGGCAATCCAGGAAGTTTTTGGAGAGTGCTGGGGACAACTTCTTGGTGCAAGTGCTAGAGCAGCCAGCTAGGGGCTGTGCTCTTCTTCCCTTGCTGCTCACAGACAGGGAAGAATTGGTGGGGGATGTAGCAGTGGATGGCAACTTGGGCAGCAGCAGCCACGAGATGGCTGAGTTCAGGATCTTGAGGAACAGAAGGATGGAGAGCTGCAAAGTACGGACCCTGGACTTCAGAAAACAGACTTCAGCTCGCTCAGGGAACTCATCCCCTGGGAAGCCAGACTGAGGGGAGAAGA
>NW_017729009.1:19051233-19070526 GCF_001723915.1 Gavialis gangeticus
TGTATTTCCACTGCATCACTATTGGATCCTATTATTTACTGACTGCAGCATTAGATATTTTCCTCCTTTTTGCATGGGTTAAGGTTAGAAGGAAAAGCAACAAGGGTGGTGTTGTGGTGCGGGTTTGCTATAGACCACCAGACCAGGAGGAAGTGGTGGATGAGGCTTTCTTCAAACAGATAGAAGAAATTGCCTGATCACAGGCCCTGGTTCTCATGGGGGACTTTGATCACCCTGACATCTGCTGGGAGGGAGATACAGCAGTGCACAGGCAATCCAGGAAGTTTTTGGAGAGTGCTGGGGACAACTTCTTGGTGCAAGTGCTAGAGCAGCCAGCTAGGGGCTGTGCTCTTCTTCCCTTGCTGCTCACAGACAGGGAAGAATTGGTGGGGGATGTAGCAGTGGATGGCAACTTGGGCAGCAGCAGCCACGAGATGGCTGAGTTCAGGATCTTGAGGAACAGAAGGATGGAGAGCTGCAAAGTACGGACCCTGGACTTCAGAAAACAGACTTCAGCTCGCTCAGGGAACTCATCCCCTGGGAAGCCAGACTGAGGGGAGAAGAGTCCAGGAGAGCCGGCTGTACTTTAAAGAAGCCTTACTGAGAGTGCAGGAACAAACCATCCTGATGTGCAGGAAGATGAGCAAGTATGGCAGAAGACCAGCTTGGCTGTATTGGTGGGAGTGCTGCCAGCAGATCAAGGGAAGTGATTATTCCCTTCTATTCAGCAGTGGGAAGGCCACATCTGGAGTACTGTGTCCAGTTTTGGGCTCCCCACTACAGAAAGGATGTGAACAAATTGGAAAGAGTCCAGTAGAGGAAACACAATTGGCGAGGCGGCTGGGAGGCATGATTATGAGGACAGGCTGAGGGAACTGAATTTATAGGAGACCGAGGGGTGATTTAATAGCCGCCTTCAACTACCTGAAGGAGGATTCGAAAGATGATGGAGCTGAACTGTTCTCAGTGGTGGCAGATAACAGAAGAAGGAGCAATGGGCTCAAGTTGCAGCAAGGGAAGTTTAGGTTAGATATTAGGAAGAATTTTCTCACTAGGAGGGTGGTGAAGCACTGGAACAGGTTACCCAGAGTGGTGGTGCAATCTTCATCCTTGGAGGTTTTTAAGACCCGGCTAGACAAAGCCTTGCTGGGATGATCTAGCTGGCGGAGGTCCTGCCTTGAGCAGGGGGTCAGACTAGATGACCTCCAACTCTAACTTTCTATGATTTTATGATCTTTTCTTCAGCTCAAAATGTTTCTCTGGTACAATTCCCTCATTTTTGTCTGTACCTACATGGTCATTTTTTCCCTGCTCGGAGGTGGTAGCCATGTTAGTCTGAAGTTAGTCAGAAGGAACAAGAAGGGCCAAGGATTGCAGAGTGGTGAAAGGCCCCACTTAAATGATAACTCATACCGGGTATGAGGTATGAGTGTGGCTCTAGGGAAGGAAGGAGGCCATGAATCTGACCCCTGAGGCCTGTGGACATAAATGTCAACAGTTGTGAGAAAGTGAGAGGCTTAAAGGTTTGCTCTCCTTCCTGCAGCTAGGCAGCCTCTCTTCACTATTTTCTTTACCAGCAAGGTCTGGCAGGAGAATGAACAGGTTGCAAGCCCGGGGAGGTGTGAATGGATCCAGACCAGACAGAGGGGGCTCTGGTGGCTCACGGTGGCCCCTCAACCCCCGCCCCCCAAGTGTTACAGGGCACATTGAGATGCTAACTCAAGATTTGTGCCTATTTTGGATAAGGTATCATCTCAGTCTGTTCCAATAGTAGAGGCTGAAGAGTGAATGGGACAAGGAGAGTGAGCTCTCTCCTCTCCTTGGGGAGTAGTCCATTTATCTCTGGATTAAGACATACTCAATGATGTGGCACTGTGGGGAAGCTTGCAAAGATGCTGCTGCCTGCCTGCAGTGCTCTGCTTGTTTAGAAGACAAACAAAGGACTGCAGTGCCTATGGCTGTCAATCTGGCACCTCTGCCAAACACTAACTTTGGTAAAACTGTATTAACAGAGAAACAAAACAGCTGCCTGTGCAGTCCCTTTTGAGAGTGAATACATTTCAAGATTCAGAGCTGCTGATATGTCAGAAAGCATTTGCAACTGGTGCAGTGCTGTTCCTCTGCCTAACACAGTTCTTGTGAGCTCATGAGAACACAGATGGATTATTTCCCTGAATCTTGCTATTTCAATCACTTAAAAAACTCTCCCAAAACCCTGAGTTATAGCTTTGCACATTTTTCTGATGAACTGTAGTACAGGTTATTCCTTCTTATACATTTCTCTCAATAGCAGAAGAGAGATTATGGATGGAATTTCCAAGGAAACCTACTGGAGTTAAATACCCAAGTCCTACTGAAACTCATTGGGATTTGGAAATCTCCCTCTGGGCATTTGCATATCTTTGAAAATGGAGGGTTGAGACATTTCCATTTGGAGCCAGAAATTTTTTGGAAGTGGGGGTGTTAAGGCCTGTAAGTAATACAGCCTGAGTGGACGTCAAGAGTCACAACTTCCCATCTGTGCTGCTGATTCTCAATACGCGGTCAGGCAAGTCAAAGTACAGTCTGCTTTCTACATGTGTGGATGCTTAGCCCCTCTGAACCTCAGGCCATTAACATTTTCTGCCTCATTTTCCTGCCTGCATAATTAGGTAATAATTCTTGCCCCCCTGTAAAATGTTATGATATTTTTAATGAAAAATGCTATAAATAAACACAAAATATTACTCCTTGTAATTGTTAATAATAATTGTTTGGATGAAGAAGACACTTTGTCAGCTAGATTTACAAAAGTGATGAATGATTTTTAGTGCCTCAGTTTTGAAAGGCTCAACTTGAGAAACCTTAACCCGGTAATCAAAGAGCACATGTTTAACAGTTCCTAAAAATGAGGCTCTGGGTCTCTAAATCCCTTTGACTTTCAGAGATGTAGGTTTCTGAGTTCTTAACTCATGTTTAAAAGTAAGATTTAGGCAATTTTGAAATATTTACCAGTAGACACTTAAAAAAAATTCTCCCCCCAGAAAGCTTTGTGCATTGGTAATGTGTTTTAAGAGTGTTTTCTCTGTTGTCTTTGGTATCTGTATTGAAGCACTTTGCAGAATAACAGGTAATACCATGCCGAAGTCAACCTTCTTTCCAAAATTTTAAAACCGTAACTGCTTGGAATTCGAACAGGTGCAGTTGAAATTTAAGTGCCTTACAGATGGCTATTAAACTACTCAGCCAAAGCCACAAACTCCCTAAAACAGCTACAAATACAGTAAACTATTCCAGGACTTTGTCTCTTGGTATTAAGAAAAGAGTTCCAAATTCTTTAAATTATGCTGTAGTCTGTTGTTTTAAAATTTCTTTGCAGAATCCTTCTTAACAGGTTTGAATTCTTCCACCAGGAAGACACTAGTCGTGGCGTTCAATCAAGTTTATCTTCAGAAGCTCATACCCAGAGCACAAAATAGTGTTGAAGAGCACCACTGTTTTATCCTGGCAAATATCAACGTTAAAGAGATTTGGGCTGTGGATGTTCTTTTGTCTTGCTCAACAGACCCCTGACTGAGATAATATCCTTAGGGTTATGAAGTAGTATTGAAAAGAAGCACAAGAACACTATGCTCTAGTTCTCCTACATATGGCTTTAATTAGGGATTCTTATGAATCTTTCTTTTCATACCTATTCTTTTCTTTATATACTGAAATCTCTTCCATTCTGTAACAATACTGATACACTGAATTGCTGAGACATCGTAGGGACAAATGGCACAGAATCAACTGATTCTGATATTGGTTTTTATTACAGGTGTGTGAATCAAGCCTTATTTGATTCAGATTTGGCCCCAATCAGGGACAGTGATTCAGTTTGTTGATTCAGATCACTGTCCCTGATTTGATTTGGCTGAATCTGAATCTGAAGATTCGATGCTGATTCAGAGAATCAGTGATTCGGACAAAGATGCCGCTTTAAAAGTTTTTTCTCCATACCTTGAGGTATCAGCATGGCCCGTGATTGGTGCGAAGCTGGAGCTCATGGAGCATCCCACAGGGGCGCGGGGGGGAGGCCCCTCCACATGCTTGGTGGCGGACCCAGAAGTGGACCGGAAGTAATTATTATGCAGAATGGTTTTAGGATCGTGGCTTTTTTCAGTTTTCTGGTGCTTGATCCTGTTCCTTGTGAAAGCATTTACATTAGCAGTGGAAAGGTATCTCTAGCCTTTTAGCAAAATGTATGCAGTAGCTGAATTTTCATATTGCCCACATGTGCCTATGTTCCTTAGCATGTGCTAATGCTTTGGGAGCAAGCATGCCTTTATTGTTGTTTTTTCTTTTTTTAGGCAATACCATTAGCGCTTCATCTTTTGAAATAACCAGTTATATAAATACATTCTGTAGAAGGGCTAAGGCTTTTTGCCACACCTCCATGTGTGCGTATTTGAGCCTCACACTAGACCTGTGCCAATGTCTGTTCCCAGTTGACTTAGCTGTACATAGGTACCCAGTCGTTTGGGCTAGGAAGTCATCTGACCCCATCACTCCCTCATGTGCAGTTGGAAACTGGAGTGCCTTGACCACAGTTGGCTGATGGGCTTCTAAACTCTCGAGAAACTTCATTTGGTGGCCCTCATATTGATTTAAATCTAGTTTCCACGGTGCATTCTTCACCAAACTCGTCGGTAAACGTTAACCAATGAAGTAGTTCATGTGCAGGAACTTAAAAAGTCTGCGAGCTAGTGTTTTCCTCCCACAGATAACTACTCAGAAGAGCTGAGTTTCTTGTACATGGCAATGTTGAAGTGATGTTGTAGCCATGTTGTTGGTCCAGGAAATATGCAAGAGGCAGGAGTTTTTGTGGATATTTTTTATTGGACCAGCTGTATGGTTGGGATAGATTTAGACAGCTTTTGGGTGTCATATTATGCTGTGGCAACTGGAGCATAGAAGTAGCTTCGAGAGAGGCTGTGGTAAGGTAAGGGCATCGTTGGCTCCCTGGGATCCTTCCTTCCCTCTCAGGCTGATTGTAGACCAGTTACACATAGATGCATGCAGAGACGATACAGCAACAGGGCAAGCTCAGTGAACAGATCATTTCAGCACCCTAAAACGGTACTCCTGAGTAACCTTGCTGACAGCAAGACCTTGGTCGGGTCTCTTGTGGAAAGGAAAACCTTGTTTTCTTTCAAACCAAGAAAGAAAGGGTCCTATAAGACTTTTGAGTTTTTCTTTTTGGTTAAGCTGTTCTACACGTTTAGCCTTTTTTGCAAGGAAAAGTAAAATAAAACCTTCTTCACAGGGTAACTCTTTTGAGTCCATTACCATTCCTGCTATTATTACAATAATGTCCAGAAGCTCTGTTGAGATTGGGATCCTATTGTGTTAGGTGTTGTGCAGAGCCTGTCCTGAAGAGCTTACTCAGTATTAATTATCAAGACAGACAAAGGGCAGGAAAAAGTATTATTCCATGTTACTTAAAGATAGAGAACTGAGGTACAGAGACTAAAGAGTAAAGGCTCACACCCAGAAGGGCATTAAGAGTCTAGCGTCTATCCATGGGAATTTGGTATCTAAATAAGAGTTAGGGGCCTAAATACCTTTGCAAGAATCTCCTGAATTGCAGACTTGAGCAATGAAGTTTGTCCTTTCCAGTGTTGTGCTATTATAGTTGGAATGGCTAGGGAATACCATAAGTAACACTGGCTCTCAGACACCATGATCACCAAGGGAGAGAGGAATTTTAGGGCAAAAGCTTATGAGCCGTATAACCTACATTATACCCACGTTGCCTTGATTAGGATGTGGAATTCCCATTGAAGTCAACATGAGATTTTTTGCACCAGTTAATGGCCATGTACAGTCTAGTATCTGTAAAAATGTATCTGCAGCTGTTTGCCATTTGGGCAATTACACTGTCAAATTTACAAAAGTATTAATTATCCTTAAATTAAAATATGTTTCTAGGGTTCAGCATAACTGAATATGAAGGCTTGTCAGATTGCAATAAACTCCTTACTTTGTTTGCTTAATGGAAGTTGGGGAAAAAAGCGATAAAGCAGAATATAAGTGCCGAGGTATGCAGTGATGTGAATGTACCAAACTGATTGCTTGCTGGTTTTCTGCATAATCATATTTTTAAATTCTGTGCTTTCAGTGACTAGGTTAGCAGTTACCAGTGAAGCTGCGGGCAGTGGGAAAGTAGGATTTCTAATTTCCTGGCTTATAGTAACAGACACCCATTTTTTGACATATTTTCTCTCCTATATAGATTCTTATATCTTCCTCCTCAGCATAGTAATGAGAACCATCCAGCAGTGCATTAAGCAACATGACTAACATCTGTCACATGAGGTTTGTTCTCTTTTATGTTTTGACCAATTTCACCACATTTGTCTGTATGAGACATTAATGCAACTGAGGGCTTTGTCCCCATTATAACTGGTCCCATCAAACCCTATCAATGTCTTTAAAGGTATCTGTCTCTTGCTAAGCTGTATCAGCATTTTTGGGTTATTTGCGTTTTCCACTGCTGTACATCAGGATTTGGCTTATTTGCAGATGTGGAACGGCCTATAGCTTGTTACCCGCAACATACAGCGTATGCTCAGAAGTACTGCTAATTGTGACGAGGTCCAGTAGCATGAATAGGGGTGCAGGGCAAGCAGGACACCAGCCCTGGGTGCCAACTGAGAGGAGGTGCCAACTGAGAGGAGGCAACCCCTGGGGTCCACAGGAGTGTCGCAGAAGTGGTCCATGCATGGGGAGCTCATGCCACTACTGCAGCAGCCTCTATGCAAGGAGACAATTGCTTGATACCACCAACCCCCTGGTCTTCGGTGTCAGAACTTCTTCCCTTAGCCAGTTCCCAGGGTGCCCCAATTCCTAGTTATATCTCTGACCAGGTCCCAGTTCTAGTGAAGAAATAGAAAGACAAACAGGATGAATCCTGAAAAAATATTGATTTTTTTCATTATGTATTTCATTTAAGAAGCTCTTCTTTTCAGTGAACTGCAGTAGTCTTCATACAATATTGTGCCTGTACATGGCTAAAGATGAAGACCTAAATTAGCACAGTCAGCATGCAGTGGCATATCCCTCGTGGTCAGTCAAACAGCAAACCACTAGAGCTGCATAAAATTTGGTACTTTTAGTTGGCAGGGTTTATGCATATATTGTCTTCAGTTCTGCTTTGAGTTGTGGTTTGGATTTAGTGTAGAAATGGGCCAGAACCACAATGCTGGATCCAAAACACCCACAAGACCTGGCCCAGAGCTGAGGTTTTTTTTGTCCTGAGTTCATCTGCAATTCAAATGGACCCCAAAACTCAATGCAAAACCACTAAGTCTGACTGGTTTTAGTGCCAAGCCACAACTCAATCCAGGTTTGTTTGAAATGGGACTTAAATTCATTCAGAACGGGTCGCAGATTCATTTGAACCTGATCCAAAAAGGGGTCATAACTTAATAAAATCTGGACAAGGCTTCACACTTACAACAAAGCCTGAAATCAAGAGAATTTTGTGAGGATTGGGTTTTACCATGGTCATTTCACACAGTCCTGTAAACCAGTTGCGAGAGCTCTACTTGTTCTGAGCAATTGTTGAGCCCTGAAAACTGTTTGGCTTCAGAGCAGCAACAGAAAAAACAGAGCTACTGCAAATGCATCAATTCTCTCTTAGGCTTTTTAGTGGAATTGCTCTCGTTCTGTTCTGGATTTTACACAATTAAAATAAAAGCCTTTGATGTGTCTGAATTTGCATTTTTTTTCCTAGAGACTTTGTTATAGTCTCCAGGGCAAGTGAAAGCCTTTAACTGGGCCACCACAATGGATCCTGGGAACCAACTTATCTCAACTAAGCTAATTTATTTGCAGTAACTCCTTTAAATAAATAATTTCTTAACTGAATACCTCTCCAGTTGTCAAACTCTTGTGACTGCTTGGTGCCAAAAGGAGCAGTGTGCTATAATCTGTGCCTCAGTAGACCGTGGCCTTTATCATGCCTTTGGGGGTCTCAATCTAACACTCAATCTACCTGTTGTATGGCTACAGTCACAATAATTGAGTGCCTCAGTATTATTATGCCCTTTTTAGAGATGAAGGAATGAAGACCCAGAGTAAGTGATGATGAAAGCCAAACAGAGTTTGACAGAGGCACATCCATTATGTGTTTCTCAACTCTGTTTCTAGTCATATGAATTGGGCATAACTGGGCTATTAAATATGTTGCAGTATTTAATTGCCAACCCTCTATCTAGTCTAGCCAAAGGAGAGGCCTAAGAAAAAATGGCTTGGGATTCCAGAATAAGCCACCAAGTTAGTGTTCCCCATCATCTTTAGCTGCTAAACAGAAGATTTTTAAATCCAGGCTTGACTCGTTAAACCTTTCACAGCTGAGACACCTCTCATCTCTGATGAGATCACTGCATATAGGGCTTACAGGGCTCTATTCGCAGTGCCTCTCTGGTGTCAGTCTGACCCCTTGTTTCATCATAAAAATTGAAACACGGAGAAAGAGGGCCCCTCCAAAACCTAGTGATATTTAATTCTACATTGTTGGGTCTGCAGTGGTAGTATTACAGCATGGCTAACAGGTACAGTTTTCATATATGTGATCAAGGTCCAAAGCATACTAACCTATAATAAAGACATCTGTCTTCAGCAATCAATATCAAAATAAAATTACATCTTATTTGTCCAGTGCTTTGCGATACACTGTGGAACATTTATATTAAGAGGTCTTTCCCTCCCACCAGGCCCTGCTTAGTTTCTAAACAAAATATTTATTTTGCTCATTAATTTTTTACGTTAAGCATTAGCTAAAACATCCATTAATTGTAAAAAAGCTCTAAACCCTGACCCACTTAGTAAATCAATACATTCTAACGCAAGGTTTGTAAATGCTACAAATGTTGTCCATTATGAACCGTAACTTGTGGTGATGAAGCAGTAAAAATACACTTCCTGCTATATTGCCTTGACCTGATTTGCCTTGCATTATCCCTTTAAATGCATCTAGGGTTGTAAAAAAATGGGAAAATATTTCAGTTATTATGAACAGGTGGGCTCGGAGAATGGCAACCTTAAAATTGGACTCAAATAGAAAAGAATAATTGATTCTTAATGAAACAATTCAAAACCAGCCAATGGCAGTGTTCCAGTCTTAACAGCTCAAAATATCTACTAAAGCATGCAGGCAAATTTAATTTCCCACTAAAGTTATTAAATAATGCCAGTAGGTCACTGGTGGGACTTCTGTGCTTCTTCAGTTGATTAAGGCAGTGTCAGGCACTTACCCTTATCCAAAATATCAAAGAAAATTGTTTTGACATGCTTAAACTATTTTGTACTGTTACACAAATATCCAGCAATATTCACCCAAGAAGCATAATTGTTTGGATGAAGAAGACACTTTGTCAGCTAGATTCAGGAAGCTTTAAAAATAAGAATCCACTTAAAAGGCATTTTTGTTCTCTCTTAATTAACCTAGTGACATCTGGTTCCAGCACAGCTATCATGCTGCATAAGGACAGGAAAAAATGTGATATTAGTGAGGATCTAGGCAGAGAATTGAAGAGTTGTCTAATTGAAAATGTATAAGAGGGGGAGACTGAACTTTCTAATTTTGGGTGAGGGGTATATGTGCATGCGTGCACGTGTATGTGCACATGCACGTGTCTTAAGAGCAATTTTTGGCACCAGGTTACTTGATAATGAATGTCTAGAAAACTGTAAAATGGAAGGTCAAGCAGGCCGGTTTTATTCACATTTTAAATTTCCATTTCTGATGTACATAATATATACCGATGGCAAATAAAAGCATCGTGAAGTTGTGCTGCAGGCTTTTGCAGGGAGAGGTTATCTGTGGCAGCATAAGTTTAAAAACAGTGCTGATACATCCTTCCAAAGGGGCTTATTATCTCTGCGAATTGTTGAAGAATTTGTAAGGCTTGATTTTTAGCAAAAGTTGCCTAAAGCAATATTAATTTAATATGCATCTTCTTTCTGATAAACATACTGCACTTCTGAAATTGTTGTCATCAACATGGCAACAAATAAGTGTGGAGGAATAAAAACTCCAAGCAGGAGGCATATTTGCTGACATGAAAATGTACTGAGAAGTAAGGAATTTGCCAATTCATTTTGTAAACAACAGTGCCCATGTGGCCACATCAAATGGCTGTTATTTATGTGTAATATTTGTGGGATCTGCATGTGGGTCATAATGAAAGTTCTAAAAAGATTAAAAATGAAGAGAACAAATGAACATACAAGAAAGGAGGCACCTGATTTCATAGGAGAGCAATAACTCCAGGAAAAGGATGTGTTTTGGGGGAGGTGCTTTTGCATTTTCAGGGGTATTTGGGCAGCTATGCTGCTAAATCCCCTCATCTGCAAGGTGAGACTACATCTTGCAGAGTGGGCTCTGAACATCAGGGACATGTCCTACTTACTGGAAAAACAATGCTTCAGCGCAGAATCAGAATTTCCCTTCCCTGAAAGCCCAAGTTTTGCAAAGTACAGAACATGTTTCCCATATGAAAACTCAATAGCAGATTAAAATACACCGGAGGCAGGCTGTATTTTAGGATATGGCCCTGTTTCACGAACCTCAGTGAATGTTTTCAGTTGGAAACTGAGCAACTCCAAACATTTCTCTCTCGCCGTTTTTCTCCCTCTTCCTGGCTGCTATTTTTCTGTTTTGCCCATCACCATTACATTGGTGCACCAAAATCTATCTTTCCTGTTCTGGATTATTTGCCTAGGTATTTGATAGATTCTCTTTATTGTAAGTGTAAAACAGTCAACACTCAGAAAAACTACTAATATACATAAGTAACCCCAATGGTCCCCCTCTTTAGAATAAATGTTCATATCTCCTACTGTAAGCCAAAATGTTCAGGGGGTCTCAAAGACAGCCTCTGACATTGTCAGTAGCGTTTTGATACATCAAGCCTGCATTCATGCTTGCATGTATATCTGCGTATGCAAATGTGGGGTTGAATTAAGCAATTGCCTTTTGGCTTATCTTGTATGTGTCATTGAGGAAGACCTTTATAAAACTGCAGTGCTGACTGCTTACATACCTGGCCTGCAGTAAAATAAGAGAGAATTTTTCTTTATGTTTTTTTAGTTGAATTTATTCTTTTCATTTTGAATGGAGGCCTGTGAAATGGTACGGGGGCACATCTGTTACAAGAGCTAACTTGTATTTTGGATTAAATCTGCTGATTCTCAATTCTGATAAGTACTTGCACATTCACAAAAAGCAACAATCTAACCTGATCTGCTCCAGGAAAATCCCCTATCCATTAAGCTAAATGATTTGTATTAATGTGGCCATTAAAGATGTAGGACCTTATTCACATTTTCTCCCTGCTCTGGCTATGTGAATGTGTAGGTTAATGATAGGTTGGCCCTATAGGTATATGCAACATTGGGACAGGTGAGATACATTTAAATAGAAGAGAAGCAGAAAAATTGTGGAATTCACCCTGAAACAAAATGTGGCTTTTTTTTTTATACTTGTTAGGAAGGACCAACAGCCCCAATAAAATATGTTATTTTATTTGTGTCTGTATGATTTGAGTTTGAGAAATCCAATTCTCTCAGTGGTAGCTTTCATTAGCTGAGATGCAGCCTGGAAGTTCAGTGGGTGAAGAGTTGAGCTCCCTGGAACTGAGCTGTTTTCTCACTTGTTCCCTGCTGGCATGGGATGAGTTAAGACCAACTAATTGGCCAGGGTGACATTTCAAGTCATTACAAATAGAACAGTTGAGAATGCAAGTGGTTACTAATGAAGGCAGATGATCTTCAGGTGGTGCTTGGTCACCTGGTGCTCTTAACCACATAAAAAGAAGACACTGGGGAAAGCAAATGTAGGGGATTTGGG
This sequence comes from Gavialis gangeticus, assembly GCF_001723915.1. Taxonomy (NCBI): domain Eukaryota; kingdom Metazoa; phylum Chordata; order Crocodylia; family Gavialidae; genus Gavialis; species Gavialis gangeticus. Next base: position 19,063,109 of record NW_017729009.1, read on the forward strand.
CATTAGGTTTAGAAGAGTGCTTGCTAGAGAGTCTATTTTGTTTCCGCTTAGCTCAGGGTTTTCTCCTGAAGGAACTAAACAGGTCCAAGCATCGCTATTTGTAATTGCTTTTGCCGTTTGTATTGTTTTCAATTGGCATAGTTGATGTTATCTGTTAAATGGTCTGCTCCCCCCCACCTTTTTTTTTTTTAAAGTCTCCTGATGGAGAAGTTCCTCACTATCACCAATAATATTCTCTTCCCCTAGGGATCTCTAATCTTTTCTTCTTTAGGGTTATAAAGATCCATGTGAAATACATAGCTGAGCAGAGCACTCTTATGAGGGTTTAGGTTTTGAGCTTTTCTGATATTTTCAAGATTTTGTTTGAGCTGAGCCTCCATGTCCTCATAATCATCTGGAAAATATATGATCTATTGGCAAGAAAGATATTGAAATGCAAGACTATATGTTTCAGCTGAATGATGGCTATATCTAGTAACAACATGATAACCAGAATGAATTCAATAGATGTATTTCTCTCTCTTCTGCTTTGGTACAGATGTGTGTGCTGTAAAAGTTATTTATAGGATTCATTTAAATTCCACATCTTTTTTTCCCAGCACATTTTCCACCTTCTTCTTACAGTGCTTACATGTAAAATCAATACTTTCAAACAGCATTCCTTCCCCTCCCCCCCACTCATTTAAAAAGTGACTTAGAGGGCTTAATGTGTTTCCATGGAGCCTCTTTTTTAAATACTTCGAGACTAACTCAAGCCCTGAACTTCCTTTAGGAAAGAAAAAAATCTTTGTGCTGCTGCATGCTACAATGGGTATCTGAGCATACAGAGATGCTTTCCTAATCTTTAAAGCTGTAAGTAAAAAAAATTATGAGCTATCAAGATGTCCTTAGGATTTTTTTTTAATCTCCAAAAAAGACATTGTTATAGGACTCCACCAAATAGTACGGTTAAAATACTGTATGGAAAGTATTTTACATTCCACTACAAAGGTGTTTTTCATTTCTCTCTACTTTTTTAATCTGTATTTTTCAGCATCTGAACAACGAACATTATTATGATTAGTAAAGTCAGTAAATGTGCTTTAATTCTCATAGTCTAGGGTTTTTTTTTTTTTAATTAGTGTTTAGCAGCAGATTCCTGTGTCCAATTTTAGGTACCTAAATAAATGTTTAGATTTTTAAAAATGTTGAGGCACCACCAGCACATGGTGGCTGTAAACAAGGTTGTATGACAGTTGGGAGGATTGGGTTACAATTAAAGACTAATTTATTCAGAAAGCATCTGACAATGTAGGCTTATGCCTATGACAAAGTACCTGACAAAGTAGCATCTGATGAAGTAGGATGTAGCCTATGAAAGCTTGTGCCTTTCTCAGTCTTTAAGGTGCTACCCTGTCCTGCCTTCTGCCTGACTTCAGACCAACCTGTCTGCTCATAGGTTATATGTGGAGACCTGGAGATGTGGGTGCTTTTCTTATTTTAAATCTAAATATATATGTAGGGGGAATATATATGTAATTCCACAGACTCAATTTATATTAAAACCTCAGTTACTCAAGTCTGCAGGATGAGACTATAAAGATCAAAATATTAAGACTGCTTATAATACACAACACCTTCCAGTGCTGCACGGTGTTGCCAAGGGTCCGCTACCATGTCTGAGACCAACATTTGAGTATTGACCAGTGTTCATTTAAGATCCCAGTCATCCCATCCCATTTGTGATTGATATTGCTTTAATTAAATACTTGCAAACAAGTTCTATATTGCACAGGGGCAGGTCCAGATCTCCACAGGGTCGGGGAGAGCTGCTTTGGCTGCAGGGTAGCTGCCACCCAGCGACGTGGAGATTGGGACGTGTCCTGGTCTCCATGGAAGGCGGCATCCTGCTGAGATAGGACAGTGCCTGCTGCCCTGTGTGGCTCTTGCTGCCTAGGCTGACCAGGAGCAATTTTCTCTCAGTTGGCTTCTATATGTATGCTTTGGTGCATTAGTTTGATGCACCGATTTCTAGTACTTATCTACAGGTACTAGAAAATAGTGCATTAGACTAATCTACTGCACAGTGATTGCTGCGTATGTGTAGATGGTGATGCTTTACTGCACAGTAGATTAGTGTATTGTGCGGTAAAGCATCTCAAGAAGATGCACCCACAGAATCTGAAGTCACTTTCACAGAGCAGGGGAAGGCTGGACCCCATGATGCTGGGCATGCCAGCTTTTTTTCCTACAGAACTTAAACTCAGAGATGGAAAAGGCAACTGAATTAACAGCTATGCATTTTGCACTCAGCATTACAGCCTCTGTCTTCCCTTTCTTAATGCTTTGCATTTCTATTATTTCTTGCATCGAAACTCTCAAAGTGCTCTGCAAACAGTGAATTAAACGTCACAACAGCTCTGTGATGCAGGTAGATGTTAGAATTCCATTAGCTGCGACACAACAGCTAAGCCTTAGAGATGGGCCAAAACAATGCTCCCCCAGGAGTGAATACCTTTGATTAAATGCTCAAGATGAGTAAATTGAAGCAGAAATTAGGATTTACTCTAGTGTCTTACAACACATCACTGGCAAAACCTGTAAAATCCTAGGGGTTCTGTAGTGTTCGATCCATTATGTCAAACTGCTGGTTTACCAAGCCTGGTGGTCTGTTTTTAGCCGGGATGACACCCAATGCTTTAGAGAAAGGCAAAACCAGTCCATGACCCATCTAGTTAGTCATGCAGGGGGATGGACCTTCAAGCAGTCGGTTGCACCATGAAGTAGAGATTTGATTACTCTCGTATTAGTGAAGTGAGAGGGCATTGATGAAGCTGATGTGTAGTGGGAAATCCTAAACCATCTCTTTCTCTCATTCTGTTTATATCATCGGGCATGAATGGCTGACTTTGGGTTAGCGTATTGATTGACAACACTGTGCTTACAGTTTACAACGTGCAGCGCAGTTTGCAGATGCAAAGGCATTAAGCAAATTGTCTCTTGGCACTGAGAGTGTTTAGTGCAACCTCCTTTTGCCCTGCAAAGAACATTTGTCTTAATTGACTAAGGTTTAGGAAAGAGAGTTTTTAAACAATACAATACAGTACAAAACAAAGCACTCCCCCACTGAGACCCCAAATTTGCTATAATTATTTTGTAGCTCGTATTATTCTGAGGGGGAGGGTTTTGGTGATAAAGGTCTGGAACTCACCCTTCTTTCTCCATTTGTTGGACAATGAAATCCCTTTGGTACCTGCAGATGATAACAAATCATCTTTTTGCACAACGGTGCCGGTCCATTGCACAGAGGCAGCTGCTGATATTTTGGGCAGCCTGGAAAGCACTGGTAGCAGTGGGTTAATTTTGTCAATTTGTGAATGTGTGCCATAAACAAAAAGCCCTTTATTTAGCAGCTTATTTGCTTTCTGGCAATCTGGGTTCTCCCTAAACCTTGTCATACCCCTCTGGAGAAAAAGAAATAGGTATGGCTGGATTTTTCAAAAGAGGTCAGCTTCCATTTTAGGTATCAAAACAAGTGTAAGTGCCATAATGGCAGCAACTGGGTGGGGAGCAAAAAAATCTGGCCTTTATTTGTGTGCTTAAATGGCAACTGTGTTCATTTTAAAAATCCCCCTGCATCTAAAAGGATACGAGTAAAAAAGTACCTACAGCTGAAAAAAAAAATGAAGTAGACATTTGAGTATTCATTAAAGCAACATAAAGACTGACTATGAAGGAAAACTGACATTCAGGAGTCTCCTTGTGGGGAGGGTTAGTCTAAACACAGTGGGCAAAATTCGCAGCTGGTGTAAATCAGTCAGAAGACGGTGGAACAAGGCCAGTTTCCACCCACTGAGAAGCTGGCCCATTTTATTCTGAAATGTGCCTCGTGGTATATGTTTTTTCTGGAGTTACAGTTGCAGAATTGAATTTGACTCAGGCTACGAAGTTAGGATTTTTTATGCAGATTTAAACCTTCCTCATATTTGGTCCTGGACGTTTTGGCTCGGTCGGCTACAAATACACGGGCCATGTTCAATAGTCATTTCCTGATATGGTGTGGGATTTTCAGTGGTCCTGGAGATCAAACTTAGGTAGTAATGTCATGATGGGTGAGCGAGTGGGGCATGAGGCCTGGGCCCTGCCAGGGGCACTAGAAAGGAGGCAGGGAAGGGCGCAGCACCCTCCTGTCCTGTCCGCCTGCCCTGCAGCGGCTCTGGCTTTGGCTCAGGCAGCAGGGAAGGCAAAGCAGGGGGAGCACACAGTGCAGGAGCAGTGAATCTTGGGCCACTGTACCTGCACCGTGTGCTGCTGCTGGGTACGGCACTAGGCAGTTATGCTTCTGACCTGCAGCGTGTTCATAACGGAGCAAAAGAGAATGGAGACTGCCTCTAACAGAAGTATCTGGTGGGGTTTATATCCTCCACTCCTGCTTTTCCTGTATTTGTTCACGTTTGAAACTCTTTTAAACTCTGTATAGTTCCCTCACCCAATACTTCTTCCAAGAAAGGAAGCAAATGGTGGGATTTTTACAGCTGTTTATAACATAACACTGGGAGAACTTCAAAGGACAGAGAAGCAGTTATACTTGGTGGCTGGGGTATTTTTTGCAAATTATATTTATATTTGCTTCTGAGTCTCAAGTTATGTCCCTCTTTAGACTGCCAGAGTTTCTCGGCTGTGATGGCTGGTGCTAGAGACGAAGTGGCAACACTTAGGCAGACTTCAAAGAGCTACATTTGCAGTATAGCCTCAACCCTGGCTTCTGATTCGGAGGGAATAATTTTACATGCCCAATCATTTGTGCTCACCGTCCTGTGTTTATTATATTTTGTACATGCAGAAGTACTGTTTGCATATTCAGCAAGCATTGTGCATGTTTTGTGCTTCCAAAATAGCATTTGCATATGAAAATGCGATCATTTCTGCAGGCACAGACTTGCAATATCCAAGGTCATAATTAGAAAATTTCTCCCCAGAAGACAGATTCTGCTGATTCAAATACTTTTTTTTTTTTGTACCCACTGAAATCAAAGGGAGTTTTGCTATCAACCTCTATAAGATCAGGGCAGGGCCTAAAAAAGAGAGAAGAAATAGCAGGCAAAAGAAGCACGAATACTTTCAGCATGCTTTCATCTTAACAACTGCCACATTATGACTGAGCCCCCCAAAACAGGGTGGTTTTTTATTTTTTAGAAAGGAAATTAGATTTGGGTGTATATGGTAAACCTTAAAATACCGGCTTGCAATATTTTAAGCAGGGAATAGAAACGTGAGGTTCCCCTGTTTGGGGAAAGATGTTATTTCCTCTCTTTACTCCTCAGGAACATAGACATGGCTGTTTCCTCCCACATCTGCTTTAATTTTGAAATGTCCAGAGTATCTAATGTCATTCTTCCCTTTTGCACTGCATGGCTAGTGTAGGCTGTCCCTCTCCCCAGCCGTGGGCACAATCATTCCAGCATTCCCTCTGGTCGCACGGCTCTGATACATGGTAGGAGTTGGATGAACTCCTTCTGGCCTAGCATACCTATTGCACACAACAAAAAAGAGGATGAAGTCATAGAAAATGTAGGCCGAGTCAAAATGTCCCTGCAATCATCACGCTGATCCTTGGCTATATGTATAGCCCCTGGGGCTCTCTGCAGCCCCGTGTAAGTCAGAGCAGCCTTTAGAAGGGATAAAACTACAATATTGCATTCTGCTGAATGCAATGGAAAGCACTGTGTCCCTTGACCAGTGCTCTGGGCACTTCAGCCCAAACTCTTGTGGTGAGGGGGACTTTAAAAATATTTGTGGCTGTACGTGAATTAAATGTGCATGACACAGTTTTTCATCTGCTTTCATGGATGAAACCGAACAATTGAGCATAATAATGAAAAGGAGGTGCCAAAAGGAAGAGAAAAAATGGGGGAAGGGAAGCTGGATTTCTTTGGGTTAAAACATTCTTGTCATGTTCTTGGCATCCTAGCAAAAAGGCACAGCTGCTTTACATCTGCTGTAGTGCACTGGAACTAAACAGACATTAATATAACTTTTCTGAACCCGTTCTGATGATTTTTTGTTTGCTCTGGTAGGGATACAATATTCTTTGTAATTATTAGCACAGAAAACTATTTTCTAAAGCCATTGCAATAACTGATTTGGCTTATAAACATTTTCCTTCAAAGGTCAGGCCTACAGGGACTTTCAGAGAATAATTGTGTCACTGGTAAAGATTTAGTATGGCAGTCCTAATGCTTGCCCTATGAGACTAGATAACCACTGAATTAAACATCCAGAATGTTGCTGCTTGTATCATGCAAAAAACAGATTGAGAATTTGTTGCACTCAGTGGGTGCACCTACACAAGATCTTTACTGCATGGTAGACCAATTAGCTGTGCAGTAAACATCATACATCTACACGTGCACCCCTACTACGCTGGAGTAAACTAATTAACTTGACAGCAGGATAGTACATGTACTTGCTATAGGAGTAAAAAACTGCAGCAGCGCGCATGTAGATGTTGCCCCAGCTGGCTGGGGCATATGGGTGCTTCAGTGCAGGGGATGCCTGCTGGCTAGCCCTGCTTTGCAGTTCCCTTGTGCCCCAGCATGTTGAGCTGGTGGGGAGAAACCCCAGCTGGCAGGCTGAGCACCAGGGCTCCCTGTGAGCTGGGGCTACTCCGACCAGGCTCAGTGTACTGTGATCTCAGGCACATGAATAAATGTATGTCTGGGAGCAATAAACTCTGGTGTGATAAGCACCAGATGTTATTGCATCGTATTAATATTCACGTGTAGATGTGCCCAGTTATTGGCAGCAGGAAGTACAAAGAAAAATTAATACTAAATATTGTGCACTCTGCACAACACTGTATAACTGAAGAACTGAGAGTGGAACAATCTGTCTCCTAGGCAGAGTCCATTCTCATCTGGGTGCAATCTTCATTTCTGACCCAAGAAAGAAAATAGCAGTGGACAGTATGGTCTGGTGACAGGAAAGAAAAAATATTAGTGATTTCCATGTGAAGACAGACTGAAAAGGTTGTTTGTTTTATTTATAGAGGAGATGACAGGGTTGTGTGAAATTATGGATGGTAGAGAGATGATCAAGTGAGAGCTCCTGCTTTCACTTCCTTATCATACCAGGGGAAGATCAAGGAAACTGAACGGCAACCATCTGAAAATACCAGAAGCTTATACTTTCTTACAAAAGGCACAATTGGCAGGTGGGACTCACTGATTAAAACACAAATAAATAAATGCACGAACATACAAGCTATAAATACTGACCACTAATTCAACCCAGAAGTTGGCACATTTGATGGACAGGGTATGAACATTTTGAGCCTAATTCTGTAGCCTGCATGCAGGTGAAATTTCGGTTAAGAGTCAGTGGGAGCCTTGTTTAATTGACTGTTCTGAATCAGGATTTAGAAAGAAAAGCTAAGTCCA
>NW_017729009.1:19075526-19124617 GCF_001723915.1 Gavialis gangeticus
TGTTTTAGATTTGGGTGTTTCGACAGTCAAAACACCAAATCCAAAATGAAGCGTGGGACTCTGAAGCAGCTCCAAAATGAAACGGGCCATTGGAAATTATTCAGATGTTTCTGAAACATTTCAGATGTTTTGGACCTGTTTTGGGGGTGGGTTTGCAGGGAGAGAAGGGGCACCAGCATTTGGCTTAGGCATACTATAGTTGAAAATATCAGTGCAATATTTGTTCCTTTCTATTACATTAAATATGGCTGCTTTTATCATTTAGTAACAGTCAGGGTTCATTTAGCTTCACATTAGGTGATAATACACCTACGTAGGAGACAGGAGCTGCAGTGCTGATAATTAGGACACTATTCAGCAGCATCGTGTTCCTTGGTGAGCCTCTATATTAGGGGCGTGTGTGTCATATGGCTGTCTACATTGCTTAGACAAAAGAACTGGTGAGTGCCTGAGTCTTTTAGACAGCCGTATGAAAATATTTGACATTTCCCAATGGTCTTAAGACTATTAAAAGGTGGCAGACTATAATGTAAATAGAAAAATGCATACTGAGGTGATTAATACTTCATTTTAAGCTTCATATCCTCATTGTGGGTCTATTTTTTGTCAAGCTACTGAAGAAAGGTACTGCTGGATAGAATAGAATAATGCTAATTTGTGGAGTGACTTCCTAATTGCTATGGCTCAAAGAACACCTCATCTGTGTGCTTTTTTTAAAAAGAATTTTAGTGTTTCAAGGGAAATACTGACAAGGTAATGGCACATTCCTCATCCAGCTAGATACCAATGGAGGGACTGCCGCAGACGAGGTATTTGGAAAACATTCCATGTTTCCGTCTAGACAGTGTCAAGATGCATGGACCCCCCCCTTCCTTCTTATCCCCCAGAGCCTCATCAGATAATTTTGTATGTCTGCTAATTAAACTGGAGTTTTTGCACTTCACCCCTAGGAGTTTCTTTCTTTACAAATGTAGGTCATTTGATTGACGTGTATATTCTTCGCCATCCTAACCTTCACTGGGAAAATTATGAAAAACAAGCTGTGCTAGACACAGGCAAAATAGGGTGTTGAACATCAATCGAACATTTCATTACATAAAGGTTTTTTAATAGGCCACAAAGAACGTATTCCATATCTAGAGATGTAGTGGGTATACAACTGCCTGACCAAATGCGGGAGACGTATTTGTCTTGTAACCAACTAACTACTGCATGTCTGTCTGCTGGACCTCTATATTTCTACAGTCACAAATTTTTTATTAAGATTTTCTGATATTGGGCACAGATAAGCAAGGAAGAAAGAAAAGGATGTTTTCTAGGCTCAAGAATATTGAACAAGAATCCAGCTTTAGGATTTAAAATGACAGGGCAGAATTGCAGCTTATACACTAATTCAGAGATGCATAAACTTTTGTAAGCAACAGCTTACTTCATCGGATACTATGTAAGGCCAAGTAAGAGTATTTCTATCCTGCAAAATGAGGATGTGCTTGTGCATAGGAACAACAGCAGTGAAGACAACATCGGTATCAGCTTGTACTAGCAGCCAGAATACAAACTCTGCCAGGAACTCAGACCTCTAGTTTGGTTGCTGGTGCTGGTTAACACTGGTATTGTTACCTGCTGCCTTTTGGTGGTGACGCTCCTTTTAGAGTAAAATCAGCCCAAAGTACATTTTCCCCCAAATAATAATGAGTTCTGGTTTAGTGTATCCATCGATAGCTAAAGTATTTTATAGATAGCTAAAGTCCTTTTGAAGTGTGGGTGAATCCTGAATTGCTTATCATGGCAAGCCTAGAGAGATATAAATGGATGCAGGGAAATGATCATAACTAGGTTCTAGGAAACTGAAGAATGGTTTTACCTCTGTTATTTAAAATAAGCCATTCAAGGAAGGAGCATGAGACAGGGAAATTAATGAATAAAAAGAATCTTGCATTCAAACGATATTACTTTATTTCCTAAAGTGCATGGCTGACAGCCCAGAGGTCACAAGTCAGAGGCTGTGGCAGAAGTGCTCATGGCACGGGGGCCCTGTCAGATTTCAGCGAATCTGCAAATTCTGCTAAATACCTTGTCACAAGGATACGAAAAAGAAATGGCCCATCTTCCAAAGATTGTCTTGGTAGTATCTTCAACTCAAAAATATCTGCTAATGAACAGGAATGTGATTCTTCTTCAGCTGCATTATGTGGCACGGAAACAAGGAGTACCTTAACTCAGTTTAACTCTCTTTTCTTTTTAAATTCACACCATTTCTGAGTTAATGCTTTAGATCAATCAGGAGTTAATAGGAGCTGAAATTCTGTTTCAGATGAGTCCAGACACAGCCCCCTTTTCTACAGATGATCTTTATATTTTGGTCAATGTTAAGCTTTTGTATTTCTTGATCTCTATATGTGACCTGCTTAATAATTCACCCTCTCTTTTTTTCCTCAGAGCTGCGCCTAATACAAAGCTCACTACCTTTACATATGATCTACTAGTTCCTAAAATATTTTTTTAAGTGTATATGATTTTGAAAGAAATTCTTAAACTGAAATAGATATTAACAAAATTGCCCTCTCTTTTCCCCATCCTTGGAGAAGTCCTTCCTGTCATTGTGAGTTTGGAAACGAATTATTTGAGCATTGCAAGATAACTAATTACCTAATTAATTTGAATATTTTACACTTAAATGGCTTTTTATATCGGTAATCAATCATAGCATGAAATGACTTTAATCTGTTTTTACAGAGAAAATCTTGCTACTAATGTAACAATGATATTAAGCAGTCATATGGTGAGTTGCTTTTACATACAAAATGTTAGTAAATAAACATTTCAAAAGGCACTTATTCTATCTTGATCGCGTGAGAGAGAAAAAAAGAGCGTTCACCTTTTGAGGAAACATGAATTAAAACTAACCATTACATTTTGTAAAATATTTCCAGGCCATAACATGTTTTTCTTCAAAGAAGATTTACTTATGAAATCATCCAGGTTCTTTCTAGAGTTCTTTCCACCAGTTTAAAACCAAAGGGTTTTACTTCTTTGCAAAGAGGAGGGGTCAGGGTGTCCATTTTTATGATTTAGTTGATAGCTGATAACATATCCAAAGCATTCCTCCTCTGGAATATTTTGAAAGAAGAATAGTTTTGCATTTGTTTAGACCATCAGATCTCTTTCTAGAACATAAATATCATAAAAAGTTTGTTTTCTTGATATTCAGATCACATGTGTAGTGGTGGGAAGAAATATCCTGCTCTTGGAGAATACACTCTTGTTGGTTGTGTGCTTTGGACTAGATTTTCCTAGATTCATAACCTATAATTTGTTGTACATTTGCAATTTGCTATTAAAAGACTCCTTCAGCATTTTATAAAAGTGCAAATATCCGACTCATATTTGCATCTTCGTAACTGGTAAAGGAAAATTGAAGCTGTAAAGCTACATCCCTGGATCTATGTAAACGTGTGGAGGTATGCTTTTACAGCTAAAGAGATGCCCTGTCTTTGAGGCTTTTTTCTGTTTGTCACTGGTTGGCAGAAGGTAGAGATTTCCTATGAATACTCTCTATTTCCCTGAACATGTCGTGAACTAAGCAATCAAAGACTCAAGTATGTGAACTGTCATTCTTCAAGCATTTTCGATATGAAAAAGTTGTATTTAACTAAAACTCATTGTCTTTTTAGGTATTTGAACTGTTCATTTAGATTTGCTTTGGTCCAGGGGACACCCTTATTACAAAACTCCATGGCAAAGAGCATGGCTCTCTAGATGGACGTTGTCCTTATCTGTTCAATCTGCCCCTATGGGGAAGTTAAAGCATAGTTCACTTTGGGTACAGGCGATGTATCTCCAAACTAGCAATTAGGTTTGGTTTTTTTGCTAGGCTGTGGTGTGAAGAAAGCCATTCTTTAGCTCTCTGAATTGAAGGTTCTGCATTGGCTTAACTGTGTTTTTTTACAGGCTACTGGAGTTTAATCTCAGAGGAAACTGATGTGTTGCCACCAGATTTTTGTTTCTTCTTTTTCTCCCCCTTCTTTCATTTCTTTTTCTTCTTTGTCTTAGCTCTCAAATCCCTCTGGGAATTGCCTTCCTGGGCTCTGTCTCCTCCATTTTGTTGCTGTTTCTGCAAGCACAAAGGTACTTGTTTGGAGATTTAATTAGTGGGTGATAGGAGCTGGCATCACAGGCTGAAAATGAAAACAAGTGGCAAGATTTGCTGCAATAGAGAAGAGTGATGCAGTGGGTGGACCTGTTTCTTTTTTTTTTCTTTGTGCATATTTGGATGAATTTATCCAAAATGGAAATGTGATGAATGTTTAGGTCTTATGATATGGCTTAGACTGAGCATAACATTATGTTATAACAAACAAAAGCCCACTGGAATTGCTTTTACTGTCAGTTGAAATGCTGAAGGTGGAGCTTTGTCTTTTCATGCATGCCTTTCCCAGGAACCAGTTATAAACATGCATGTTCTCACTTATGTCACTTAAGCACACACAGTAAATCCATGCATCCCACAGGTAGAGTAAAGTGGAGATTGTAATATGCGCTTTTATTGAGCACTATAGTGACAAGATCGTCTCAGAAAGAAATGCAGTCTTTTCTGCGGTGGATTATTTTGCACCACAATGCTAAATAAACAGTAATGCATTACATCAAGGACCCCAAAGACTTATTGATCCACTTCAGTTTTTTCAAGGATGTTTGTGGATAATTATCTAGTAAAATGCTTAGCAAGGAGGGTGCACAAATTCTATTAGTGGTAGTGAGAATCGTAGCTGTAATGTAGTGAATATCAGTGTGGGCCCAGAGTTGTAGGTGAGCAAAACTACTAGTGCATTTGTATGACTAAATTCACTAGTCTAGGAATAGCACATGTGATCTCAGGATTTGTAACTGTATGTGTTACATATACCTATAAGCACAATCCAGAAACCCTTGGCCCAAATGTTAATCCAAAAGAAAACAAACTATTAGAGGTTCACTTTTCAAAAAAAAGGCTGCAGCACATCATGAATGTAAGAATTTTTTCAAGTGTCTCCAGTTTTGCATCCGAAGTGAATCTAGTCACTTGCAAATTTAACTTGGTTTTTACGGTATACTCTTTAAACATATTTGTTGTGTTCAGCGCTTTGATGTTTCTGTGGTTTAATCTCAAAATTTTGGTGGTTACTTTGTTAATAATACTTATTTCATTAAACAATGTTATGTTTATTATAACAAACATGTAGTTGGAAGTATTTAATTTAAAGAAACAGTAAGTGATAGAGACATTGGTATCACCTATAAATTAATGAGCAGCTCATTAATGGGAAAAAACAGCTGAAAAACCTATACAATGAGGCAATCCCTGGGTAAGAATGAAATGTTTTGTAGCTGAGGCACTACAGGATGCTCTTTGAAAATTTCCTATGGAGTTGCATTGTGTCTCAGTTTTGGTGTTTAATATCTAGCTGTGAATTTCTCTCTTATGATGAGTCCATCTCAAGACACCAAATGTGCTTTAAGGTAGATTTTATTCAGTGGATGCATTTTCAAGACAGGTTTCTAAAGGTGATATAATTTTACAAGACATTGCAATTGCTTATAGTAGTTGGTAGCATCTGCGTGGGATTTTGCACACATCGAGCATGAACACTGATTGTGAAAAGCCCGTCTGGGATTCTATGCAGAGCCACAAATGAAAAAGGTGGAGGGAAAATAAAACAAAGCAAAACAGAACAGCTTTCTCTGTACCCCATCCACCACTCCTGGCCTACACTCTGGGCACATTGGCTGTAGCTGAAGGTCTGGCCCTGAATATACAATAACATGAGTCATAACCAGAAAATTGCACAAATATCTGCGTTGGCCAATAGGGGGAATTGTCAACCAGAAGAACCCTGACTGTTTGAATCAGCACTGAACCAGAGGCTTTAACTAAGAAGTGAGGCCCAGAAGCCAGGGATGTCTGAATTTTATTCACAACCTCAAAACCATTGTGACCTTGAGTTAGTCTGTTAAACTCCCTGTGCCTGCATTTACTTTTCTCTTAAAGAGACCTCATCTGTTTAAGCAGCCAACTGTGGTGAAAGAACAGGTTAGGGGCTATTTTGAAAAGCCGTGGGGCTGGGTGGGATGCACCCGAGGGTGCTGAGAAAGTTGGCTGAGGTGATTGCAGAGCCACTGGCCATCTTCTGTGAAAACGCTTGGTGATTGGGAGAGGTCCCAGATGACTGGAAAAGGGCAAATATATAGTGCCCATGTTTGAGAAATGGAAAAAGGAGGATCCAGGGAACTACAGACCGGTCAGCCTCACCTCAGTCCCTGAAAAAATCATAGATCCATAGAAGTTAGGGGCTGGAAGGGACCTCAGAGATCAGTAGTTGCAGCCTCCTGGAGCAGGTCCTTAAGGAATCCATTTCTAAGCACTTGGAGGAGAAGAGGGTGATTAGGAGCAGTCAGCATGGATTCACCAAGGGCATGTCATGCCTGACCAACCTGATTGCCTTCTACGATGAGATGACTGGCTCTGGGATGCAGGGAAACAAGTGGGTGTGGTGTACCTTGAATTTTAGTAAGGCTTTTAATACAGTCTCCCACAACATTCTTGTAGGCAAGCTAAGGAAGTACGGGTTAGGAGAATGGACTGTAAGGTGAAGAGAAAACTGGCTGGATCATCGGGCTTGGTTGATATACTGGAGGGTAGGGTTAGGATTCAGAGAAACCTAGACAAATTGGAGGACTGGACTAAAAGAAATCCCATGAGGTTCAACAAGGACAAGTGCAATCTCTTGAGCTTTTCTAAGCTAGTTAAAGCAACAATGACTAGGCAACAAACTAAAAATAAACAACCACCACCAGGTTCGAAACATGACACACGGAGAAATAGCAACATTTTGGTTTGCCACAGTTGGGCCCCTCCAAAGCAAAATAAGGATCTATATAATTCATATAAGGGTGCATCTGCAATATCTTGTTTGTTTGTTTTTTTAAAAAGGCTGTAAAGAAGAATATTTAATATGGGAAACATTGTATTGAAGGTCACTATAACCGAGTGAACATTTTAAAGGTGGCGAAAGAATTCTCTTGTTAGAGGAATCCACTCCTACTTGCATACCTGCATAGATGCAGGCAAAAACATGTGCATGCAATTGGCTGTTTTCATTTAATTTTTCCAACTTGGATCTAAGGGGGGAAAAGTTCATAACAACAGAATATTGCTAAAGTTCTTCCCACTGGGAACCCAAGGCTTCATTCCAGTTAATGTTCATATGTTGTACAAGTGTTTCCACCAAAGGACTGCGAGTCTTCTCTGGAACTCCCAGTGGTATCAGTGGTAGTGCCAAGAATGAAGGCCCTGCAAGAGAACTATGCAGTTTTATGGTTCAAAGTTTCCTTCCTTTTTTGTGGCCGGGTGAGCATCCGGATCCAGGCCACAGCACACAGAGATGCACGCAAAGGATGTCTCAGGTTCTAAACATTTTGGAAAACGACACTTGAAATAATTTGATACTTCTGGTGCCTGTCGCAGGACATTCTGAAAGAAATACATTTTTTGCTACGCGGCTGATGTGCTCTAGTTGCTCAGATGATGGTGAATGATTTTGGCATAGCATATGGGACTGAGGCATGGCAGGTTATGCTTTTCAAAAAATGTGATACTCACTGATTCACTTCCAGCCAGTATATCCACGGTTTTTTTTTTTTAATAAAGTGCTTCTTATGGCCTCCTGTAGGAAATGCACTCTGAGTATTAGGGAACAAGAGGAGAACAGCTAGAGTCAGTGCACTTCCAACCTTCACAAAGAAATCTTGTAATGAACTGGCTTTTAAAGGCAATTTTTTAAGCCCTAGTCTGTATATAATTTGTATCTGGATTCCAGTCCAAACAGAAGCCACATAAAATCATCTTTTTTGCAACCCAATTTGTTCACCAAAAAACCCTCACACCCCAGATTCCTGTAATTCTGCCTATCCTGTCCCTCCTCTGCTCTTTAGAACTAGATCTATAAAAAGATGGTAATCTCTCCACTTAAGGATGGTTTTCATGTCTCTCACTTCTTATGTCCATCTTTTGTGACATCCCTTTTCATTGCTGTATTAGATTAGCCACAATACGGAACAATTTATGGTTGTCATATGTTATGTATCAGGCTTAATTGTTCATCCTGCCTTTCATCGTCTCATCGTATTTCACAGACCAAGATTAACTACAGTTCTTCTGAGACGCACAGCTTGCCTTCACTTGTTACTTAGCCTCATATGTCCATATGGTTCATCTTGGTTTTGTGAGATTTCTTTACTGTGGTATTGAGATTTATTAGAATTTAATATCAAAGAATAAACTGCATCTGGTAAATTTGGAGGTTTAAGAAGAGCAAAGCTGGAAAAAAATGGGTTGGAAACCTTGAAGTTGGTGGGTTTACTGCCATTATCCCTGTTTTAATGTGTTGGTTCTCTTCTTTTCTAATCTTG
The DNA here is from genome assembly GCF_001723915.1 of Gavialis gangeticus. Classification (NCBI taxonomy): domain Eukaryota; kingdom Metazoa; phylum Chordata; order Crocodylia; family Gavialidae; genus Gavialis; species Gavialis gangeticus. The sequence continues at coordinate 19,083,975 of NW_017729009.1, forward strand.
GCAGTGATGATATCTTGACTACTACACCGCCTTTTTCTCAGGTGAGAATTTTTTCCCTGTACGAAGGCTGAATTTTTTTGCCTTAATTTCAGCCTGTTGCTGTTTGTAATATCTCTTGTATCCCAAGACTGTGACAGATTCCTAAGATTATCATTTTATCTCAGATCCGTGCAGCTGTATCAAAGCCAACTGGGTCATGCCGGCGAGACTGAGAGGAGATTTTTGTCTGCTTCCTCTAATTTGTATTGTTCCACTGAAAGTAAATGGGTAAAGTGATCACACTACCTCTTCTCTTTCTAGGCTATATATTTCAGTTCCTTTCATCTTTCGGTACATCTTTGTCCTTCAGGCTTGTAACGTTTTCATTGCTCTCCTGTGTCCTTCCAAAATTCTGGGGGCTAAAATTGCCCCGTACATACAGTCACACCTGAGCGCTGTGGAAAGGCAGGTCTAGCTCCCTAGTTTCACATATGATCCCCTTAGGTTTATATCGAAGAAAAGTCTTTTAGGATGATAAGCAATGGAGACCAAAAAGCCCCACCTTCATCGTTCTTTACCCTTCCCTGCAGGGATTGTTTCTTATAGCATGTTTCTTAACACCTTGCCAGCTTTCTCCATATTTAGCTTAAATTTTTCTGCTTTATAAATTTTGCTCATTTTTTCTATTTAAACCTGTTTTGCATCCTACAAAATAATTCTCCTTCAGTTTGCACCCAATCCAGTATTTGTTGACTATTACATTTTCCCCTTCCACTAAGCCAAGATATACTTAGCTGTTTCTAATTGCTATTTTAATTTGTCTTTCTGTTTGCCTGTCTGGCTGGCAATGGGGTTACTAATTATCACTTTCTTTTATTAGAAATGACCTGAATTGTCCATGTGAAAAGATTTTCAGAAATAAATTTGCACTATGTAGTTGAGTTTGATGTACTTACTAGCCTAAGAAAAGCTCCTTACAACATCCAAAGTAAAATCCTATGTTTGTAGGAGGTAAAAATGTTAAGTTATTTCATTTATAGACCATGTTATGAACTCCTGCCCTGAGTTAGCAGCTTTATAGTTGAACTAGAATGACTCTTTCCAAAGGTCTTGTTGGAAAAAACGGTGTAGAGCAAGGTGAAAAAATTTTTTGTATCTGAAATATTTTAATCTCAACATCTGGACATATCTTGAGGTACTTTTTGTCTTGGGAAGCCAGATGCATTACAGTCACGGCAGAGGGAATAGATTGTTAAATACCACCAAAATTATGAGACCTAGAGGAAGATGAGGCAATTGAGAGCAATTGATGGAGGCTGGGATTCCCCCCACTGTAATCTTTATTGCTCTACATTTGATGGTAGGAGCAAGGGTATAGAGCCTGGTGTGAAGCATGGGCTGAAATCATGGCTGTGGCAGCTTTGCTTAATGTTTATAATTTATGCATATCATTTGGCTTGTTTCTCTCTATTTTCTCCTAATCCACTGGCACCCTAATTCCCAAATCTACACAGACAATATATAATTTACATTTATAAGCATCGGGGAACATTTCTGGCAAGGGCAACATTCGTGCACACATATTTGCTCAAAAGTGAAAGATTCTTCCTTAAGTGAATTAAACCTCTTTTGAAGGTTTATGGAAAAGCAAAGAGGAAAGGGTTGAGAAATGTGTCTGAGTCGAAGAAGAATTAGGATGTTAGTAGAGTCTCAGCAGAAATCTTTTCACAATATATCCACTTTGTTCTGCTGAAGTTGGTATGTGGGATTTTTACCTGCATCCCTATGCACATTATTTTTACCTTAAGCTCTTCCTGCTTTGTAAAACCAATCCTAAAAACTAAAGCAATGGAGTACTTAAGATTTCTGAGACAATCCAGTCTGTGTCTCCTTTAAGGGTGCCACATTAATTACAAGTACAGTATTATTGGTATATGAATATGTAAGATTAACTTGATTCATGAAAACCATGGAGTCAAACCCCTTTAAAATTCATGTGTGCAGAAACAGACAGTTGACTGTTTTATATGTGAAAGCCCTTGAAATTAAGGGACTGCTTTCTAGTTTATTTTAATTAGAATAGATAAACTATTTCTAGTATGTCCCTAATGGCTATTTTAAACCTCTGGAGTTTGTGTCCATAAGGACTGTTAGATCAGGAGTTAAAAGCAAATATAGTCAGGCACTTTTAAATTTCTGTTGCTAATTCATGTTTTGACTTCTTTCTGTCTCCTGGGACTGAGCATATCAGCTCCAAATATTTTATCCTATTTGATAGCACTTTTATATTGTAGAATTTGTAGACTAGGGGAGGGAAAAATACAGCCCTTGGGATGGATCCAGCCTGCCAAGGAATTTTATCAGGCCTGCGGCAGGTCCTTCAGCCCCACCCGGCTCACGCGCAAGGGGTAGCCTGGGCTGTCGTGCGTGCGGCCAGCCCAGCTGGACCTGGATGCACGGTGGAGTGGGTGTGGTATGGGATGTGGGTGGCTGGGGGGATAGGATATAACCATGGGTCGGAAGGGGCCAGGACTGAGGCCAGGATCGTGGAGTGGTGACAGTGTGGGGCCCAGGGAGGAGCTGCAATCTGCTCCCTGCCCATCCCTATGATGGGCAGGGACATGTGGAGATTGGATTGCAGCTCTGCCATGGGCCCTGCGCTGTCACTGCCCCACAATCCTGGCCCCAGCACTGCCTGCCCATCCCACTCCTGGATGCTGCTCCCTGCCTGGCCACAGTCCCACCCATCTGCCTGGCTGAGTGCGCCTGGCCCATGGGGGTCCCCAGCCAGTCTCTGTAGAGACCCTGCCCGCCCGCCCACTCTGTCCAGTGCCCTTGGTGGTGGGTGTGGGGCAGATGGCCTGGGGCCAGGTAGGACCAATTTCCCCTCCTTCCTCCTTTCTGCCATGCCAGCCCATGTCAGAACCCTTCGCCTTCCCCCAACCCCCCAACCTGCAACAGCTTGTTGAACCTCTCTAAGTGGCCCTCCAGCCCAAATAATTGCCCCACCCCATGTTGTAGACCCTACCCAGTTTTTCTAAAACTCTTGGGAAACAAGCTGTTTGTGAACTGTTTTCATTGTCTGAATGTGATATGACTTGTGGATAAAAATATCTTGTGACGGGAAGAAGAGGAGAATATAGTGGTTTAGATATTTCACTAATTTCCTAGGGAAATCTGGAAAACAGCTGCCTCCACTGTTTGTTCTTACGCTACTTTGCTTTTAATGACTCCCACCTCTTCTTAATGAAACATAAACTACCATTTCACAGCTTCATATGATGGACCAATCCTGCTTCAATTATATATAGACAATCACCATGACATTTGCAGAATTCTGGACTTGGCCTTTGTTTCTGCCAGATGTCCTCTGTGAAAACATTTCCAAACTAATTATTGATTAAAACCAGCTTAAGAAACAAACAGTCTCAATGAACAAAGCATATTAAATGCAGTTGTGGAGGTCAAAGCATGACATGTTTAATTTCCATGTTCAATGTTAAGTCAAACTTGTGCGTTCTCGTGGTAGGTGGTGGAACCAAGCTCCATAACAAGACATGGGTTCAGTCCTGGGGTTGTCTCCTGGAGACCGAGGCAGTAAACTATGTCACATGATATTTTATGTTTGTAACTTTCAGGTATGCAACCTTTGAGGCCAGTCCTTTCAGAAGTAGGAGGTTCATAGGAGCCCAAAATACAAATGCAATGCTGCTGAAACAAAGACGCTGTTCATTGGGATTGCACAGATCTTCTAAGCTATAGGTCACAGCATACAGGAGGCCTGTATAGCAGGCCAGTAGGAGGAACAACTTGGACAGGGATCTGGGTGGTGCTATGAGACTACCAGCATCCAGGTACCAGAACCCTGGTCATGGGGCCATAGACAGTTACTGTAGCCCAGTGAAAATTGGTCTGAGCGTACTTGCGGGTGAGAAGTTGCCCAACAATATCTTCCACACACTCTCTCTGCAAAGATTAGGATTTGTAAGGGTCAATGTCATTTAGAAAATAGCTTTCCCAGCAAATTTTTGGCCATGTATGTGTATCACTGTATGTGCAGAAATATCAACCCACTTATAGTATTATTCCTATGTATGGGTATAAAAGACAGTGGCAATTACTCTTCTTGCAAAAGAATGAATGCAGGTGTATCGTAGCAGTGGAGAGACTGGCTGCAAAAAGGGCTTTAGACACGTTTGTCACATGGAAACCATGAATAAGGAAAAGGCAGTTAAGCAACCATCTTGGTAGAAGATACTGCATTAAAAATAGCAGGGTCAGCCCTTGATGTCATTACATGACATTGGTTGCAGTGGGGCTGTATGAGTATGACCGTGAACTGCAGCACAGGATTGAGCCCTAAGTGCTTACAATTTTTCGTTAGGTGACGTAAAGTGTAAATGTAGACACAAAAGACTGCTCAATGCCTCTTTTTAAGTAATACCCAGTCTTATGATGATATAACACGGATCCAGATTTAGAAGAAAGAAATGTTGATATGATCTGGGGAATATTTTCAACAGTTCCAGCAGAGGGAAAGCACCCATGCTTTTTTTTTAACACTTTTTCATAAATTTCTATTTGCAGATAGGGCAAACCAATAACTCACAGTGACATTTTCAGATCAGGGAGCACATCACACTAAGTATGCAGAAATAGAGTGCCATACCTCTCCAGCAAGTCACTTATGGGAAGGAGACTCTACAGAATGAGAACTGGGAATCCACTATTGATTGCAAGCCCTTTTCTTCTCCTGTCTTCTTTGAAGGCACAGAGAATACGACATGTTTCATTGTAGTCTATGCCTTGGCAAACAGTTTCTTACAAATCTGCCCTTAAAATCTGAATGTTTCTGGAACTGGGGATCTTAATTCTAGTAGAACTGTGTCAAGTGGTCTGTGTCAATGTCCTTTCTTCTTTAGTCCCAAAAATATTTCAAGATTGCTGAGAACTAAAACTGTATGAATTTGTGCTATTTCCAGGAAGCAAAATACACACCTCTGCAGTACTTCAGAGTACCATTTTTCTTGAATCATTTCTTCTTATGTGTCTAATATTAATTTAATTGTATTTTTTTGCCATTGCTTAAGAGCTTGAAGTGTTTTTAATAGCTAAAATATGTTGTGTCTGTTATTTATGTCAGCATTCCTTGGGGAATCTTATTGTTCTGAGTGTTTTCTTCGACACACATGCATACACAAACCCATGCAGACATCAATTCAAACACTGTACCCAGGGAATAATGACTAACAGACTTCATAAATAAAGAATCTAATTTAAAGTCCAGAACTAAATTGGAAAATCTATTCTTTGTAGATTTCCACTAACAAATGCCCACTGTTTGCAATTCCTAATAAATGTCTAATTACATTCATATTGATGTGGGTCAGTCCCCACATCATTTTTAAAATTCTAAAAGGTCTCATTTTCATTCCATACCAGAAGAAAAATACATTTCAAAACCTTAAAATCTTTTACTCAGTGCAGCTGCTCTTTTCCAGCCAGGCTTAGGCCAATTGCAATATTTTCCTCTCTGCAAAATGATAAGGTCCTTGGACGTTGCCTAAGCATATCAAAGGGATGTTTAACCAAATTAAATGGGCAGTGCCCCAGCGTTTTTGCACCCACTCCTTTCTAAAGGTAGTGACTGTGGCAAGTGGATGGGAGGGGTGAGACCAGTATACACATCACTCCAGCAGTCCTGGTCCAGAAGACCAAGATATCCATAGGAACTGCATGTGAACAGAAACTGGTAAATACCACAACCCCTCCTTAGATCAGGCTGAAAGTGCAGGTGTCCACACTACGGATTTTGTTAGATCTGTGACAAGCAGCTGCCAAGGGTGGAGCTGGGGCAGGGGCAGTATGCTACAAATGAAGGTAGATGTGGATAGAGGACCACAAATGAATGGTAAAGCCTGAGCAGAAGCTTGCAAATCCTGTACTATTATCATAAAACTTTAGTTTATTAAGTTAAACTTCTCAGACAACAGCTGTTATACTACTATTGTTGTAATCATGCAGAGGTATGGTTTTATGTTAACATCTGTATAGATTTCATATCTTTATAATAATCCCCCCTGTAATTCAACCACAGTTTTATTACAAAACTATAACTTGGGGATAGTTTTATTTAGCTTCATGCTTTATTCTCAGGCTGCAACACAATAAAAAACTTGGAAGCAAAATTTATAGGGTAAATAAATGATGAGGATCTCATTAAGAGAATGCCTGTGCTTTTAAGTAAAATGATTTAAAGATGAAGGCCAATGTAACATGCCCAGGAAAAAGTAGGAAAAGGCATTAAATATAATGCAGAAGCCATCTGATAGTTAGGGTCTGATTCACTCATTTTTATAAGTAGCCCCAATTGACTAAATTCTTCTGTAATAAGTAAGGTATCAGAGAAGAATCAACGTGAATATTCTTGACCGAAAGTTCTGTTCCTGGTAAGTGCCGTGGAAACTGGCTCACTGAAATCAGTGGGGTGCTTGTGGAGTAAGGTCTTACCGAGGGTAAAAGAATCAGTCTGCCAGTGTTGGGGTGCAGTAGAACAGAGCATCAATCTCATGGTGTTGTTGTGTCTTATTCATATTATATCTCCAATAGCTCCTACACTATTACAGAGATAAGCTGAAGCTCTACAGTTCAGGTCCTGGTCTTCATGCAGTTTGGATCATCCCTGAAAGTAAATGATGATAAATCATCCAGGATCTTATACTGGACTGTATGCTTCAGGGCTGGAGGCCAGCAGCAAATCTTGGATTTGAGTCCCTAGGTTTCTGAGAGCTCAGACTCATCTGTAATTATTTAGTGGCCTGCCAAGAGTTTCTGAGCTCAGCCATCTTCTGGTAGGACCCACTCCAGAGCATCACTGGCATCATTTTTGGCATTGGACTGGAGTCCTCAGGAAAAACATCCAATACATTTTCTCCAACTGGCAATTCTGGCAGCATTCATTAAGGAGATGCTAGGTGACTAAATGGCCATGAAACCCAAATCACCCTTGCACCACCCGAACTGGAGAGATGGGACCTGATACCAGGCACAGTTGAACTGGGAGCTGTGGACTGCAGTCAGTGGAGTTGCACTGGATTTGCAAATGTGGTTGGAATCAGGCTCAGCGACTCGAGATCTTAGCTGAACTGCATTGATGGGGCAGTGTGTGGGAGGATAGTTGCACTGCTGCTGTACCTAGTCCCTGAATAAGCAGATGACTGCAGCATTGTGGGCTGTCCATCTGGCACTTTTCATCCACAGTAAACTAACAGACAAAGTCTAAGACCATGGGAAACTGCATGGAAGTGATCAGGATCTGAAACGGTGTCCAGCCTCATTAAAATGTAGGCTGAGAAAGCATGAAAGGATATGTTGCAGGAAAGAGAGAGGAGAGAAAAGCCTTCTCTTGGGCGCTGTTGGCAGTGAGTAGCATGTGTAACTGAGTGGAAGGTAAAGAAGTCAGCATTCGGGAGCTAACTGCTTTCTTCCCGCCTCTCTTCTAGCTGTTTATATTCTTCAGTCGATTGTACTTACGTATTCCTCTGCAAGTGTCTTCGTTGTGCAGCACCAAGTAAAATGATCCCGCAGCATGAAGGAGCTGTTTTCAGAACCGCCTAACAAGCTCATGTCAAGAACTGGCTTGGGGAAATTTTAAGTGTTTCTCTGTGAAAGGGTCGCTGTGCCCTGTAGCATTATACTGTTATCCATCCTATAAACTAAAGGGTCTCTCTTCAGACCCGGAAGAGCTGACAGTGTGGTGGTTGGGGCTCCCTCCGGGATGTTTGAGTCTCTTCTCTTCTGGGGCCAGCCCCTGGACTAATAGCTGATCTTTCTATCCATTCTTCTGTATCTTAGCTCTGAGAAACCAGTAGGTCCCTGTAAACATCTCAGTTTTATGCTTGCACTGAAAAGTTTTCAACATCTCTATCTTGGTTGTGGCCAGGCAATTTGGCACATACATGTAATGCAGTTAGAAAATTGTGTTTGGGAAAACGTAGGAAGGTATCATAAAAGCATAAATATACTGATAAGAAATAAACCATACTGGGCTAAAGTCACAGCAAGCATTCGCTGCCATTACTGTGTTAATTTAAATGGGACTAAGCCATTCTACGTGACCTGACATTTTCATGTGGGGCCAGTTCCCACAGCCCCTATTCTGATGACAACGCCGGAGGCTGGTTTCTCTTCTCGCTCCTACTGGGCCTTCAATATATAGGGAAGAGACTATTGTTCTGATTCAACCGATCTTACATTTGGTTTGTTTGGTTTCTGTATTTTTGAGATTCCTCCTGTTATTCTTACTTGCCTGTTTCCTTTTTGAGGCCTCCTGTTTACTTTTCAGCTATTTGTTTTTCATCTGTATCTTCTGACCTCCCTGTCCTCTTGCTCTCCTTTGGGTTTGTTAAAGCTCTTCCTTTATTTCATTTTGCTCGTCCTCCTCCTCCTCTCTCCAGTGACTAATGTTCCTGTTTTCCTGTGACATCAAAGCAGGAAAGGAAACGAATCCCACAAAAGCAGACAATGAGCAAAGCTGTTTTTATTATGCCGGTGCCGAAAAGTGCAGTCCGGTCTGGAGGTATGAAGAGATGCAGAGAGGATCTCATCTGGAGCAAGGGCTGCATTATACAGCTTGGACACTTTGAGCAGGACTTAAAGTGAGCCCGGTGTCATAAAGGTGGGCGTGGGCTCCTTCACAGTAAAAGGAAAGGAGTTCAGTCTAAATGAAACTCAGGCCCCAGGACTTCTCTCTTGATTTCAGTGATTCATTAGTAGAGGCAGCCAGGGAAATTAATCTCTTCCTCTGAGCTATTTGTTCTCTGGCCACGAAGGTGGTATTTTCAGCCAGGGTTTGATTTCTTCCTGCTCCCTTTTTGGACATCCAGCTGACCGAGCTTACAGCAGTGCTCAGGGACTCTGTGCAGTTTTAACAGGTCCGTGGTCATACGGGGTAGCCCTTTGCAGAAGAAAAGGCAGCAAGGGCTAGAGAAAGAGCTTGCTTTGTCATGATGCATTGTGGGAATAAGGATGGCAGAGCTTGCCCAGAAATTAATGGCTCAGTTTCTTTCAGCCCATTATTTTCAGTGGCGTCAAGAAACCTCAGCAGCTTCATCTTTAATGTTATTAAGCATTGTGGCATCTGCCCTTCCCGTGAAATTGCAGCAGGGTCTGATTTTCAGTGGTGGTGATTGCAGCAATCACTGACTTCTGTTGGAGCAGGGGATGCTAAGCACCTTTGAAAGTCAGGCCCACCACAAATCATAGCAGAAGAGTCAGCAGGTTCCCTTTAACATGGCCTAACTAAGAAATGATTTAGTGCTGATGGTGCCTAACATTTGGCAGGTGATCATGCACGTTGGGCCAGGATAGCTTTTCTGAAGTGATCCTTGGGATGACTTAAGAGCAGAGATATGGTCTTCTACCATTTCAGCAAGATTTGCAAGAGTGACAGAACGCTCTTCTCCTTATCCATTAGGAATTCCTCATTTCCTGGAGTGCTAGGACCCAAGAAAACGAGAAGTAAAAAATATTGTATTTTAGAATCAACTGCTTTGACTTGTGGTGCATTTCTGCGGCATTTTGGTTTTGTATTTTTTATTTCACCGTCACGCTGGAACTGACCTAGCAGAAATGAATCTAAACTGGAATGCTGCCTGCAAAAGCCACTTCCTCCTCGTGGCACTGAGTTTTGGGAGAATTTGGAACTGTGGCTGGATGTGCTTCTTCATGAAGGGGTCTGAGGTAAACCCAAGTAAAAGACTAGATTTGTTTGCATTTGGGGGGAATTCAAGCCCAAATACTTCAAAAAAATGTTTTTGATGGTTGTGCCCCTATATTTTTTTTTCCATGCTCAAGGCACTTTTGAAGATTAGATCTATAGCGTCTAGACCAGGTCCATATGTCATGGTTTGGGTCCATCTCTGTAAAGCGAGATTCCCTTTCAGAACTGTACATGATGAGAAATGAATTCTTAAGCTCCTTTAAAAGGTAGATGCAGTGTAAAAAGTAGAGCACATGGCGTATCATGGTCCATCTTGGCTACACTCTGATGAAGGTTTCTTTGGAGACAGCAATAACATCTTGAAAATATTAGGCTGAGTGCAGGAAAAAACCTACATGCAGCTCTCTGAATCTTATACTGCAAGTCTACTGGGCCTCCATGTTGTTCCTCTAATAGCATCAGCCGGAGCTGTGAAGCACAGCCAGACAATGACTCTTCTTCACAGCGGGTGAAAACTTGACTCCAGCGAGGAGAACACACAAAGCGTCTCCATGCCTGGCAATGTCTCATCCATATTGTTTCTTCTGATGATTTGTTTTGGTTATGGGAAGAGTACAGGAAAGGACTAGTGAGAATGGCCCAGCACTGTTATTTCAGCTGGAAGGAGAAAATACTTAATAAAAATTATTTGGAAAGAAAAGCCCTGAGAATTCACAAGGCAATCATTTTAAGTATGTGAAATATTTTTACTAGAATGATTCTGTTTGTATTTCCTGCTTCAGATGTTTAGGTCTGAAAGAGAATTGTTAAACCTGGTACAATCCAGAGATTTTGAGACTTTAAATATTACCAGATTGTAGCTACTTGCACTCTCCTTGCTTTTATGAGTTTTGGTGGGGATGGCTGATGATAGGGTTAGGAAGATTTAATCCTTCATGTTTCTTAATTGAATCTGCTAATTTTGATGTAATTAGACGCTGTCATTACTATTATTGTAGGAGACCCAGGATGTGGACAGACGATCTGGTTATACCAGTGTAGTCTATGTTATACCAGGGTGAAAAAGTAGTGAGCAGATTTTGTAAAGCCTGAACTGGAGTAACTTCACACAGTCAGGTGGAAAATTACCCCTGAAGGGAATCATGGGGGAAATGCTACTGGTGTAAGTTACACCGATTTATGTTTAGTCTCTCTGCTTCCGTCCCGGGCTAGGGATTTACTACATGCACAAGTTTTTACTACTACTGGTAAGGCATTATCATTGCATCTCTTGCCCCAAGATAGCACCACATCTGTCCCTTCCAGATCTGCATGAAATATAGACCAGCATATAAACCCCAAGTAAATCCCACAGCAGTATGTGAACAAGTATGCAGGCATCTATCACCTGCCAAACTAGGTGCCATACACACTTACAGAAAAAGACAGATCCTGACCCAAATGTTTATAGTGATGTGCTGGCTGGTTGGTGGCCTCTGCTTGTGCTCACCAGCCATTATTGGACACTGGAGCGCAAAGGCATAGCAACCTCATTGAGTGAGCGCTTGGGGCGGGGTGGGGGAAGAGGGCATGCAGGGTTATATTGACCATTGTAGACATGAAGGCAGGGGGAGGGGGTGCTCCTGCTGCTGCCATCACTGCTACTACTTCTGTAATGGCATTAGCTCCACTCAGGTGGCAGCACCCCTATGGTCAGGCTCCCCGGGAGCTGAGCCTGGTGCCCCATTTGCTGTCTGCCTTACCCCCCTGATACATACATACTGGGTGTAGAGCTGTGCCTGCTCTGGCTAAGGCTTTCTGCTGGGGGACACAAGTGGTAGGGACAGAAGTTGCACATGAAGAGGTATAAGTGATCAGAAACTGGTTGAAATCTGCAACACAACAAAAGTTCAGTGCACATAAACCACCTTCAAAATGGCTGAAACTGGTTTAAGATAAACCTGGGTGGATGTAGTATCAGACTGAACTGATTTAGGTTTAATCGGTTTATTGAACTTCTGTCCCAGATCCCCTCCAGATTTAAGTTAACTCACAGTCCTCTGGCATCCCAAGATGCTTTGCACCTCCCTGCAAACCCCGCCTCTTGCCCCCCTGCCCCAAGGTGGGTGGGCTAGACCAGTCTGCTTCAACCAAGCAGGGAGGTATGCTTTAGGGCCCCCTGACTTCTGGCCTGGACCAATGCAGGCACGTGGCTGCATTTTCGGAATCAAAAATGAATGTCTGTTCACTTGCTTGTCAGTTCAATCTATGCAGTTTAGACTAACCTGTGAAGATTGAATTGGCTCAGCTTCAGGTTTTTTTGACTGTCTGTACTTAACCAAGTGGAGCAGCACTTGCCTCCAACCCCCCAGGTACCCTGCTTGGTGTGGTGCTGTGTGCCTGGCTCCTGTGAAGCTCCTGTACCCTTAACATGGCAAAGACTTCTGGGGGTAAATTCTGGCACCCCCTCCTTGTCAGTACTTGGAGCTGGTGCTCTGCTTGCCCTACCCTAGTTATGCTGCTGTTGAAGCTTGTTGGAAAATAAATGCAATTGTTTTCCTGCAGAAAAGGCTGAGAAAAACTGTGCTTTCCTTGGCAGACAATATTGAGTTTCCAGCAAAAACCAAATCCTTCAGCCCCAAGTTAAAAACTTTCTTTCCTTTTCAGACATTAATTTTTTTTTATAACAAAATCTTGACACTTTCTGAGGAAATTGAGACATTTTCTCTGAAAAATTTATTTTGGTCAGAAAACAAATCTTTCCCTGGATTTTTTTGGGCAGCTCTGCTTTTTAGCCTTGTTGGCAAGACAGCCTGTGGGTGCAGGCTTCCTAAGGCAGGACAAGTAGGAGATGAGTTTGGAAATCTCACTGTAACTATGTCCTGTGGTTCACTCCACATCTAATGTGAACCTTCAGAGATGTCCCAAATGGCATGCATGGCACAGGGCAATAAACCATTTGATGAACCTGTGTTTTCAAGACCTGCAGCACTCAGAAGACAAAAAATGCAGTCCACATTTTATGGCAAAATCTTAGAAATTCTTTAGCGTGTGGTGGGAAAAGCCAAAATCTGTACCTAAATGTTGTGATCTACACAGCTCTTGATGAACTCATATAATTTATTATATTTAGGGCCTGATCCTTCCTTTGTCACTCAGAATAAAATTCCCACATTTTTACTAGGAGCTTTGCCTTAGTAAAAAGAACGGGATCCAGCCTAGGTTCCTTTCTTTCTCCATGCATGTTTTGGATAGCTTTCACAGCCCACTTCTTCCCCAGTTTGCTTTATGAATCTGTTTACCATCCATCCCCTCTACCTCCAGCAGGTAGGATGTCTTTGCAGTTTAATTTAATTACCCACAGTGTTTCCAAAATTAATTTTCTGTTAGGGCTAAACATTGTTACTATGAATTATAAATCAAAATATGCTGCAGTTTTTAAAATGAACCTGCAAATTAACATTCAGCCCAGAGTCTGCACCACAAGAGATGTAGAAGTTTGCACAACTGCAAGGTATTTTCATATTGATTGGAACGTTATTCCCCATTTGAAAGAGTTCCCCATTCAACCAGACATATTATCAATAATTATTTCAGTTGCATTTGAAATAAATTAAGAGTCTTGAATTTTTCTGGATACTTACAGGGACAACTGAAAGCAAATATAAATAGGGGAAGACTGTTCCATATTACCTATGCATATGGCACTGAGTTTCACTTGGGAACAAAGTCTACAGTTTCTGTTCAGCATTACTGAAATTTGAGCATTGCTATTGAAAACATGCCGCATATGTGAGAAGTGGGTGCAACTGTTTGGAGGCAGCCCTGAGTTACATACTTTTTGATTGCTTGTTTATTTTGGGAACAAACACTTTTCTCTGTTTTTCCTCAAAGTCATGCCCAGTTCCTTGCATATAAAGTAACACTGCTTGTAATGACTCTAATAGTCCAGAGAGGAAAGTACCAAGTGAAATCACTTTCCCTGAGCTTTTCCAGCCCTGTTTGACACCCTGTGTTCCTATAACCAGATGCTTGGCATTGGATATAGTCACTTGTAATCAAAATTAGAAATTAGGTTATGGGTTAGAGTAGTTACTGGGGAGGTGGTTGAAGGGAAAACTCTGAAAGTATATTTAACATATTCAGGCTCAAAAAAAGGTGCTATTTTTGAACATGGCGGGTCATTAACCATTGGAACCTGCTTACTCAGAGTGGTGGAGGATTGTTTGTAACTGGAAAATTTGGAACCCAAATGATCTGTTTTTGCTAAAAGTGATGCTGCAGTTAAAGCCGAAATTAATTTTGAAAAAACCTTATGGTTAAGCAGGAGGTCAGACTAAATAGTTGTTCTGGCCATATGATTCGCTATATTAACCTGTCTAGTCTCTGAGGTTTACTGGAGCTTGACGGGCAGGTTTGGGTTTGAACCAGTCAAAGTGAAGCCCAGTGAAAAAGGCAAATGTAAAGCAAGATCAGAGTAGATGAAGAAGCTTTCCTCTGCCTAAATGTGCAGTCAGTGACAATAGTTCATTGCCGGACATCTAAGAAATCTAGGCATGGGGAAGGGAAAGCAATTTTGTTGCCAACCCAGTGATTATTAATAACAAGAGTTATTTTCAACACAAAAAATCTGGCTGTGTAATGGTTTACAGTGCTAGAAAGATGGGAGTTTGTCAGCAAAATGCTTTAAGTTACTTGGCAGGATTAATATTCTATATTGAATAGATCAAGGGGTTTGACAAAATGCATTTCGTCCCGGGCATTTTTTGGCAGAGTATATTTTATCCACATAAGGAGTTTAGTGAAACTGTCAGTGATGTCTTCTGACGGATGGCAATATGAAGCAGGCTAAAAGCCTGACTGTAAAAGGTATGTGAGGATTGAGTGGTGCGCTAGTCTGTTTGACTCAGAGTCAGGAGGGGAAAAATCATCTAATGGCAATTTAATAATTTGCCTGCTAGAAATAATGGGAGCCTGAAGATGATTAAGAAAGGGGCCAGGCGGAAAAAGCATTTCGGAGAAATTTCTTCATGTGGAGGGTGATTAATTTTGACTGGACTCTTGGAGGCAGCTATAGAAACTGCAGGTGTGGATGTATTAAATCAAGTCAGGCAGGTGTTTAGTGGAGAAAATGTTATGGAATGATTATAAGCAACTAGGCGTGGGATGAACTCATAGGGCCAACTTCTGATCCCAGCTAAATCTGTATAAACAAGTTACTCTGCATTTGTATTGGTGTAACACGGTTGTTTTCATTTTAGGGTTTATTACCATGAGGGAGGTGCTAGAGGGGCCCCGACCATTTTGCCCTTCCTATATTGTTAAGTAGGACAACTCACTAGATCCCAGCTAGATGAGAGGGAGATGCGCTGTAGGGATGAGTTGGAGAGGGGCTCATCTGGAGGAGGTTTAAAATGATTACAGAAGGCAAAATTTGGCCCACATCTGCCTAATTACAACACTAGGGTGTATGCTGTCAGCATTACTAGCACTTCTATCAGCTTTATTATGGCTGTCTTATGCACCATGGGACATCAAAAGTGCAGCTGTATGGAGATACTTTTCAGATGACTGGTTATAAGCTTTGATTGCCTTGGAGGGAGGTGGAAAGGCAAGGCATCTGTGGAGACCAGTATGTGGAATAACAAGTGGGAGGTGATGGAAGAGGAACACATCACAGAGCAGAGCTTATGGCAAGGCTGAAGTGTTCTTGCGAAGACTGAATTCCTGGCCCTGTACTTGGTGTTACCTTACTTTCAGTTGAGTTGTTGGGTTGGTTGACCCCTTGATTCAGAGTAACACTCAAACGCAAAACTTTTACAGACTGAGATGGAAATTTCCAAAAACCTCAGTGACTCAAGACCATTGAGTTTCCCCATGCTTTTCTCATAGTGCTTCCCTTCATTTCTTTCATGATTGGTCTTAAAGGTTCAGACCTTGTGTACGGGTTTCCCTCGCTTTATGCTGTACATGCGTTCCTGGAAAACAGCGCATAACTCAAATTCACATAAAGGGAACCCACTTTACAATGTAACAAATAGGGATATGTTCCAAGACCCCGACTGTACTGACCCCCAGACTCATTTCTACCACTTTTACATGACAATTTTGGTACTCACCCACAGCAGACAGTGCACACCAGCACGGGGCACTGTCATAATGGGGATGACGACTACAGAAACACGTATCTCAGACAACGAGCGAGGAGCACAGATCTACACAGGAGACTATTTGGGTGCGTGTCACTCCCACAAAGCACTGCACAAAGCAGCTGACTTATGTGATCGGTGTGGTGGAAGACTGTAGAGTGAGTTTACCTTGCATATAAGAATTTTTTATATAAGAAGGGTCATCACATAACAGTGAATTCGCGAAAAGTGAGGGAAACCCGTAACTGCAAACAGTGACATTCATTTGCTTCTACTTTCACCGTGTTAGGCTTGAGCCCACAATTTCCAAAGAAGGAAAAAGGGCAATCACTGATCATGGTGAAAGACAACAAAAACTTAAGCTGCTGGGAATATTCACAGAGGTTTTTGCTGCTTCCTTCAAATGTGACTCAGTTGAGTAGAGGACTCAAATGTCTGGTTTGCCTGTCCATCTGTGTCACATTTCTAAGGCATTTTTCAGTTTGTCTTCGTATCTAACAATGACATCTAGGTTTTTCTCTGCTGCATGTGTGTCTTGCCAACATATCAAATCAACACCAGGATACCCACAAAATAAAGCTGTAACAATAAAAGAACAAAGATGCATTTTGAACTTTGTGAGCCAGATCCTCAGTGGATACAGCTCAGCACAGCTCTGTTAACTTCAGTGGAGAGGGACCAATTCATGCTGGCTGAGGATTTGATCCTGAGATCTCCTCATGCAAAGCAGATGAGAGCAGCTCTCTGGAGAGAGATCAGAGGAAAAACCTCCTGGAGTTCCTGCTTTCCTCAACCAGTTTTGTAAAACTTTCTGGTTGAAACGCCATACATGCATGTGTTATCTTCTCAATGCTTGGGAATAGGGTAGCTTATTAAAAAAACCCCACATCTGCTGTTCTTCACTTGGACTTCTTTGAAAACATGTCCAAGCTACCTACCTAAATGCTTCCATAAAAGTAGGTTTCAATTACATATGTTTCATTGTGCACAACATGTATCCATGGCATGCAGGGTTGCCAAATAAAGCAATCTTCAGCCCATTTAGTTTATCTTTAAAGGTTTTTAAATCAGTCTCTCTCTTTTAAGCTTGAAATTCTCTCATTCGGGCATCCAGGGTTGTTGAAATCCCTTTGCCAGTAATTCTTAATGACGTATGTGTCTAGCCAAAGTAATTCTCTTCATTCAATTTGCAGTTTTCCAAGTCAATCCTTTCAGCATTCTGACTATAGCAGTTTATTTTTCATTCTGAGACATACGGGCTCTGTCATACAAAATGATCCTGAGTCTATAGTCAAAGCAATGCATTTTAATTTAGGCTTGGTTGCCCTTCAAGCCTGTAGCCTGTTTGGGGAAAAATGAGGTAGCTGTATCTTTGCTTGCTTGCTTTTATGGGCTCAGAGTTAACAAGCATGTAGATGCGTGGATTTGCACATACATTTGCATGTATACATATGCACCTGTATGCAATTGTATATAGCATGCACATTTACAGATGTATATGTACAATATTACAATTGTATATATGCGTGCACATTTACTGTTTCATATAATCACAGAAGAATCATGGCTTAAGGCAGAGCCTTGCTTTCTTGGGAGGAATCATGCTGTCTACACTCACTTGAAAATGGTTCACATGGTTGAGGGTGGCATCTTATGACCAAAGGATGCATTACTGCCAAAGCAGAGAAGCATCTTTTGAAACTTTTACAGAGGCAGAATAGTCAGGTCCTTGCGCAGACTGACGGAGGAGCTCTTCAGCCCTGTGAGCCATCACCCGTCCCTCTGCTCCAACTTCATTGCTGGGCCCAGAAGGGAAAGGTTTTCAGCTGCTCTTTGCTGGAGAGCAGGCTGGAACAACTCCAGTCTTTGGAAGGGTGGGACTGAAGAAATCAAGGGATGGAAGTGGGGAAAACCTTTGATCAATTCAATATAATACGAAGTAATTTAGAAGGAACACACTTGCATTTTTTATCTTCAGTGGCCATTGTGACAGAGGGACCAGTTTAATCCTGATAACTAGAGACTTCTTTGGTCACTGAGTGAGCAGGGTTTACATGACCCCGAGGGGCTTTTCTCTGGCCACTGTGAAGGATGTGTTTTTTTTTCTCAAAGCCTTGATCATTCCAGGCATTTAATTCTGCTTATTCTTTAATGTCCATTTGAGTAACAGCTACATCTACAACTGTTTATTTAAATCAGGGCTGTAGATGGAAAAGGTTTTGTCATCTGTTTCTGCCCCATATTGGATATAACATTTTGCAGATGGCAACACTTAGCAGAATCCCACTTCAGACCCCTGGCTTTCTGCCTCAGGAAATGGGCCAAATTCATCCCCAGTGTAATTCCACTGAAGTCAGGGATACATCTGAACCATGAGCACAATTGAAGGAAACCTGTAAAGTGCTTCCTGCAAGTAACAAGTATAATACTCTCCTCTATGAGGCACTGCGGCCGTATCTGCACTGACTGCTTTAATGTAAATATATTGAATTATGTTTACTTTTCATGATTACTAAAAATTATTGGTTTGCTTTAAGGCCCTCTTAGCGCTGCCTCCAGTTTAGGGATGATTTTGGAGCCAGCTTTCCAAGCCAGCCTTCTCAGATTACAGCCACAGAAACTCCAATTTGGGAATGTAAGTTCCATCTATACCCAGGGCTCAGGAAGGCCCCCGCTGTCTTTTGACTGAAGCAAGGAAGCCATCAGTTCAGCCAGATGCAGCTGAATTGTTTTATTTAAGCCATCTTGCAAAACATGGCACCTCTACCATGTTAGTACTTGCTGCCCCTCTGGTCCTGACTCTCTCTAAGTGCTGTCCAGTCATTGCAAGCATATACTGAATTTTAGTCACTCCAGCTGATTCCATTGACCTCATAGGCACGTCTACTTAGGCATGGCAGTGCCTAAAATGTAGGCATCCTTTTCCCAGGGGGTGATCTACATAGGACAAGGCTCCTTCTACAGTGAATGGGGAGCTCTATATACCTCCAAAGGGTGAACCAGAGCACTTGTCCTTCTGCAGGGAAGCACTGAGAGTTAGCCGGTTGGAAATGCCAAGCACAGGGGTGTCTGAGCTCCTGGGTCTGATTCAGGTCTGCAAGGAACATACTTCCATCCTTTTGGGGTCCAGACAGGGCAAAGAGGAGGCACTGACTTGAACTAGGATATATGACAGCCCGATTAGCTTCAGTCTGATGTCCAGTAACCCGCTCAAGCTGAATGGGATGGCTCTCTCTGCCTTTGGCATCTAAATTGTGCCTTAGTTGCTTACAAGATCAGTTTGGATTTGGCCTTGAATGTATGGACTAATTCTAGATACTGCCATTGCCTGCTCACAGCACGCACCTTAGCCCGCGGGAAAGCCTGCCAATTTTACTGCAGCTACTCTTGGAGTAATGTACTGCCTGCCATGAGCCAGTGGTGCCAGGGCCTGTCTTTCTTTAGTATCGCAACCAGCAGCAGCTAGCACAACTCCATGGTTAAGTTGTCAAGAGCAGTTCCAGTCTCAAGCCATGTAATTCACTCCCCTCCAAATTTATGTTTCCTGTCTTAGATCCCTGCAGTTGGTGAGTTTGCTTCATTTACGGAATGATGCGGAATAGAAAGCTGGATGCAGCACAGGCCATGAAGCCAAATGATCAAGATCTGTTACAGCCAGAGCCTTTTCATGTTTTATTGAGCTTTCTTTGTGGGGGTGGGGGGAGACAGAGAAGAACGTTTTTATGGGTGAAGCTTCTCAGGCTAATTGTCAGCCAAAATGTCCTTTGTTTTGGAAAGTTTTTAAAGAAACTTTGGTTCAGAGCTCGCTTGAGCTCACAGAGGCTGGAAACAAGAGGATTTTGATGTATTAAAGTCTCTTTCTAGCCCATCTTAATATGTAGGAGGAGAAGTCGGGAATAAACCAGAATCAAAGTATTTGCCAGAGGAGACCTGCAGACCTCGCTGTGTTTGTTCAGCACTGGGGTGGAAGCCTCGTTCCAGTCAGGCCAAAGGTTTAAGGGAAATCAAAAAATAAGGATGAACGATCACCTGTCCCTGCTTCTGTCACTGCTCCTATGCTTTGGCTACTTGTTTGGTTAGATTGACAACTTTTGGGGGCAGAGACTATTTTGTACACACAAGGCCTCTGATTGTTGGCTGCAGCCCACTGGCAGTATCTGAGGCAAATAATTTGATTGAATAATTTGATTAACTAGCACAGGTGCCATTTGGCATATAACTGCTGGGGCTCAACCTCCGCTGTAGCTGTGAATCACTGTGGTGGAACAAAGCAGAGATGTTTGAAACCCTGATCAACCAGGACATAACCCTGGCCCGATCATCAGTATTATTCTCTGAAAGGGCTGCAGGATGGGCAAGTTGGGGAGCGTCAAGATGCCTGTGTCATGACAGAACATGAGACGGCTTTCTCTGTGGTTAACTGGATCTTGAGGCATCAAGCTAGAAAATACTTCTGAGGTTTGTAAGGTGCAGGAAAAGTTCCAGCTATTTGGCACATCCGGAGCTTTGTCTGACTCGCAGCATTAATAAGCCACCCCAAACAATCCGACTGCTGAGATGAATCACTTAGCAGAAGCCCAGCACCCTCCCAGCCTGAGTAACTGCCTCCCATCTTGTTCATTTGTAAATAAAACTAAACTGACTGTAAAGTACTAATAGAAATAAGTTAGGAAATGTCTTCAGCAGCCAAAGCAGTAGCTAAAATAATTAGAATGAAACTTTCTACTGCCAGCACATGAAGTTACTTGAGTCGTCTTCTGCATGACGGCCGTGGGGGCTGCTCTAGAAGTCTCAGCCCTTAAGGAAAACAACCTTCTCCATTTTGGTTTGGAGTACTTTAATGGGAAAGTCATCCTGGGATATTGTGGGAGGCCAGTTTGCAAGATGAGAGGAACCAATCTGGTGGCTGCCGTTGTGGCTGTAACATTGAGTATAGTCAGAGAACCTCCTCGGTCAAAACTGGAGCATGTCAGACTCGTACCTTCTGCATATGTGGTACAGAGAGACACCTGCAACATACCCCATGGTGGGTTACACCAGGATGCAGCTTTCAGCTTGTTTTTGTCTGGTCTTTCATTTGAACTGCCTGTGGAATAAGTACAACCTTCAGCTCCGATTCAATCCTGCCCAGGCAGACAAAAACCTCTCTGAGGTTGAGTCACCCTTTAATTTCAGCAGAGAATTCTCCATTCAGATAGCTCTTTTCGCTGTGCTTTAGCTTGGTAATCACTGCCACTATTATTATTTTTTTAAAAGATTAATTAGTGCTCCAAAATTACACTTTGCAATTAAAAGCATAATTTATGAAGAGCGATCAAGGAGATCTCATTAGATTGCTTGTAACCAAGGCGTGCGTGCATGCACGCGGGTGTGTTTTACTGCAGGTTGAAAAAGAGATAAAAATTAAAAATGCTAACACGCTCCTTAAAATGGCTCTGCCATGTCCTTTAGTGTTTAGGACGAAAAAAAAAAAGAGTTAGATTTGCAATTGACATTGTTAATAAAGATTATTTGGGCTTTGGGAGCTTGCGGTAGCTCTACGCTCAACTGTTATAATGTGGAGTTGAAAGGGCAATAGATGCAACTGAGTGTTATTTAAACTGTCACATAAAAAGGAGTGTAAAATATGGTACCTTAAAAGTTGTTTCTTTTGTAAAAAAGGAAGGATGAATCAGTTACTGCCAGCATAATTGTTTAGTTATCCATCAAATTACTGCAGATTGCATGTGTGTAAATTTTCAAGTGCTTTAGTGCAGACAGACACAGACCTTTGCTGCTGAGGAATTCAGTGATTTGCCCCCTGGGAGTTACTGGGCTTGCTGGAGTTCACTTAATGACACTGATGGGTCAATTCTCTGCCAGAGCCAACAACTCATCTTCATCATCTTCTCAACTTCACATCCACTAACAATCAGTCCTAATAATGAAGGCATTTTTCACCCTGCCAGGAGTCACAAGGAGAAAAATTGATTGACAGAGTTATCTGGATTGTAGTAATTAAATCAGGGCAGACAAATCCCTGCTCTCATTATATTTCAGACATGTCTGAACCATGAAAAACAGAGGTGAAGTGTGATGATTTGCTTTCTACAGTTCAAAATGCAGCGTTTGGCGACTGTATATAATATAAAGATATTGCATAGAAAAATGGATGAATTATTAAAGAATTATGGGTCACACAAGGCTTAATAATTAGTATGTAGTATAAGCATATCTCACTGGAACACGTGCCTCAAATATTATAAAATAGTATGTATAAAGCATTAAAGCATTTCAGGAAATGAACCTAAAAGTGCTTAGCCTGTAGTCCTATGTTTCAAAATACACCTGAACTCACTTTGCAGAGGCTTCACATAAGTACAGATTGTGCCTGTATCTCTTCAGTAGCACACAACAAGAATAAAAGCACCTGAGCAGAGACAGAATTCCATGGTGGATACAGTATATTAGATATATTAGAGGGATCGTTATTTGGGTATCAACAAAATAAGGTACCTACACATATTTTGCAAATCAGAATCCAGCTGTATAGTTCATGAGCTTTGTAAATGACAACACAGTTACTTGGTAAAAGCCTGAACTGAATTTCAAATGCTGTTTAGTTCCATTTGTTGCTGACTAACTTGCTCTATGGCAGCTGTCTTGAGGAAGAGTAGGAAATGACGGGTAGGTTAGGGTGGTCATATTCTGAGTAATGCTTCTACCCAAATTCACAATTTTTCCTTGAATATATATATATATTTTTTGCTCTTTCTTCCATGAGATTGTGAAGATGAATTTTTCCCCACTTTTTTCCAGGTAATGAAATATTGTATCTGCTTGAACAGATGGGTTAGGTAAAATAGAGTTTCGAGTAGCTGATAATTAAGCTGCTGCTATGATCTGGATAACTTAGTTTATGTAAAATGAGTATTGGAAAAAATCCATGTTATGGTTGAAAAAGAGAGAATAAATGTAAGGCTGGGAATCTCTGTATACCGAGCCAGATGTTCAGATGATTTAAATTTATGTAGCTTTATTAAGGCTATTTTACATCATTGACTCTTACTAGCGCAGCATCTGGCCCATAGTCTAGGTTTGAAAACAAGCCTTATTAATAATTCAAATATGCAGATGAGGACTGGAAGTAGAATTTAGACACGAGTTGCATTAATCAGCAAGAAATAATTTCAAAGGGAATGAAGGCTTTGGGGAGCTAATGTCCATTGCCCTCACATGACTGTGTCTCAGTTCTTTCCATTTTAGTCTCATAATGAAATACAAGTTTTAACCTGAATCAAGATTTTGGAGTCAGGAAGTCAATACTTTCCCTCTGGTGCTGCTGAACAGTGACACGAGGGGCTGTTTTATTACTTACAACTTTCTGGAACTCTCCCATAACAATCGGAATCCGGAGCAGACTCATCACTCTTTAAAGTGAGGATCAAAGAACATGCGGATGAAGAGGAATAATTAGAGAGAGGCTTTAAATGTCTTTCAAGTAATGTTTTCCAGGACCTCATTTTTAATCATTCCTGAACCTCCTATTTTATAGCACAGGGCAATATTTTGCTGGGCTTTATGTGGAGCACTTGGATTTAAAAGTGATAAAGGGTTGAATGAGCTTTCTAGGTTAGTTGTCATATCCTGCTTTGCCAGTGCACCTTGATTCAGTTTGACCAAACCTCTGCTACCAGCCTCTCCAAGGAGTGATAAAGGTGGTCTATTGGATAAAACCATGGACTAGGGTCAGGAGAGTGGAGAAAAATCCTGACTCCAAAATAGAGATGGGCCAGGATATTACCATCCCCTGCTCTCCACTGATCTGCCATGTGGCTGGGCTGGTCACTTCAGAAATCAGCTTCTTAACCATTGTCCTCCCCACACAAAACAAAGGCCTCTATTTGGTCTCTGATTGCAGAGAGGCCAACATGCCTTGGAGGAATAGTGTGGGGATAGAAGAACCAAAATCCCCTGGGATCTCTGGGGGCACATTTCTGTAAGCAGGGAGACCTTGGCTTTCCAGCTTGCAGAGACACGACCTAGGGAATCTCAGGGCATGTCTCTGCAAGGAGGAAACCCTGGTTCCTCACTTTCAGAGATATCTCCCCAGATTCCCTGGGTGTCTCTCTGTAGGAGGGAGAAGCAGGTCAGGCCCTCCTGGGGTTTGAGAGGTCTGATCCTGCACAAAAATTTAGGGGGCAAGCAAGACCAGGTCTCTCAAGCCCCAGGAGAACATGTCACCTGTTGAACTGCAAGATCAACAGGTAGGACAACAAGTAACACGTGTTTTGCCCAGTGAAGTGGGTCCTGGCTCAGCTGATTTGCTTCATTTGGCAACTTCTGTTTCTACGTTCAGAGTGCTAATCCTGGTTCTGTAACCCAGGACAGTTTAAATAACTTTTCTGCTTGCAGTTCCCCATAAATACAAAGGAAATAAGAATTTTCCTCTGCATTGTAGAGCGTGGCAGAGAGAGAGCAAGAGACAGTGAGGTTGTGTGGAGTCGGGGGTGAAGAGCATCAGGTCAAAGCAGTCTAACTGAAATTCAAGGTGAAGGTGAAGGTGAATATCTGGAAAACAAAATGGGACTACAGAAAGTTCCTATTCCTGTCCTAGATTGTGCATCCTCTCAGGAATGACAACTAACATATCATGACAGTTTCTGTCCATGAATCCTTGTTCTTAGAGCCTCATTAGTGTTTTCACTCATATCCAAGGGAGACCTGGGAAATCCGTGAATCACTCTGACATAAATCTAAGCTGTGTTTATTCTGAAATAACACAATTGACTTCTACCTGTCAATATACTTATAACGGCAAATTACCTGAATTTGGCATGTTATTCCACCTGCTGCCTAGCAGTTGCCTTGGGTTTTGCTGTTCAGCAAAACTATCTGTAGCTGATGCCAAGAGCGTCAGGAGTGGGGAATGATGCAGACTACCCCTGTTGGCTGCATAAAGCCTTGGTAACATGCTAACAGTCTTCAAATACCAGAAGGATGATTACTAAGAGGATAGAGATAGACTTTTCTTCGTGGGTAAAGAAGGCAGGACTAAAAGCAACAGCTTCATACTGCAGCAGAGGAAATTTAGGGTAGAGGTTAGGAAGACTTTTCTGACTTATGAAGGTAGGCAAGCACTGGAACAGAGAACAGGTGGAATCTCCATTCTTGGAAAGTTTTCAAGAGCAGGTTAAACAGACATTTGACTGGTCTGGTTTAGCCAGGGGTGATCTCGTCTTGAGCAGGGGGCTTGACTAGATGACCTCGTGAGGTCCCTTCCATTCCTACTGTCCCATGATCCAGTTACACCAGCATTAGCTCTTTCTCTTCGGCCAGTATATGGGGAGCAGCGCAGACATGAGGTCATGGTTGGAGCTTCCCTGTTTTTGGGGGGAAGAATGGCTCTCTTTAATTGATTCTAAGGGATCAGACCAGACTGCCCACTTTCCCCAGGATGAGGGAAGCAATGCCATAGTTTTTTTTAAAGTCACCCCTGAGGTGCTCCAAGGGTGGGGGGGCCATCAAGGCTAGAGTTCAGTCAATGGATGTAGACAGTGCTGAGTTTTTAGATAATGGAGACAATAATATCTGACAAGGATGTGCGCCATTCAATATATGGAATTAAAAGGAGTCAAAAAGTCAAGTGTGGGTAACATTAAATATGGATGACTGAGTGTAAAATAAATGAAAGACAAGTCTGTATGTTCTATTAAATATGAGAGAGCAGTGCCAGCAGCAACGTTTGCCTCTGCAGAAAAAAAAGAGAATTGGTTGAACAGGCCAAAGCAGGAGCTGGGAAAGGGATGATCAATATAAATGAAAATCTTTCCTCAGAGAAATGAAGAATCACTCTGGTAACGTCTAGTCCAGATCCTGAGCAGGTGAAAACTAATGGAAAACTGCTTATAACTAGGATATATGCTGATTTACATCCCCTGAGGATCTAGCTTCTTGGTTCTGAAAGCTTAGAAGACCAAAAATAACATGGATATTTGATAGATGGCTGAGAAAATTACAGGTGAAAAGAAAACACAGGAGGATGAGTCAGGACCTGATGAAGAAAGGGCTGGTGAATAATGAAAAGGCAGCCGCAGGAATCAAAAGGTTCAGAAGGTTTAAGAGCATAAAGGTGACCAAGACTCTATAATGCAAAATACCAGTAATAAGGCCATTACCTGACCAGCCTGTATGTGTTAAAATAATGAGAAATGCAGTTTTAGGGCTGGATGGGAGCCAAGCCGGATCAAATCTTTGTGCGCGTCAGTACTAAATGAGGAGAAGCACAGGCAGTGGCATTAGGTGCTTACGTCAGTGAGTTCTTTAATCACATATATTTGCAGGTAATATCCAGAAGTGAGAAAATACTGCAGAAATTGTTACTGAGAAACTCTCACTCAGATTTTTAAATCAGTTCAGTTATGTTCGTGACCCTCTTTTTTTCCAGGAGAAAACTGATTAGATCTGGAACCCTGTAAAGTTCTCAGTGCTTAATTTGAACATCCTCAATTTGACTGTAATGGCAGTTAAGGGAACTCAGCACCTCCCTGAACCTGGCAGAATTGGTTTCTTCAGCCCCCCACTCAGCAAAGCAGTTAAGCACCTGCTTAACTTTTAGTAAATACTTGAGTACACCCCTAGTCAGCAAAGCACTAAGCAAGCATTTCACTTTTTTAACTTCCATGGGTTGTAAGCACATCCGAGTACTTCACTGAATAATAGTAGATTTAACCGTATGCTTTGCTGGATTGGGGCTTAACAAGTCCTCATATCCAGTCAGGAAAGAGGGGTAACATCGCATGGCATAACAACAGCAACAGAGCAGTACACCTTAAATTGGAAGTTAGGGCATAAACAGGGATGAGGACAGATGATACCTATAAGGGCAGGGGAGTCTGACTGCTTGTGAGAGCACATCACCTAATCCATTGGAAATGGTTCATCTATCTGCTCCTACCCCACAGGGATGAGGCTGAACTGCAAGAGTGAGTTCGCTCTATTCCAAGTCATCCCCTTTCCTACCCAATTGCTTTCCTTGCATTTCGGCTGTGGGAAAGGGGGGTTACAGTTATATTTTGGAAAATGGAGATCTACTGGTGAGCATGTTGTCCATAAAAATGGAAGTGATGTTTATCCCATAGATGATTTGTAAGAAACTAGTTATTCAGCTCTAATATTCAATTCGAAATGACTTAGTTTGATTTTTTTTTTAAAGGTTTTTTTTTTATGATTAGTCCTTGAAAGGTGGGAGCTGGAATTTACCTGTGTAACAGGGGGGCTACCAGGGCCGATCTCCGTGAGGCCCGCCCACCTGTTCTTGGGCTAACCGCCTGCCTTCTCACCTGCCATGCCTTGGTCTTAATTGATTAATTAAGAGATGTGATTAGGCAGGAGGCTGCCCATTTTCTGCCCTGCTGTTAGGGGGTGCTATCTGTGGCTCCATTCCTCCCCTACACCACAGCTCAAGCCTCACTGATGACATCATGATATTCTCATACATGCCAATCTCCCACAATGGGGCCCAGAATCCTACTGTAGGACCCCACCTGGGTTCATCCCTTCGGGTGGACTCTGTCGCCATCATACCAGGCCATATATTGCTCCGACGTTGGCTCCCCTTCGGGTGTGGTCCCCTCACTGGGACCTTCGGCTCACAGTAGCCCTGGCCCACCTCCAGGCCATTTGGGACCCCAGGCCCCTGGTTCTTGGGCGTCCCTCTTGGTGGGCTTCCTTGCCCTTCTGACCCTCCTGGTCCTGGCCCCCACCTGGGCCAGTCAGGAGAAGCTCTGGCAGACCCTGATGTATGACCCATACTCTTATCCCAAGGTCCCCCTCTCTGGGTCCTCCTTCATGGACTTGGAGAGCTGGGGTACCTCACACCATGACTGATGCCTCAAGGTCTCACAGGGGACTCTCACTCCCTGCCCCGGGCAGCAGGTCATGGTGCTACGACCAGTGTTATCTTTGACCCACACTCTGCCTCCCAATGGTGGAGGACTTATTGGGGTCAGGGCTCAGCTCTCACTCCCTCTGGCTAAGCCCCATCTCCCTTCACAGGGCTCTACATCGCCCTCTCTTTGGAGCATCTGATCACTGCCCCCTCTTGCTGTGGTTCCACAGCACTGGCCCCCTCTCAAGTGGGGCTCAGATGTTGTATTTGACCCAACCTCTGCCTCCCAGCATTGGAGGACTTACTGGGGTCAGGACTCAGCTCTCTCGCCCTCTGGCTGAGACCCCCTCTCAACTGGGGGCTCCACACTGCTCATAACACTCCCTTTACTCAGGGTCTCAGGAATTTCCTCCATAGGTGGGCTCAGTTGGCCATAACCGTGCCTGGCCCCAACTCTCCTCCTCAGGGTCTCAACCCCCCACAACTACCTCCAGTGTACCACAACCCACCCTAAAGTGAGGGCTAGGGGTTAAGGTGCCCCAACCCACCTTTCACCAGGGTGATCACTGGCCTGGCATTTCCTGGGGGTTCCCGCGCCACTGGGAGCCCCACCAGGCCACCCACTCCCGGCAGGGTGTAGTTTCTGGTTGTACCCAGGACCAGGAGCCTCCTACCATCCCCTACAGCTCCTCCCTTACCTCCAGCTGAAACTCAGCAGCCCTCAGGCCAGGCAATATTGCTGCCTCCCCTCCCGCAGCCAAACTGCCTTGTTTAGATAGGCAGCCCTGAGCCTAAAATGACCTCATTAGGCACCTGGAGGCTGCCAGCTCCAGGGCCTTAAAGTGGCAGGCACACATAGTGCCCTGCCACAACCTGTGCAAAATGCACATGAGGAAGTGGGTACATGGCATGGAGTTCCTCTTTGTTTAAAAGAAAACCCTTCAAAGGTGGGTGTGCATCACCTTCCTGTTTGGCTTTCTTTGCAGCTGAATGGTTTAGGAAGGTTGACCATATCTACCCAATACTCCATGTCTGACTTTTACTAGATTTCTCTGCAACTTTGTTCGCAGTAGAAAGGTGCAGCTACATTAGTGCCGTCAGCCACTACTGAGAATCAGCCAAACAATAGAGATATTTTTACCTTGGGTTTTTTAGTTTTGCAGTAAAGATTTCGTTATTTTCCCATTTGGCTCTATATTCTGAAATGAAGCGGGGTTGATAGCAACATTATATATGGGAAGTTTGAGTGGAGATTTTAGTGGATATCATGCTCTAAAATACTTGTCATAAACCCTTATATGTAGTTAGCTAAATACCATGGACATGTTCTGGTGAATGGAGTAAGTTACTCAGTGATAGAGATTGCCTTTAAGCAAAAATGATGGATTAGAAGGGGGGTAAATGAAGTCCAGATGCACCTTTTTCAGTCAGATCTATCTCAATATGGAAAGCAACAATACAACCTTTTAAACATATTTCCCCCTGAAGATATACACAGCCTCCAGCTTTAATATTGCAATACAAAAAGGAAGAGAACGTGTGCAGTGCTGTGAGATGAAAAATAACATGTGGCTTACTCACAACCTTCTACATTTCACAGAGCTTTCATAGAGGGATCTCTCATTTGATGAAGATCCTTTTTTCTGTTTAGTCATAAACAGATGAATCCTATAATAGCCTCTGTTTCCTCTACTACAGGAGGTCTGTATGATTAATAAGATCTCCCTGTAGTGAATGCCAAGCCAAACAGATGAATGCAAGACGCATCTGCTGTAGATTAAACATTTGGAAAAAACATTTTATAAATATTTTTTTCCACAACAACATATCCATATGGCAGTTAGCTAGGGTATATATTTAAAACCTTGCGTGTACAGTGTATAGCCATGCATATGTATTTAATATACACAGTCTAATAAGTACTTATGTTGTCACTCAACAGATAGCTCTCTGATGTGACTTCTAATCTATTTTAGATGTCAAATAAGA
The DNA here is from genome assembly GCF_001723915.1 of Gavialis gangeticus. NCBI lineage: Eukaryota > Metazoa > Chordata > Crocodylia > Gavialidae > Gavialis > Gavialis gangeticus. The sequence continues at coordinate 19,113,661 of NW_017729009.1, forward strand.
CTGTTTGAAAGGACCACATGTGCTTTAGCAAGCAAAACATGAGAAGACACTGCTTCTGAGTAGGTGGAAGGGTAGGAAGCAAACCTTTTATTAATTCTCAGAAACAAGAATGTGTAAGATAATCATCCTATTAGTAATAGGCAAATATAAAAGAAGATACAGTACAAACTGCCATGTCATGGAGATGGTTAGAATGAAAAGCTTGTATAACAGAGGAATAAACAGATTTTGGCAAGAGACTATAAACCAAATTGACAGTCCCTTGCCTTTCAGTTTACTCCCATTAGAAATGGAGTATTAGGTAATTCTCCATTTACCTTGAAGAATAATCGAAAACATGAGGCCTCATTCTTGTTTTAATGAAATGTAATTAATACCTGTTTCAAGTCCCTGTTAAACTGCCAGAGTGATGGGGTTTAATGAGAGAGAGACATTTTACTACAACTGCATTATATTTTTGACAAAGAGTTTCTCTTTCTCTCCTTTCATACTGTGCTAATCCTATCAGTGTCTGGGCCTTCTTCATGTTTCTGAAAACCCTGTCAATGCTTGGCATTTTGGGGTGCATAAACAGAGAAGGTCTGGACCATAAACTGGCACCTGGTAAGAAATGAAATGCTTGAAAATTAATGTGACCCACACATTCACTCACATAAATTTCCAGACCAGTTCTCTGTATCAGACAGGACACTCTGTACATGTTGTACAGCATAGAAATATTAGCTAGCGAGTCACAGTAAATGTAGGCTTTTCTGGCTTGAGAATTGTGAGCTCTTAAGAACTTGCTTTATGAGTCAAATAACTTGATCCCAATGTGTTCTCTAGATGTCTTCTCACTTGGGCTTTGAGTAATGCCCTATGGGATTATGGACTGCAGGGAAAGAGTGTGGATGAAGAGTGACAGTTCCTCAAGGACACGATCCTTGGTGCACAGACATTGTCCATAACTGTATGCAAAAAAGGAGGCACAAGGGCCGGAGGCCATCTTGGCTCAACAGGGAAGTCACAGATCTTCTGCAATAGAAAAGGGAGGTTTACCAGTGATAGAAGATAGGAATAGGCCCCAAGGAGAGCTATATAAGATTGGCCCACACTAGCAGGAGGCAGATTAAAAAAGCAAAGGTGGTAACCAAATTCAGGTTAGCAACCAAAATCAAGGACAATAAGAAGTCCTTCTGTAGGTATGTAGGTAACAGGAGGAAAACCAGTAGAAATGTGGGACCACTGCTCAATGCATCTGGGCATCTGAGCACCGACACCGAAGAGAAAACTGAACTCCTGAATGAGTACTTCGCATCTGTATTCCACCAGTCTAAGAGTGACAGCCTGCTGAATGCAAACATGACGCAGAATAGTCACAGTAGGGATGATCACCTACCCACACCTACGAACAGTCAATGTAGAGCTGGTAAAAGAACAGCTAAAGAAGCTGGATATCTATAAGTCAGCAGGACCAGATGAACTTTATCTGCGAGTGCTGAGTGAACTAGCCAAAGTCATTGTAGGACCGGTGGCGAACTTCTTTGAGAATTCGTGGTGCTCAGGAGAGGTCATAGAAGACGGGAAAAGGGACAATGTTGTACCCATTTTCAAGAAGGGGATGAGAGAGGACCCAGGGAACTACAGGTAGATCAGCCTGACCTCAATCCCAGGAAAAATCCTTGAAAAATTTCTCAAGGAGTCCATATGCGATAAGCTAGTAGAAGGCAAAATTCTGAACGACGGCCAGCATGGCTTTGTCACAGGTAGGTCATGTCTGACTAACCTCGTTTCCTTCTACGACCGGGTTACTCACCACCTGGATAAGGGAGATGAGGTCGGTTTCATTTACTTGGACTTTAGGAAGACCTTTGACTTGATTATTCCATGAGGCTCTCACGGTAAAACTAGGGGACTATGGACTTAACAATTTAATGGTCAGATGGGTGGAAACTGGCTGTGGGGTCAGACCCAGAGAATACTAATAGATGGATCTGTGTTGACCTGGCAGAAGGTAGCCAGTGGGGTCCCCCAGGGTTTGGTACTTGGACTGGTGCTTTTCAACATCTACATCAAAGATTTGGATGTGGGGTGAAAATAACAAAGTTTGCTGATGACACTAAGCTTTGGGGAAGTGCAGCCACGCATCAGGTAGACCCAGGCAGACCTAGACAGATTAGTTAAATGGGCAGACCAGAACCAGATGCTGTTCAACACTGAGAAGTGTAAAGTGATCCACATGGGGAGGAAAAATCTGCAACAAACATACAGGTCCAGTGGTACTACGCTAACTAGCATCACATCTGAAAGGGACCTGGGGGTCATAAATGACCATAAAATGAATATGATCCACCAATGTGGTGCTACAGCTAGTAGAGCAAACAATATGCTGGCATGCATCATCCGATGCATCTCAAGCAAAACTAAGGAAGTAATTTTCCCGCTGTACTTGGCATTGGTGAGGCTGCAGCTGGAGGACTGCATCCAGTTCTGGACGCCACACTTCAAGAAGGATGTGGAGAAGCTTGAGAGAGTCCAGAGAAGAGCCACTTGTATGATTAGAGGCCTGAAGAGCAAGCCATACAAGGAAAGGCTGACAGATATGGGACTATTCAGCCTAGAAAAGAGAAGATTTCATGGGGATTTGGTGGCAGCTTACAAATATATCGGGGGAGAACATCAGGGTCTAGGCAAACAACTATTCAACAAAGCACCCCAAGGGAAAACCAGGAGCCACAGTCATAAACTCCTAGAAGGAGTAAACTTCTGTGAATCTGTAATTCCATGATTCTGGCTGAACACAAATGTTCACTTTGCAGTTTCCCTTTGATTCCATAGGTGCTTGTTCGGGTGATTTAGAAAAGATACAGTCTTATGTGAACTTGCACCAGGAAAACAGAGATATTCCTCCAAAGAGAAAGGCTTGTTGAACCTGATTTTTGCTCCATTGCAGACTAGCCCCTTATAAAATAATCTAATTCTTGTCAGTTCATTTCTGTCTGGACTCTCAGAACATGGGTTTCCAGACTTTATTATTATGCTCCCAACCAGATGTGACATTTTCCTAGGTGTCTTTACACAGATTGCATTGGAGAGGAAAGTAATTGCTTATACCTAACTTTGCTTGGGCCCTACACTGTTAAGTACTTGGCTGACTCAGACAACAATGCCAAAAGCTCCTTATGTTCAGGATGGTTTTAATGTTCATGTCAGTGGAAACTTTCAAATCTTCTGGTTAAAAGATTGGCTTTATTGCCTCTTGGTATCTCACTTAGCAACACCCAGAGCTACGCAACTGAGAGGGCATCCTGAGTGCTGGATTTGGTAAAGACTTTGTGTTAATACATAATTGTATTTCTTTGGTGACTCATACCTTGTTCTGTTTAGGATTTTTTTCTCCCCAGCCTACTTGTCTTGTTTTGCTTCTTTTCTGCAAGGCACCACTTAATTTAAAAAAAAAATATATATATATATTTTTTCATTGGGACTCTTACAGAGTTTGGATCCAATTGCTGAATAAAATTGGCAGAAATCTCATGGAATTACTAGGTGGGTGTAGGTGGGTTTAGTCAAGGAGCTTCTAAGCCCTGCACATGGAAGTTGCCCTTAAAGGTTTTAGATCCAGGTTGTTACAGAACTGAGCATCCAAAGCACAATACAAATTTGAGCCCTTCTTCAGCTATTACTGATCGTGCACACGTTTCACCACTAAGATTTAAATAATGTTATATCCTAACTGAATTAAATCAGTGCAAATCCCCACCCCCTTATTTTGGTTTAAACATGGCTAATTTATTATTAAAGTCTGTTCCTATTCATTTAACCTAAGTTGACACAATCCAGTTGTAAATAGTGGTGGTGCAGCCATTTTTGCACTGTTTAGCTAAACTGGTTTAAATCACATCATTAGTTCAACTGGTGCGTGTAAACAAGCCCTTCTGAGTCAGGGGCTCCAAGAATGAGTACTTGCTTTTTCAAGCACTTTAAGGCAGCACCACCTGTTTCTCTCCACGATAGGTGAATTTACCCAGCTGCTCACAGGGCTTGGAGAAAGCCAGTGCTAATAAAGGATGCAAGTGGCTGGATGTGTGTTAGGGGCACGAACCTCCCCAGCAAGTGGGAAGACATTCGATCCAAAAGTGAGGTGGGACAAATTCCCAGTTCCTCTTACAACATCCTGCAACTGTTTGGAAAGATAATTTTGGAGAGGGAAGTCACTCAGAGAGTCTCTGGTGTAGCATAAGCAATATTACGTATCACCTCATTAAGAATTCAAGAGGGTACAGTATCCTTAACAGTTTACATAGGCATGACATGGACTGGTCTATGAACAGCTCTGTTGACCATTGAATTTTACAAAGGGCCATTTTCTAGAGGATGAAACGTGTTGTTTTTTGCCAGGCTTCCTTCGAGATCTTTCACAGAAGGTAATACACAAATTTTGGGCAAGAAATGTGCTCATTCAGAGAGAGGGATATCTTTCTGTGAAACTTTGGCCCATGTTTTTTTTTAATGCCAGGAGCTAAAAAACATCATTTTTAACTGGAGCTACCGGGGAGAGCTTGATAGACAAAATGGACCAGATGAACCCTTGGTATAATGCTAAGGATGAAACGGAGTTAAACTATTACAGTCACTTGAGTTGCAATTTGGCTGCCGTACTAAAGTTAACACTCCTGTCACCCCCTACTTTGACTGAAAATGCCTAGAGACCTTCACTGGTGACTGAGCCTTATTTCCCTTAGGTCTTGTGCAGACAAAAGTTATAACTACAGTAAGTGTACATTTTTTCAATGGAAAAGTCTGGGCAAAAGAGAAATTTTAGGTGAAAGTTTTATTTGGTCAAAAATGTTTTTTAAAATCAAAAACCTAAACACCCTACTATTTTGGAATGTTGATTGCTAAAAGCAACATTTTTCAGTTTTCTGGTTTTCAGACTTTTGCCAAAAATAAACAAAGTTAGAAGGAAAATTATTTTCTGAGCTGTTGGCGTTAAAACAACAATCAATGCAGAACTTTACAGGCCACGTCTAAGAGCTTTCTGCTGCTCTAAAATAAATAACTCCTATTGCCACCTAAGGTGATAATTCTACATCCCATGGACAAAGAGAAGCGCTATGCTGGGAAAAGGCAAGGACACATTTTTATCAGGAACCCTTCATTCTCTTTTCACTCTCCACAAGAGCACCCATGGGTCTCTGCCAATATGCTTCCGTGAGTTAGCTAAATTTCCTGCCAGAGAGCGTTAGCTGGATACAGATGTTGGGCTTCTGTGGTGCGGAAATCTGAATAATAATTTCTTCTGCGGAGAACTCTGGTGAATCACTGCCCTACTTTGCACTCCCAGAGGGAAGGTGCATTTCTCTAATCTGGGCGCCATAGCTTTGGCAGACAGTTCCGTTTATTCAATGAATAGGTCGGGACAGAAAAACCCCCCAGAAACTAACTTAACAGTAGCCAATTAAGTGTGAGCTCTGTGTGATTGTACCAGAAGTCATTGCAATCAAAGCCTCCGAGGAGTGTGCTTATTTTTTTAAAATAACTCAGTATCTGCTAGATTCCAATTACCAGTAAATGACAAAAATACTCAGAAACCTCCCTGATTAAAGGAAACAAACTGATATCTTGTTATCTGCCTGGTAGGGATATAGTTTTATGCATTTTCATAAGGGTGAGAATGTGAAGCCAGGTCTGTATCTGAATTTAGCACCTCAGGCCTATTTCTAGCTAATCTTAGTGAGGGGCCTGGATCACAACATTCAGCTATGGAATAGGTTTCTCTGAATACAAAGTCTGTTAGGTTGTGTGAGGGTGAGAAGGGTTTGGATTTGGTGGGTTTGGTTCAACTTGTTTTCCAAGTTGAATTTATTTCTTATGCTGATTTCTAATATTACCTTGCATGTCTCAGGATGTCAGGGAAAATATTTGGTTTGGGGTCTAAAATGTCAGGGCAACATTTTGGTTTGGATCTATCATGTAAAAAAATGAATCCTGCTTTCATTGCCATGTCCCTACAGATGCAGAAGTTGGTTTCTATTAGGCCTGTGCGAAGCAGCTAGTATTTGCTTTAGATTTGGATTTGGATTTGGTCAATTTGGGGGACAGTGATTTGATTCAGTGATTCAAATCACTGTCCTGAATTGATTCGGCTGAATCAAACAGGCCTATCCCCCACCCACTCTCCCAGCCCTGTAAATGGCTGCCCTGCCTGGCCCCAGCATCCCGGCTCTTTTTTAAAAAAAAAAAGCCTTGACTCACCAGTTGCTGTCAGGCTGGAGGTGGCGGGGGGTAATCCCTACTGCTCCTCACTGCCCCATGTTGTGTGGGGGGCTCTACCGTGAGCCCCCAGAAGCCCCAACAGCCACCGCAACAGCCAGTGAGTGCAGGTTTTTTATTGTTATCTTTTTTAAAGAACCAGGATGCTGGTGCAGGCGGGGCAGCCATTGACAGGGCTGGGAGAGCAGGCTGGGGATTGGGGCTTGTGGCAGAGCCAACATAGCGCGGGGCAGTGGGGATCACCCCCCACCTGGCAGCAGCTAATAACTGTGGAGCTTTTTTTTTTTTTAAAGAGCTGGCAAGCTGCGGCCAGGTGGGGCAGCCATTGATAGGGCTGGAGGAGCAGGCGTGGGTCAGGGGCACTCAGGAGGGCTGGGGGAGCAGACAGAGGATGGAGCCAGGTGGGGGTCCCCCCATGGTCCCCTCTCCCCTCCTCCAGGCCGCCCCCGCTCCCTACTTACTGGCACAGAGCCCAGGTCCAGCTCCCTGCGGCAGCGAGCGGGGACTACCCGAATTGCCGAATCTCTGAATCTTTCTCTGAATCTTTTCCGAATCAGTTTGGACCTTTTTATTGGTCTCCCAATTCAGTTCAGATTCAGAGATTCAGCTGCTGAATTGGGCCAAATCTCATCCAAATCAAATCAGCACCAGAAGCTTCACACAGCCCCAGTTCCTATATAAAGTCACAATGTCCCTTCCTATTTGTATGAGTGCAGCTCTTGCTTAATCTTCATACACAATCCTTCTGAGACTCTGAGAGGCTGGTGAGCTCTCTTTCCTGTTATTGTTCATCTCTGTGCTGCTCAGGCCTTCTGAGTTCTGTCTGGGACTTGGAACAGAAGCACTAGATAACATCCAGCCTTTCTCACGCTATTTCTGGCCAAACTGTGACCTTGGCCCTAATGTAAACCACACAATAAAGCTGAGATCTCAAGCCAACTTTTTCAGATTTGAGAAGTTCACAAAACATAGAAAAGCTTGGTGGTTCCCAATTCCAAACTCATTTAGTCATAAATGTATTTGCTGGGATCAAATTTTTATATGAGTTTTAATTAAAAAGTGAAAATCCCTCTGTTTTCCAGAAGCAGTGAGGGCCAAATAGTGCCAAGACCAGTGGGCAATGAGGACTGGGTGGACAGTGTCATCCCTTCTCCCCACCATGCTAGTGCATATTACTCCAAAAAATCCATGGAAGCTTGAGGTGAAACCATGGTGCAGCCACATCAAGATTTCATAGATTTCATAGATTTCATAGACATTAGGGCTGGAAGGGACCTCGGAAGATCATCGAGTCCAGACCCCCGCCCGAAGGGCAGGAAGTCAGCTGAGGTCATAGGATCCTAGCAAGATAAGCATCCAAATTTATCTTGAAGGTGTTCAATGTAGGTGTTTGAACCACCTCCAATGGCAGGCTATTCCAGACCTTGGGGGCTTGGACAGTGAAGAAATTCTTCCTTATGTCCAGCCTGAAATGGTCTTGCAGGAGTTTATAGCCGTTCGACCTTGTCATCCCTTGGGGTGCTCTGGTGAACAGACATTCCCCCAGATCCTGGTGAGCAACCCTGATAAAGTTATTGGCGGCCATCTGATCACCCCTGAGCCTGTACTTTTCCAGGCTGAAGAGCCCCATGGCTGTCAGCCTGTTGTTGTAAGGTCTGGTTTCCTGACCTCTGATCATGCACGTGGTTCTTCCCTGGACTCTCTCAAGCTTCTCCACATCCTTTTTGAATTGTGAAACCCAAAGCTGAATGCAATACTCCAGCTGCGGCCTCACCGAGGCTGAGTACAAGGGGAGAATGATGTTCTGGGATTTGCTTGAGAAGCATCTATGGATGCAAGCCAGCGTTTTGGTTGCTTTACTAGCTGCAGCATCACACTGAAGAAGGATAGTGTTTCCATGAAGCATAATCTTGCCCCTCATTTCCTTTGATGTGAGGTTTGGGGCCTCTCTTTTGAAGGGCCATCACTTCAGTTTAGCCCTCCCAAATATAAAGGATAAGAGACAACTCCTTAGCTTCAGTAAATCCATGGAACTCTACTGACAGCAGTGCTGATCTACCCTAGCTGAAGATGTTGACCCTCAACATTTAAGACACTACACCTGGTTTCCCCCTATTAACATGACTGAAGTAACTAGTCAGAACAATGACTCAATAGCCAAGCATAAAGCAGCTCAAACAACAAATAATATTTTTGATGCAAAGCAAGAGGCTGTTTCTACAACATCCTTTTGCCCTGTCTACAAATAGGTTGTGTAATGTTCTGACTATTTTGGTTGGAAGGACATAAAATGATATGGTACATGCCCTGGCAAGGGCACAGTTATGATGATATAAAGATGCTTGATGAGAATAAGCCACATCTGTATAAAGCACTTTTATACCAGTACAACTGCCCTGAGTGGAAAAGGATTTGAAAAACCACCAAGCCAACATTTGGGTTCCCAGAAAGCAGAACTCCAGGGCGCATTAGAATTCTGATTAAATTTCATTTCTGTTTTGACTGGAGCTCAAAACTGTTTGGATCCAGATGTAAACATTAGTATTTTTTTTTATGCCGAGCAAGAAAAATATCATTTGCTGCAATTTTCCTGGAAATGAAGGAACAGTGAAAGATAGCAGTGCAGTTTCAAGTTCCAGCTGATTATTGGATTCATTAGAAATGGGCTGTCAAACTCTGGAGAAAGCGGGCTAAGAGCCTTTCTCTCTTCATGTGATTTTTTTTCTTTTTCTTTGCAGCAGAGTTGATGTTTTCAATTATTTCAAAAGCCATTATTCATTTTGTTGGTAAACAAGTTTGCACTTGTTCCTGGCTCTGAGCTCCCACCCATCAGCTTTATCCAGGGGAGATAAAGAAAAACAAAAGCAAAGCTCAAACAATGAAGTCTCAGCAGTGGGTGAGGCCAGCTATTATTACGTTATTTCAGGCTCAGAAAGGTCATTTGTGTTTTCCAAGTTGGATTTATTTCTTACGCTGATTTCTAATATTACCTTGCATGTCTCAGGATGTCAGGGAAAATGTTTCGTTTGGGGTCTAAAATGTCAGGGCAACATTTTGAAAAACATTTGGCATTGGTCTGACTCTTGGAGTCTGTGGTAAAACTCCCACTGACTTTGTAGCTGAGTTAGGCGAATGCCAAACACTTTTGAAAATCGGATCCCTAATTTTGTTGTCTTTTCATTCTGGAAAGATGGATGCACACACACGTGTGCACAACACATCCGCGTGCATGTGTGTGTGTAATATATCCTCATCTCTATGTGTTAAATAGAGTGTTACACAGAATAAGCGAAAAGGAGTTAGAAATCCTGGGGCACTTGTACACGTGACGGGGGTTTAATCCTCACTAAACTAAACAGGTTTATTAAAATTAACATGGTGTGTTTTTAATCTGTTCTGTCACTGTGTACAAATGACAGCTTTAAAACTGAATAAAGCTCGGTGTCCTATTCACAGTCAATTACAGCAGGCGGTGCTGCATAACAGTCTCTTGGTGCTCAGTCACAGTGGGGGTGGGGAAAGGGGGGTAGGAAACTGCTAATCCCCTAACTCCTGGAATGCATCCCCTGAAGCTGCAGCTGCCCACAGGGAGCCCAACGCTTGCCCCTAGCCCTTGGCCCTGACCCAGCTGGAAGGGAGGAGATCCGCACTGCCTGCCCTGGATGGCTGTGGCTAGGGTGCCCCCCTGTGCCATGCTGCCCCTGCCTCCCCAGAGGGTGACTTGATTGCCAGGGGCACCATCGCCCCATAATCTATGCCTGCTTAATGCAAGCAATATAAAAGTGCTTGGCTGCTTTCCACAGGTGGCCAGGAGCCATTTTCATTCTCTGGTTAAAAGCAAATTATGGCTGCCCAGTCCCATCACTGCAAGCAGCAGGTAGCCCCAGGAAGTAGCTGCCACATGCCCAACATTGCCCTGGCCAGGGTGCCCATCTGGCCTATGCTGCCCCTGGCTTCCCAAGGGGGGACCTTGATATCCAGGGGCACTGTTGCCCCTTAATGCACTCTTGCTTAATGCAAGGAATATAAAACCTCCTGGATGCTTTATGCAGGCAGCTGGGAGTGGTTTCATTCCCCTGTAAAAAGCAAATTGCGGTTGCCTGGTCCCAGCACTGTAGGCTCAGGGTGCCTGCCTGGCCTGTGCTGCCCCTAGTTTCCCAAGGGGTGCCTTGATTGCCTGGGGCACCATCAGCATATGATCTGCCCCTTCTTCATGCAAAGACCATAAAACCACCAGGGGCCAGAGTGGTGCAGATGGGCCAGGCAGGAAGCTCAAGAAGTGTCTTGCCCTGTAATGCCATCCTAATCCAATCTACATTTAGCACTGGCATAGCTGGTGAGGAAATGAATGCAGACAGAATTGGCCCTTTATTCCTTAAGCCATTGTACCTGCCTTGGTCATGCTGCCCCTGGCTCACCAGGGGGGTCCTTTGTTGCCAGTGGCCCCATCTTCCCATGATAATCTGCCCCTGCTTAATGCAAAGAATACAAAACTGGTCAGCTGCCTTTTGCAGGTGGCCAGGAGTGGTTTCATTGTCCACTAAAAAGCAAATTGTGGCTGCCCACTCCCAGGGCTGCAGGCAGCAGGCAGCCCTGGGAAGCGGCTGCCACCTGCATGGACATCCTCAGCCACCTATCATTGCTTGGGCCAGGGTGCATGCCTGGGCCATGGTGCTCCCGGCTTGGCAAGCGGGGTCCTTGA
>NW_017729009.1:19129617-19131811 GCF_001723915.1 Gavialis gangeticus
CAGGCAGCAGGCAGCCCTGGGAAGCGGCTGCCACCTGCATGGACATCCTCAGCCACCTATCATTGCTTGGGCCAGGGTGCATGCCTGGGCCATGGTGCTCCCGGCTTGGCAAGCGGGGGCCTTGATTGCCAGGTGCACTGTCAGCCCATCATCTGCCCCTGCTTAATGCTAGGAAAAAAACCTGCTCGCCTGCTTTACTCAGGCAGCCAGGAGGGAACAGTTTCATTTCCGTCTAACAAGAAAATAGCGGCTGCCTGGTCACAGAAATGCAGCCTTTAACCTGGTTTATGCAAAGAATTGATAACCGCTTGGCTGGTGAACATGGGCGCCTGAAAGCAGTTCCATTTGTTGTTCAAAGCACATGGCGGCCACACAGTCCCAGGAGTCCCCAGGTCCACAGGTCCTCCCTAGGGAGGCTAGGGTTGTTGGGCAGGACTTGGTGTCAGGCATCTGTTGGGGATGGGGAGTCTCTCTGCCAATCCCTCCCCCCCTGCAGCCCTTCCCCCCCGCCCTGGCAGTGCCCCTCGCTGGTGAGCTGCCAGCATGTGTGGGTGGGGGGTGTGGAGTGGGGAATTATTAGTTTTTCCTGTTTTATCAGTCTTACCAGCCACTCTACAGGTCCCTGTGTCAACTGCTGTTGATTTGGCAGTGAGGAGAACAAAGCCATGCAGTCTGGCTTGAGGACTTGCTTATCGCCTGCATTGAAACAAAGGCATGCCCATCAAGCTTATGCAAGTCCCTCCCCTTGCCCGATACACATGGAACATAAAGGCAAGCACAGAGAAACCTTTATTTACATAATTAATCACAGTTGATATAGTAAGCATAATTTCCATAATTTAGCGATTCACTCCAAAACAGCATTTACAACGTAACAACAGGCAATAAGCAATAATCAACAACTTTTATAATGACAAGCAAAAATCAATAATCAATAACTTTTATAACAGTTAAGCAATAAGAATTCTAACTTTCTGAACTCAACTCCTGTGCTCTTCCCCTTGTACACAAATGCCTCCTGGTTTCCAAGCTTGACTGCCATTTTCTCCCACTTGTGCAGGAATGCCTCCTGCCTCAGTGTCTGTCTGAAAAGTGTGACATGCCTGCCTGGCAATCTTGCAGAGCCACACAGTGCAGGTACTGATGGTCCTGACAATCCTGTCTGTCCAGGCATCATTGACAGTGTGCCTATCTAGCCTTCATCTGCTCAGTGTTGTCATACCAAGCAGAGCTGAAAATGAAGAAATGCTGGTATTAGAGTATTTTTGAGACCTCTGTACTCAGCAAATCTTGTGAGTGGATAAGTAGCATTCAGGCAAAAATGACTGAGAAGGGGTTGCCTGGCTGTGGGGGGTCTGCTCTCTTCTCTCCACAACCTCAGGCATCTCAGATCAATATGGGGTACCAGTGGAATGGTGCCTTCAGTTTATAAGTCTTGAGGTGGATGGTTCCAGGCAAGTTCCCCAACTCCTAACCCTGTTTTTGGTACATAAAGTTTGGACACTAGACACGCTGGCTCCATGATGGCAACTTTCTATCTTATGGCTGTACTTGTGCTGGGAGGTTTTTTTACAAGTTTTGGTGCCAGAAATATCTGCAAAGCTAATCAATGAGCCATGTACTGATGTCTAGGCCCATGATGGGTGCTCACCTGGTCCCTTTTGGGGCCTGGCTGCAAATCGTTTTTGGGCCACACAACACCATGGCTCTGTGTCACCAAGAGAATCTCCTAGACATCCCTGGCCAGAGTCTTGAGCATCACAAAGCAAGTCTTGGTGGTGCTAGAGTTTCAGTTGTCTCCCTCTAATGCCATTAAATAGGTCAGTGGATTTATTCATGCCCATGGTCTCATGCATTAATCCAACAGGGGCATGGAATTAATAACTGCTTTGCCACTCTAAGTGGGTGGTTGCCGAGCGTGGTGTCATTTCGCATTTAAAGCAGTCTGGGGTTGTCCAATTCACGGATTGCAGGTTCTAGCATGCAGGCATCATAGCCATTTTTCTGTTGTGTAAGACTCCCACCCCAACCTGAGCTTCAGTTTTATCAGGGCAGACATTTTTCATGGTTTGCCCTGATGACTCAGGCTTCAGGTACAGTTCAGACCTGAGACTTGTGCCTGTCCCAACACCAGGGAAGGGGCAGGCAGTGATCAAGCGTCGCGTGATTGTCATTGGTGACTCCATCCTGAGAG
>NW_017729009.1:19131822-19133972 GCF_001723915.1 Gavialis gangeticus
CTTCTCAGGTCCCTTCCGACCCTAGAAACTATGAAACTTTGGATGGTTGGCTGGTGGATTGGTTGTTTGCGCAGGGGACATTGGGAGCAATGGGTCACCGAGTTTGGCAAAGGCTCTTTTCCTCACCGTGACTGCCCAGAATCGCCCCTCACCCCCAGTGGTGCCAAGCCATTCAGAGCACGCCACTCACTGGTTCCAGCATAACATGTAACAGTTGCAGAAAGTTTTTTTGTAGAACATAACTCTCCCACAATTTTCTTTGTAGCAGGAAAAAAAGACTGTTCCTGGCTGCTTGTGTAAAGTGCGTAGGCGGTTTTATGTTCCTTGCGTGAGGCAGGGGCAGATTATGGGCCAACGGTGCCCCTGGCAATCAAGGCACCCCTTGGGGAGCCAGGGGCAGCATGGGCCAAGTGGGCACCCTGGGCAGGGCCATGTTGGGTGGGCAGGGGTGTCTGTGGAGGTGAACAGAAGATTGATTCATGTCAGGCTGGGCTGCTACACCTGGTGTCTGAAAATAGCCACAACACACAAATACCTGCAAATCGAAGCAACGTTTGGTGGACAAAGGGGTTCATTCAACGTGAATTCACACATACACAGGACAGATCAAAGGCTGCATCATTGCAACTTGCGTTGATGCAAACTGAAATACATCAGGATGTGGTTTATTTTGCATCACAACAAACTCATTTAAAATGCAAAAAACCCTGTATGTGTAAAGTGTGATGCTATTAAACCACAAAAAGGGTGCGTTTTACTCAGCTTATCTTACCTGGGGTAAAAAATCCAGTTTCAGAATATACTTGGAGGTTCTAATTAATGTTTTCTAAAACTGTAGGTCCTCCCAGGCTTTAGCAGACTAAAATACAACTCATTTTGTCTATAATAGTATTTTTGAATGTACTAGTTAGAATGTATTAGCTAGCTTACCATAAACACCATCCTCCCCTTTATTCCCTGGTTTTTAGCCTAGTGTAGATGTAGCCGCCGAGGTCTCCAATTGTAAATATCTCCTTAAAAATGCTACTGCTAAGATCCCCTAATCTTCCAGACAAGATAAAATCCTGCAGTCCCATATCACTGTTTGCTTTCTCCTGTACCCTGCCTTTCTACATTATCAGCTTAGAGTAAGCCGATAAAAGCAGAGTACAATAAATGTGTTCTCACTAGTTCTTCTAAGGGCAAGAATATTTTCTCTGACTTTTATTTAGTGTCTCCTTTTACACATGTTATCATACTCCCTGCCAGTGTATTTTACCACAGGGAGGAGCTGCTCTAATGTAAGGGTGCGTACTCTACATCTCTCTTTGCTGAGCGTTCAGTAGCATGGAAGTGATGTTCTCGCTTTCATGGTCCAGAAAATATGCAAGAGGAGCATTCTTGTGGGTGATATCTTTTATTGGACCAGTTGCATGAGTACTTTTCATTTCCTTCTTTGGTGTCTCTGTTTGCCATAGACCGGCATAAATCAGCTACCCATCCAAGCTCCCTTACCCTGCAGAGCAATTTCCCACCCCTCTCTCAAAACACAGTGACACATCCCCAAGCATCTCCATTGGGTTCAATATTATCAGCAAACATCAGTGTGCTTTTTTTTTATACCACAGCTGTCCAGGTGGTGGATCTGGGTCTGGATGATTTTATTTGATATGCAATTGAGGCTCTGTAAGTTTTAGCTCCATGAATGGAACTGAGTCACACCCATACAGTTCTGGGCTCGGGCTAACTCATGAATACTGCTCATCTCTACTATGCTTGAGCAGCTATGCTGCTTCTGCTTCAGGAGCTGCTAGAGCATGCTTGATGGATTTATGCAGCAGCCTGGCAGTGGACCACAAGAGAGGTAGGAGTGGGGCCATGCATGGGGTGGAGGGGAAGGTTTGGGTGCTGTGGTAGGCTATAGGACTTTGCATGGGACTGAGAGGAGTGGGCTGTGGGACTGTAAATGAGGGTGAAGGACACTGGAGAGGGATGCAGTTAGGATTGGGGGTAATGTAGGATTATGGTGCAGGATGTGGGGTGGGGCTGCTGGGCATTGGATGGCTGGGAAGTGGGGTGTTGGGGTAGTTTGAGGGCAGTGGGTTAGGCTCAGTAGCATGAGACAACTGGGATATAAGGTGTTGGATATGGAGGTCATGGGTGAGGCTTCT
>NW_017729009.1:19134018-19147663 GCF_001723915.1 Gavialis gangeticus
GGGTGTTGGGGTAGTTTGAGGGCAGTGGGTTAGGCTCAGTAGCATGAGACAACTGGGATATAAGGTGTTGGATATGGAGGTCATGGGTGAGGATAGGGAGTATAAGGCAGTTTGGATATAGGGTGCTACGTAGGCCCCTGCTACTTGTTACATATATCACACAATTCACTGGTCCCTTGTGCAATAAACTTAGACCAGCCACACGTGCAAAGTAATTATCACACCATAAAAATGACTGTCAAGCTAAGAAAAGAGCCAACCAGCTACAAAGTCAATGCTTGATATATGTGTAACAACTTTACAGCTGGTTTCTATCCAGCTGTAATTTGAACATGTAGCAGGGCCCCTAGAGATCAAATGAGCAATGCCCAGAGCTGTTGGGGAGAGAGCAGAGGAGGACACTAGGTAAAGGATGACATTCCCATGCCCTTGAAACCTGCAGGAGTTTTTCTACTGCCTTCAGCAATGCCAGGGGCTCACCCAGTACATCTACAACTGGTGTGTATGTTCACAGAGAGGGTAGACATTCGTATGTTAAGATAAATAGGAATGGTGAGAGAAACTGCCAGGGCCATAATAAATGGTAAGACATTTTGAAATCGTAGGAGCCTTGAGGCATTATCTTCCCCAGAGCTCTCAGGAACACACTCCATGCCACATGGCATTGCTTCTTCTGCAAGATGCATATTGCCTAGAGCTTTTCAAATGGTCTGGGGTGAGATGGGTCCCCCTGGCAGTAAAGAGACACTGAGCTGTTGCTCCATGGCCTGAATTGAAGGAGGATGATCCCTTCTTTGCTGCTACAGACTTCCTGATGCACTCTTCATTTGTTCTTGAATTGTTCTTGAATTCATAACTTGCACTAGTTAGCCACATCTAGGCACAGCAGACCTCCTTTCTTAGGCTGCCTCATCTCATCTGCTCACCATTTTTCCCAGAGTCTCTGTCTGTTGTAAACTTAGATTTTCTTTTTTAATTTAATTGTCTAGGTTTGGGTTATTCTGGGCAAATCCCAAGCAAACATGTAAGAACAAACACATTAAAATTATCAATATTTTCAGGGGGTAAAAATAATTTCTTGACCCACTCTAAGCTAAATACATATTTTCCTTATGCTGTAAATGAACATATTTGTGCTATGTATGTAAGAAGTTGCCTGTCACATGCGATTACCTGGTTGAAGGTCTGTGCATTGGATTTTGCATTAGCAGATTACTCTTTGCACTGTATCTAATTGTGCAGAGTACTCAGACATATTAAATGTTTGTCTGAGAAAAGAACATTTTGGATAATGTGTTTGCTCAGTATAAATCCATTCTTATCAGACACAAAAGGTAACAGAATTTTCCTTCAAGGTATGATGTGTCTTTCCATCTTTCTCTCTTTCCTTTTTTTTACAGCAGAACTACTTGCTCTGCATCTTTTTGTCCTCAAGAGATGTGATTTAGGAAGAAGACAGGAGTTAGAATGATGGCAAGGTAACCTTAATTTCTAATTCATTACCTCTAAAATTAATAATAGCAGTTGATATTAATCCAGGTTTATTGACCCTGTGGAAAAAAAAGGCTTGTTGCCCTGGATAAGATTAAATCTAAGAACCTGATTTAATTAGAAAAGAAGATTGAAGATCTCTAGTCATTCTTGATCTG
Organism: Gavialis gangeticus; assembly: GCF_001723915.1. Classification (NCBI taxonomy): domain Eukaryota; kingdom Metazoa; phylum Chordata; order Crocodylia; family Gavialidae; genus Gavialis; species Gavialis gangeticus. The sequence goes on from NW_017729009.1 coordinate 19,135,668, forward strand.
AGCTCCTAGTCAGGCGTATTTTTCACAAGACTGGGAAGCTGTATCCCACAAACTCTTAGTATTGAACTCTTTAATACTTTCAGTGGCCCAGGTTATATTTATGAGGTTACTACATGTAAATAGCAGCGTGCTTATTAATGACTTGGCCCTTCTAGTAAAACTCCAGGAACAAACAATACTTTTTAAATTGGATTCTGATGGCACAGTGATGCAAGTCTGAACACAAGAAAATCAAGATCCACAAACACATGCAAGTGGTGTAGTTCATTTTTATCCATCTGGTTCCTGCCCCGCTTCTTCTGCATCAGGTTGCTGAAATAAGGAAGAGCCTCTCAGCTGTTTTCCATGGATTTTACTTCCTAGGGCATTGCTTCTCCCGTCAGCTGGAGCTCACCAGTGGTCCAACACAGCTGACTGGTGAAGTAACATTTTTGAATAAAAAATATAGCTGAAGCTGCTTGTTATGGCTCTGTATATTGCCAAATACTTAGCAAACCCTATTCTTTTCAGGGAGGTAAAGAGCCTTATCCTGAAAGTATCCACATTTGATGTTAATGTAGAGCCTTAGCCCTTAACCTGGAACCTATTGTGTTCCCTTTATTAGTAAACCTTTCCTTTAGAAGCACCTTTATATACAATCATTAATTACATTGTCAAGGCTTATAGATCATGCAGCAATATTAAGTAGACTTCTTTATGAAACATTCTAATAAGAACAGTATTTCTCAAATAATTTTACTTTGTATTGAAAGTACAGGAGTTTGGCTGCTTCCATAACAATGACAGGAGGTAGGAGTTATTGCCTGTGAGACTGAAGTGCTGGAACTGCAGTGATCTGGAAACGATCCTATCTGGGATACTGTAGGATTATCTGTGCTAAGATGGTACTTGAGCAGGTTTGAAATGCTAATGTTTACAATAACTAGCTCCATGTTTTTTAATATCTCTGATAATGCACAGAATTTCAATATCAGCATGCCATTGATTTTATAATTCTTCCTTGCCTCCCTGCCATCCCTTCCATAGGTTTCCACCTTTCTTCTCTTTTTTTTAAGGACTTCAGACATAGGCAACACACACACAGTCAGAAAGGCCATTTGATGTTACTGTGCCCACTTCTGCTTAACACCGCATCCTGGTTTCAAAACCCAGGGGGAAAGAGATGGTGGAATCCAGATTTTAGATCTCCGTGCTAGGCAGCAATGCTTCATTCCCTAAGGATCACCCTTTAAAAAAAAAAAAGTAACTGCTGGTTTATCTTTATAAAACAGGGATCATTTTATGCTTACAGTTCTCTCTTCACATATAGGAAGGGATTTTCAAAGGCATAAATGGCAGTTAGGCACCTAATACCCATTGAAAAGTATCTGTAACTTCAGTCAAATTGCCCCAGGGATAGAATTGTTCATTGCCTGCATGAAACAATAATGTAGCACATTATTATTGCCTACATTAAGATAGCTCCCAGAAGGGCCATCAGGATTGGGTACCTTTATGATAGGCACTTTACAAACTCAGAGGTAGACATAGTTTCTCTCCTTTACAGCTAAGAGCCTGGTGCTGGCCCTGATGCTATCAATATTCATTTTTAAAGTCAAGCTAGCAAATAGCATTCTTTATTTCAATCACAGCGCTCACATGTTTGTTGTCAGATATGTGCATAACTGCCTTGCAGGATCAGGGCTGTGCTGATATCAATGATGTTCCCAATAGTGATTTGCCTAAATAGGTCTACTCTGTAATCTGCAGTTTGGCAGTGACTGCAGTGTAGACACGTGATGGAAAATGCTTACCCTTTGATAGGTTTTATTCTCATGAAAGGAATCCCATTCTCCAGAAAGACAAATTAGATGAAAGTTTTGCTGTTCTCTATTAGGGCATTTTCTTTGTAACTTTATTATACCAATATGATTACCTATTGATTTTATCCTTATCTACCTAATGCAATTTTCCAGCCCTTTGAGACTGTCCTATTTTCTAATGCATGTGAACTTCCTCCTGCCATATCCAGCTAGTATGAAAATAGCTAGGACCGAAATGTAGATATCTGATTGTACGGCATTGCCTGTTGAAGCATAAGACACATGGGCTGGAATCCTTTCCACAAATGATTGAAATAAAACATAAATGCAGCACACACTCTTCTGGGGGATAAGGTGATGGTGTTGATTATGAGTTTCTCAAATTCTACGGACATGTGGTTTTCTACTCTGAGATGCCTTCCAGTGGCAACATACCCAAGGCTTGCTTGCATTGATGTTGAAACAAATGTTTGATTTTTTTTTTAAGAACCTTCTGCTCTGATTTAACCAGTCTCCCAAAATACTCAGTAATAATGTAACTTTATGCTGTGCAGTTGAGCAAACATGTTTCTTGCTGTTGTGTCAAGGCATCATGTATAATTCAAACGCTATTTATTAGATTACTGGAAATATTCAGATTACATTTTTTCTAAAATTGTGTACAGCAGAACAAAACCAAATGAAGTTAAAGTGAAAAATTCACTTTAATTTCAGCCTGTAAAATCAGATGCAATAGTCTGTGTGCAAATGGATTAACATGCCAAAAAGATAACTTGAGGCTAGAAGTGTAACATCACTCAGTAAATTAACATCAATAATTATAAGCTGTAAACAGTAGCAGATATAATTAAGATTTGAGGCCCAAGGGTTGTGTATGCCTAGCTGCAGCTGACATCATCAGACACCGTAATCTTGATGTCTGAGTCCCCTCCGGAGACAGCAAAGTTACCAGTGTTACACTACATGGAAATAATAGGCCAACACGTTAAAAGCATTTGTAAAGTTTCTCTTTCTTTTTAAAAAACACAAAGAGGGCCTTTTTTAAATATGTAAGCATTAGTCTTCTACTGTGATTAGTATGATTCTGTTGTTGCCTTAGGGTCATTCTCCAGCCAATGATGTATCAGCCCTTCCTGTACAAGCCATTGTTTTTCAGAGGGTTAAATTACACTGAGCCATCAAATTTCCCTGCAGCCAGCAAACTGGCCCAAAAGATATGAGGAGGATATTGCTTTCTTAAATTTGAAGGTAGATGGAAGTAGAGGGAGGTAATATCAGTTGTGGGTTTGTGAGCTGTAGGAAAGGAAATAAAAACAAAAAAGATATTTGGGTTTGGATTTGGAAGATACTTTTTTCTCCTTTGATTCAAAAGTAGAAAATAAAGAAGGTTTGGGTCATGCATTCTCCTGTGGAGCTATGGCTGTGTTGAGGATCTGTATTATTTGTATTTAGATGAGGTGTCAGTACTTTGCAGTCCTTACTGGAAATGAACAACGTTGCCTATTATAAAATGAGTCGCATCCAGCGACTGTAAGTGAGCCAGACTACTGCTATATGTTAATGTTTGCAGGGCCACAAAGTACATTTAGCACAGTCGTATTTAGGATGCAAACAGTCAACATAATCTATGTTAGTGACTGAAAGTACTGGTAGTACAGGGACAAAGTGTTGGTACAGTCATGCCATGCATGGCCCAAGTCTGGTAAGCTGACGAGCACTTTGGATTCCATAAAGTTTTCAGCTTATATCTGACTTTATGGGTATGAATGGCTACTGAAATCAATAGGCTATGCTGGTGCTTAAAGTTAAGCATATCCATTTTGGGGCAGGAGGCTGCGGGCCCTGGTCCTGGTGCACCTGGGGAGAGTGGAGGGCTGCAGATTGGGAACGATGGGCACCAACAGGGCCGGGGGGTGGGTTGGGAGTGAGGGGCACTGAGGGCAGGGGGGGTTGCTGCAAGTTGGGAATGAGGGGCCATGCTGAGGAAATGGGGTCATAAATGGGGTCACACGGGGGAAAGTTTGGGAAGCACTGATGTAATGGAATGAAGGCAGCAACGGGGAGATCCGTCCCCTACTAGCAGCAGTAACACAGACAAGAAACAAGAGGCTGGTTTAAAGACCCCCATGCTTGATGGACTATCACTTAGCTCTAGTAGTCCATCAAATTTCATAGATTTCATAGACATTAGGGCTGGAAGGGACCCCGGAAGATCATCGAGTCCAGCCCCCCGCCCGAAGGGCAGGAAGTCAGCTGGGGTCATAGGATCCCAGCAAGATGAGCATCCAATTTGCTCTTGAAGGTGTTCAATGTAGATGCTTGAACCACCTCCAATGGCAGACTGTTCCAGACCTTGGGGGCTCGGACAGTAAAGAAATTCTTCCTTATGTCCAGCCTGAAACGGTCATGGAGGAGTTTATAACTGTTCAACCTCATCATCCCTTGGGGCGCTCTGGTGAACAAACGTTCCCCCAGATACTGATAAACTTGTAGGTGGTCATCAGATCACCCCTCAGCCTGCGCTTTTCCAGGCTAAAGAGCCCCAGTAAATGCATGCAATACAAACCAAATTTAAAAAAATTGCTAACAGGTGAGATGTAGCAACCTACATGAAACCTGGTTGGAGGAGACAGGTTCAGTGGGGAAGAGCTCATAGGAGGTACCATGATATCAGTGCATGTGGTTAAAGCAATAGGTTGTCTGCAGCACACACATAACATTTTTTGGAATAAAAACCAAGTTAGATGTACCAGGAGGGATGCTTTAAAGGTATTGCCCAGCATATGGCTCATAAAATAATTTTCCCAGAGGCAGTAACTTTACAGGGGGAGAAGCCCCAATCTTTTCTATCTTCTAGCCATCAGCTGCCACCCTGAGGTCAGGAAAGCATATGGTAATGAGAACTGCCTGGATTCTGGATGACTAGGAAATAGGTTAAAGTGCTACTTTGTAGCACTTTACAGAAGTGTGTTTTGTATGACAGGACTTAATAAAAAAATCTTTTAATCTCTGTCACTGTGGGTAGGTGGGAAGGCCAAAAGTCTAAATGTTTTAAAGGAAAATTTTAATTAGTATGCAAATGTGACTTTCTACATTAAAATGTCATTTACTAAGTAAATGTTGTTGCAGTGGAGGTTCGGGTATTTGCTCATTTTCTGTCAAGGTGCCTTTGCAGATTTCCTGAATGTAATAACAGCATTTTGAAAACAAAATGAAGTTTTCCCTTTGTTACAATGCACTGGGTATACTCCACCAAAGCCTGTGTGACTCCAATAACATCTACTGGCTTCTACTGTTTTGACACCCGTTTTGCAAAATATGTTCCCACTTGCTACATGCAGAGGCCATCTGAAACAGGGGAACAGAGAAGTACACCCCTGCATACTATAAATTTAAATCATTCAAGCATACCAACAAAATGATTACAGAAGCTATTAAAGTCAAAAGAAGTACTCGTTGAATTACTGTCAATTACCAGTGAAGGTTACAACAGTGATTAGCATTTACAGTATTTGGAAAAGAATTATGCACATTTTGATAGTTAACTAATTTCATTGTCTCAATAAAATACACATATTCCTGTCTGTCGAGGAAGGACATGAACAAGAACAGTGGTTGATGAGTTTGCCTTTCTCATAGCACATAGATAAATGATGTTCTAATATTAGAAAATGACAAAATAATTGTCACACAAAATAGAAAAAAATAAAGTCAGGACATTCTAAACACAATATTTCCTAGATGGGGCAGCTGGCAGACTTCAACCTTCACTGAAAAAATTGTGATACCAGAATATACCTTACATGGAATTTTTCATGATAAAAATGCACTGCATATGTCTACCATATATTTAACTATTGTCACAATTTGCTGAGAGTTTAGAGTCAAAGCCAAAAACTGATTAGAATATGCAACTTTGATGCTTTCAAGTAAGGGAAAGGGAAGGGAAAAGGTAATAATGCTACTGAGAGAGAAAACCCCCAAATATACAGGCAGTCCTTGGAGTTATGACACAACTGGTTCCTGAAAACTGTCTTAAGTCGAAACGTAACTCAGAACCAATTTTCTCATAAGAAACAATGGTATAAATGGGCAATTGGTTCCTGAACTCTATTTCCACCAGAAATACCCCAGAATTTTGTAGTCAATCAATTATAGATGAGTAATATAGCTACATTCATGTATTTATATTGTAAATAGCAATCATATGGATTTGGAAGGATGTCTTTGAGGTGATTTTGCTGGACTTTTTGAAGGGCTCTTGCAAAGTGTCCAAGGAAGTTTGGATAGATGTTCTCCAGGGAGATGAGCAATGCAGTGAACCTGTTCGCTGGCATGGCATTGCATTGGATCAAGTGTTGTAAGTCGAAACTGGTGCTGTAAAGTTGGAACAGGGTGTCAATTTATAAGCATTGTAAGTGCGAAGCGTTGTAACTCGAAATGTTGTAAGTCGAGGACTGCCTGTATATTCATATATATGAAGGTTGAAGGCAGACAACCTTCATACATACATACATACATATATACACACACACACCCCCCCACACACATAAATATACACACACACAAAATATGAAGGCTTTTTCAGTATCATATAGACTGCGTATTTTAGAATCAAAGAAAATGATCAGATGTAGAATGTCTGATCTCTTTCCATCTGCCTAAATCAATGCGTATAATGTGATTAGAGTTCATAGATGTTCATGTATAGAGTCAAGGGACTGTGCATTAGTATCCACTGGGTTTCCTGGGAGCCAAGAGAAACTGTGAATGTACAGACATCTTTCCACCTGGAGTATCAAGAGACTGTAGCTAGTTTTCCCTCAGTTACACTTGTGCAAATCTGTCCAATCCATTAGCACAGTACTGTGCTTGGGGAGATGCAGCCATGCCAAAGGAAATGCAGGTAGAATTTGGCCCTTCATGTATCTATTTATTTGTGTGTATACTTTTGCATCATTCCATTCATTTATTTTCTTGCCTATTTTATATTTTCACTTTCACAATCTGCAGGATTTATTGCTGCAAGCTTAAAAATAAGGTTCAATTATGACCACTGGCCAAACACCAGGTCAGGTTCTCAAAGAGTTAGGTGCAACATTGAATGTCTAATTTGCACTTGCAGTTACCACTATTGTCACCTTGGCCGGCAGCTTCAACATCTGACCCTAGAAGCCGTCCTTCCATGGCAGGGTTGAGACACATGGCAGGGAAGCTTACTCTACCCTTTCCCAGGCCTATTGAATACGTAAACACCAGACATCAGTTCCCAGCACCGTTAATTTAGCCATTTAGGTGAGCAGTACATTTGTGTGATAGAAGATACTGTAATAGACCCTTTTTTTGCATACCAGTAATTGTGCTGGTTAAAAATACCAACCTCCATTGCATATGAATGCTTTCACTGCGTTAGCAATTTTTATATCATCTTGGCAGTGTTCTAAAGCAATGAAGATTCAGACTCTTCAGTTCCCCAGAGATTCTTATAATTACAGCAGTGACTGCTGGAGCGTGAAAAAAAAAGTCATTTGGCAAAATGACCATTTTGGCGTTCTCTGTCTTATCCTCCCCTCTCTGTGACTTCCAAGTCCTGTTTGCTCAGTTTACTAGACAAACACATTGTTTGCTATTTGCCAGGGCAGATGTTTGTTTAATTCATCACCTTCTGCTTCCTTCCCTGGGCTCAGGAAAGTCATACTGTTCACTGTACTTTCATTTCTGTTTACATCACCTCCCCTTCACCAGCCAAGGGACAGGATGGGAAAAAGGACAATGGTTGCTTTTGATGCTTATTTATTCAACCCTCACAGAAAATGGCTCCATTTGCAGGAGTTTACTTGAGTTTAACCACAGTTCCCTGAATTTTATAAATGGCACATGACAGAACAGAAAGAGTGGCAGGTAAATTGTGCCTCTGTGTAAGCATGCTGCATTCAACCATTGAATATTTACACGCAAAGGACATAAAGATCTTTTAAAAGAACATAAAGATCCCAACTTGAACAGGCCCACGGTCCATCCTGCTCAGCCCTGCTGCAGGTGGTTTGGTCCTTAGGCCAGCACATGCATAGGGCAGATACATGAGCCCTGGGCCCAGTGGTGTGACCGTATCTCTCTGTACCCTTGGTACAAACATTCAGCACAAGGTTTGAGCACTGTTTGGAGGGCTTAATAATGCTAATGACATGAGCTGGCTCTCCATAAAGGAACCCATTTTTCTTCCAGTGACCTGATCACCAGGGCATAACTAACTAGATAATTTTAACGTCCTGTCAGTTCAAGACCTGATTTAAAGCTTGTTTGATTTTGATATTTACAGAAGTAGTTCCCTGAACCCCTGGGGGTTCTAGATCAGGCCCCAAATTTCCCTTTTTTGATGACTAATAAATACAGCTCTCTTGTAATTGCCCATTTGTTTGGTTTTATGCATGCCTCTTTACATTCATGCTCTGTAGATGCTTCCAGTTTCTCTAGAGCTCACTGCCCATCTGCACCTTTCATCATCACAGCAATGGCACTTACACTGAATGGAGCGCTGCTGTGGGGTGCTCCATCCGCCCCACCATCTCAGCATTCATGAGCCGGGCCTGGTACCTTGAGGGGTGTAGGAAAAACATATAAAGCTGTGTCTATGGCTGAATCGTTGAATCTCTCTGAATCGATTTGGAGGCTTCTAATTCAATTCGGAGAGATTAAAGGGTCTCCTGATTCGATTTGTATTCGGAGACTCAGCCACTGAATCGGGCCGAATCTCCTCCGAATCGAATCAGCAACCAAAGCTTCGCGCAGCCCTACCATTTGTCACAATCTGAATGCAGATAGATAATGACTAGGCAATGTTGGTTATTCATTAGAAATTGAGAAACTATAAATTTTGGCTTGTTATTTATTACTGTGGTGAATCTAGCCCAAAACAGCCTATAACTTCACAACATGGAATTGATGTGGTAGTGAGCAAGCTGGCTGGGACTGAGCTGCCTTTGATTATTTTCAAAGAGTGCCAGCTTGGCACCGTGGAGCTCTGTTTTCTGACCTAGACACTATTGCAGTTTAATCATTGGCGGCTGTAGTTAGATGGGCCCTTAGGGAATGCTGCTTTCAAGGATGCTACTGACTCATGCAGCTTCTCTGTCATGGGTTGTAACAATGGCAGCTCTATCCTTTGGCCTCCAAATCTTCTCCATGCATGCACACAAGTAGCAGAAAGTACTCGTTGTCTCTACCCTTTATCTTCCAGGGCAGGAGTTGGCAACCCATGGCCTGTGGGCCAGGTCCACAAGCATTTTCCATACGCAGAATTCTGTGCTATTTTCTTGTGACCTAAAGAAGCTGAAGCATTTCCCACACTCCTTTCTCCAGGATGATATGTGGAGAACTTAGGCCGTAACCGGATGTCACATCTCCCAGTACAAAGCCTTTTGTGCTGGGATCCCACAGACGTTCACACCCCTTGTCCTGCTTCAGGTATTTGTGAAGTATGCCAGATAAAATATGCCAAACAGTTTTTCCCAGGTCATCACCATTTAACCTAATTTTGAGGACAAGCCTGTTAGGCTGTGTGCTATCCCTGGCCTCCTATAGTGGCAGAGGAGCAATGCAGCTTGGAAGGGCTATATGTGCAAAGGGCTGTGCCACTCCTGTCTGGATCCAAGTGAAAACATGGGACAATCAAAACTACTTTAAATGAGATGTCTATTTATAGCCCTACACACCTTGAGCACCACCTTTTTTTTCACATAATTCTACCAATTGGTAGATATTACTTAAGATGCATAAGGGAGGAGGCAGAACCTGGCCCTACATGTTGTGGACTGAAGCATTGCCTTTGATTTATGAGTGATTCATGCTGATCTAGTGTGAGCATTCACTTAGAGTAAACTAAATTAGGGATGAAAAAGGGAAAGCAATTTAGAAGGGAAATCAGGAGTCTTTAAAGCAATGGCTGTTGTCTGAGAGGTATGTTAGGCTAGTGTGCAATTAGGCTTTGACTTATATCTTTCTCTGTTATTTAAAACCATTTATTTTAAGGTGATCATTTCTGTCACAACCTGATAGTTGAATGATAGTCTTTAGGGATCAATTTTCCAAGGTGGAGAATGCATAAAAGCTTGTCCGTTTCCACCCATGTGATTGCATATATATTGGCTGATTGCATGCACCTATCTGTATAATTTCTAACACTGCACCCATCACCAGGACATCGCAGCACCTGTGATGGTTCATGACAATTAGATGTGTAAGGCACAAAGCTAAAAATTGGCTCCAAGTTCCCTCAAAAAGCCTTTGAAATGAAGTGGAGCTTCATATCTTAACTTAATTGCAAAGATCTCCCATGGATCCATCCAGGATGCAGTGTCAGACAAGCCAATGCAACAAAGGATTATGCATTTGTTCATAAAGTGGAGTTTGAATTTCTTTAGTTTCGTTATCTCCACTTAAAATCAATGTAATCTCTTTATGTGATTCTATTGACAAAAGTTTAATTGATGAGACCTTGCATTTCTTCATAGATGTATTGCTAGACCTGGATTTATCCCAGTGATCTCATGCTGCACCTACTTCTACACCAAAATTACACAATAGACCAAAGTCTTCTGCTATTAGCAATGTTGCTCTCCCGTCAAAGAAACCAGGATGGTACCAGTGTAACTAGGAATGTAATTTGGCCCAGTGTTTCCTCTGCAATGTGATCAAGGGCCTTTCTGAGGCAACAACATCACTTCTTTTGATTTCTGTCCTGTCCCACACCCACACTTAGTACAGTTTCTCAGTACCATGTTTCCTGATTTTACTGCAGCCATATACTGGACTGACAGTTTCAAAGTTCAAAGATTTTTTTCTATTATAACCCTCTAAATCTCTCTTTTCTGGCCAGATTATTGCATGGCTGACTCATTTTATACATACTTTCTGTTTTGGTTCATTGCCCTAAAACTTATTGTAAACAGCACTTTCCATTTTCAATTCCATTCTCTTAAAAGATTCAAGTCTTTCCTTAATGCTGTGTATCTCAGTTTCTTCCCTTTGTTTTTTGCTATAACTGCACTTTAGTGGTGTTAGTAAACACAGATACCTTATGTTCGGTATTCTTATTCAGGACACTCAGTGTAGGACTGCTTATGAGTTTTTCAGTCATGTCGATTCTAGAGCAAAAAGCAAGCTGAGAGGCTTCCTGTTTGCGGATAATGTGGCTTTGGTTGCCCACAGTGAATCTTCCCTGCAAAATCTCTTGAGCAGATTTTCTGAGTCATGCAAGAGCTTTGGGAAGGCAATTAGTCTCAAGAAGACTGTGATCATGTACCAAAGGATAGAAGAACCAATACTTGACATCCTTCTGGAGGATACATCCCTTGGTGTTGCTGACAGTTTTTGCTACTTGGGTTGTACGATCAGCAGGCATCTTGACCTACAGACTGAACTGACTAGCAGAATTGGAAAAGAACTTCAGGCTGTTACAGAAACATGCATGGAATAACAACCATCTATCAGCTAATGTGTAGATGATAATCTATGAGACCTGTGTGTTGTTACCCCTGCTTTATGGTTCAGAAATGCGGACTACATATGCTAGACACATCAAGAGACTGAACAGCTTCCACATGAGATGTCTGCATAAGATCCTGACAATAAAGTGAGAAGACAGAATAGCAAACACAGAGGTCCTGGAGCACGCAGGACTGACACACTTAGAAACCACTATCAAGACGAGGAGTTAGTGATGGATCGACCATATCAGGAGAATGGGAGGAGAGTGTATTGTCAAGAATATTTAGTATAGTGAGATTCAAGATGGCTCTAGAAAGTGGGGTTGCCCTTTATGGTGGTACCACGATGCGTGCAAAAATGATATGAAGTCGTTCAATATTAATGTAGAAAGCTGGGAGGAGGAGCACGTAGAATCCCATCTGATCTGGAGGGAGCGTCTGGCCCTGGGTGCAGCTCAACATGAAGCAGCTTTAATCCAGGAAGCAAAGTGAGAAAAAAGAAAGCAGCATGCTGTAAACATGGACTCCAACTCAGACAGTACACGGACCTGTGTGTGGTGGGTGCAGAGATCCCACCTCAGGAACACAGCTGGGTATTCGTATCCCTCCTCTGTTTCCACCACATGAGGCGGGCCAGTAGGGCCCTGTGTCGAGCCACCCACCTCCCTGCGCCCGCCCACCTTCCAGGCTCTGAATGCCTCCCTAGGGG
>NW_017729009.1:19148239-19193718 GCF_001723915.1 Gavialis gangeticus
CCCCCTCCCTCAGGAATGCAGCCAGCTCCAGTTCCCTAAAGAGCCAGGCTGAGGGTGTGGTCCCCTGTGTGCTGGGCCCACCCTAATTGAATGGTCACAGCACAGAGATTTAAATCACAGTGTCACAGGGCAGAGATTTTTGGGGAGAAACCAAGGTGGCTTTCTGCCACACTGTGAATCTTGTAACAAGCTGTGTCCTCATCTTGATAGTGGTTTCTAAGTGTGTCAGCCACAAATGGATTCATCAGGCATCTGACCAGGCCTCTTACAAGTGCACCATGATCCAGAGGATCAACAGTTGCCTACTATAGTAGGCCCTATGACAAGTGCAGGGAAGTTTATGGAAAGCTGCAAACACTATTATATTTTTATTTAGCTGGAAAAGTAAAACCTGAACCACTCTTATGGTCACCCCTACAACAGCAATTATCGGCAATCAGTGTCTTCCACTGACAGTAAAGTCAATCAGTGTCTTCCACTGACTTCATGGGCTTTAGATCAGGCTGATTGTGTATGGATACCCTGCAGTTAACCTTTTTCTGAGTAGCAAGGTTCCAATTTAAAGTGAATTTCAGTTTCTTGTTTTTCTGCCAGCTCCTATGTTTTACACCAAATCATGTTGTCCCTATACCATAATTTCTCTCCTCAACCTATAGTTTCTCACTATAGAACTTTACACTACATACTTTAAAACATCTACAGGCCTAATTCTTCTCTCAGTTATATTTCCCCAACAGATCTGAGCCCTTTTAGTTCTGGAAGTCTATGGTGGTCTAGTGACAAAACCATTTGTCAGGATGAAAGCAAGTGCTGAAGATAGAATTTACCCCTAACTATTCTACCTCTACTGCATTTCTCTTGTTTGTCATGGCAGGACCATAGGTGCCACCAGGTTCCTGTACGTCAGACCTCGTTCCCTAACACATCTATGCTGACTCTCTCAGTGTATTCCCACATTGAGCCTATCATCACATAAGTAGATATTTTTCAAGTCATTGCTGTGCACCTTTCTCTATAATTGCTGTCTCTGCTTTGTGGCCCTTTTCCCAGTCTTTGGGAATCTCAGAGTCTAGTGGGTTTCAAAATTCCTAAAGTCATAAAACCCTTTCATATCACTTCTTCTACCATGGAGCCCCTATCCCTGGCTCCGCAGGCCGCGTGAGCTGATGCAGTGCCCTGTGACCCGGCCTGGCAGTGGTGGTGCACTGCACCCCGGCCCACTGCCGCTACACCCACTCTCTCTGTAAGACCCCTGCTAACATATCGTGTAAGCCCAGGTTCGGCAGAGCACGATGCCATAGTGCTCTCTCATTTTGTTCTTTCATCCCCTGAGAACTCCTGGAGGCACCAAATGGACTTGGTCAATGGAGCACCCAGCCTTTTCTCACCATGGCTGTCTCTTTGGATATCATAGCCCTAGCTCTGTTGCTGAGGTAAGGTATTAAGCCCTTTCAATCATCCTTGTGTGTGAAGACAGGAGCAAAATAAGGGCCATATCTGCCTTTAGAGGTACTGCAAAGAACCTCCCAGTGGGCACAACAGGAAGCCCATGTATTTCCAAAGGAAACATTTGGCCCTGTCTACCACCTCCTTATTGCCAATTCCTTCTTTGTTTTTGTAGACACACAGTTTTCTTTTACCTTCTGCTAGCAGTGAAAATAGTGTCTTTGAAGAACCCAGTGAAGTATTAGCTCTTCCGGATCCTTTTAACTGACTCCAGCTATTTTTAAAAGACTAGATCTCCCCAGTCCTCCTCCCTATGAAATGGTTTGTATTTTAAAAGCCTTCTGCATTTTGCTGATGCTAATCTTTACATCCCCCACGTATTCACATTGGCGTCTCTTGCAGTTTTCCTGTTGGGATGGATTTCAGTTGTATCGTCTCCAGTTGTTTTTTAACTTTTTCCAGCGCATGTAGTCAGCTTTCTGGTGCACTGTAGGATTCCAAATCAAAATTCCTCTGGGCAGCTCACATTTTCTCAAAGTCAAATTTCCATAAGGCTAAAAGCATTTGGGATACTTTTACTGATGAATATTTCAAAACCAGCAAAGAGTGTCCAGATTCACAGAGGCCTATGTGATGAGTACAGTTAGCCAAATGTGAGTGACTCAGGTGGCTGCCCATAAGGATGGCTACTTGCTCATGTATTTGCCTGGCTCGTACAACCAAAAGATATCCTCTTATGTAATGGTGGGATTCTCCCACTCGGTGGGTGAACACTAATCTAGATACTCCAGGAGTCTGTGTGAGCTGATGCTGTCACGGTATCAGTAAAGGCACCAGCCTCTAACACTTTAGCTAAAAAGTTCATTAGATGAAAATAGTTAGCAGGCTCTGACCCTCAAGCTGTGGTCAGGATTCAGGAAAAGAGTATGGTCATATATAAAGCAAACAAATAAATAAATAGTTTGTACTTACATACACATTTTTCTCAGCTCATTCTGTGAAAATGTGTCCTCATCTCTGAGGGCTCCTTTTTTATTTCTCCTTAACAAATAACACCAAACCATTGTGATTAAATCAATCTGAAGGGTCCAATGCACAGTAAAGGTCTTAGCCAGCTCGAAGGAAGTCAACAGCAAAACTCCCATTGACTCTGATGGGAACAGGAGCAGACCCTAACAAAAGCCAGGACATTCAGTCTGGGCTGATTCACTGGCCTTTAGTGCTTGCTGTTTGGAAGGAGAAAGTGGCACCATGGCAAGAGCTGCTGCTGTGCCTTCCTTCACTTTACATCTCCTAGCTTTTGTTCATTTGTGGTGAAGAGGCACAACAGCATATTAGTTTCAACGGCAGAGTTTTGCTGCTTCCATTTTCTGAGGTTGTGCGTTGCTTGTTTCTTTCTCTTTGTCTTGCAAAAGAAAACTGTTTATAGGAGGTTACAGAAAAGTTATATATGTATTTCTCTGGAGTCATATCAGTCCCTTGGCTAGAAATCCTGTGAGCACTGTCACTAAGGTTAACAACAAAGGACGTGGTATTGCTCTGAGTGAAATCCCCACTTGCTTCCCCAGGAGCAAAATTAGGCCTAAAGAAAGAAAAATGTAGCAGAGGAGAAACTAACTTTGGATAAAACAATAAGAGCTTCAATAACAACCATTTAGACTTGGGACCCAAGGAGACGCTGCCTTTCCTACAGGCCCCTACGGATTACGTTCATTACTTGATTTCTCTTTTAACAAGAACAATCTCCCTCTCTGTCTCTAGCCAACTCCCTCATCTCTCCTTTATTTATACTGCATCATAACAGAGATACTGGAGCTCTTCAGGTCTTTCTGAGCAGCACGCACTGTAATTAGGTCATCTTTTGAATCAATATTATGTGGGTGGTAGAAAGAAGGAGAGAGAGGAAGAAGGGGCTTCTGGAGGGTTATGGCATTTTAAAAAGCTTCTTGGAAGTCTCTCAGGTAAAAAACCCAGGAGGTTGTATTAAATGAGAAGCTTAATAGGTCCCCTCAAACAGGGAAAAATTCCTGTCTCAGCTCCCAGTGACAGTCTGATCCAGGGCCATGAAAGACAATTGGACTCTTTTCCCCATCCTCCCCCCAGAAAGTGCCATCTCTCAGTGACTGTGGCTGACTTCCTGGCAGTATAAAGGTGTATTGCTCCCCAGTTTTCAAACCTGCTTCAGCAGATTTCAGATTTTCCAGTTCCACCTCTTAAACAATCATTTCTCAGGCTTCTTCTTCCTCTTGCTGTTGCCTCCTAAACCAGGCCCCCTCTGAGCTCAAGTAGCACTATCGTTTCCTGTGCTACACGAATCATGGTACCATTCTCTTGCTGGATGTTGGACTGGGTGGGGAAAATGCACAATGAGAGAGCCATTATAATATTTTTCTAATCTGTCCTTCCTTCCCTCAACACTACGTTGGTGGGATCTGTGATGCTCTCCAAGATCTCCAGCATCCCCATACTTCAGCATTGCATTGCTTCATCCCAAGCACAAAAATCTAGTCATCCTCCCCTTCACCAGGGTGTCAATGAAAGCACACAAACGAAAGAAAAACCAAATCAAATGCACAATAAAAGATCCACAAATACATTTCTGCTCAACCATCCAAGCTATTTCTGAGTACAATTTTAGGAGTTTTCCACACCCCCACTTCTGGCCACTTAAGGAGGGAGGGTCACCATTACTGCTTTGCAGAATGCACATTCATTCTCCGCTGCCTCACCTACTTGCAGGTCTTACCCTGTAGTGCAGTCAATAATGTTTCCACTGTCAGGTTTCTAGAGTTGACTTAAAAAATGTTATGGATTTTATGGGCTTTTGTCTCTCTAGGGGACTTTAAAGATTTTCAGCTGGTGCCTGTGAATTTTCAGAGAGTGGAGGTTGGGAAATAAGGACGTTTAGCATTTGGATAGAACAAAACTGTTCCAACCCATACTGTGGTGTGCGAGGGGAGAGATGGTAACAGCAGGATTCAGCAGGTCACATGTATTTATAAAGAGTGTGTGTGTGGAAACAGATCAAGAAAAAGTTTCCTCCTGCATGGAAAATTTAGACTTTTCCCGGGGAAATCAAAAACGGTAAAAAATAGCATTTTCTTGTCTCACCATTGTCAATACCCCCAATTTCAAGTTTTGGATGTTTTTTGCTCAAATATAAAAATATTTGAGGCAAATAGATGCTTTCTCTGAAAAAATCATTGTCTTGAAAGGCAGTTTCCTTTAACAAAATTATTAGTGAACTGCAGTTTAGCTTGTTGGCCTACCTGAGACAGGCACTTTCGGCTTAGTCTCTCCCTTGCGTAGGGAACCTTTCCTTCTGGATGACCACATAATGAGTGATACTTACGGGGCTTTGAGGGACCTACACTCATTCTTGGTGGACAGAAGAAGGCACTAATCTGTCTAAAGGCCTTGGAGGGGACTGGACGGGAGACGGCTCCAAAGAGCTAGCTGCCCCAGTGGTTATTATATCAATTATCATCCATGTCTGCATGTTCTTGTTTGTAAAAATGGCTTATTTCAGTTAAATTCCATATACCATATTTTGGCTTCCACTGGGAATTCACAGGTTACTGAGAATTCATTATCAGCTCAGTGCCCCAAATTCAGCTTTTAAAATATCTATTGTCTAGTTTTTGCATGTTAATTGGCTGCAGGTGTGAGCTGCCTGCTCTCTTCCATTCACATTCAATGGCTAATTTTACTTATCTTGAAACATTTTGGTTATTTAGGGTAACAAAAAAAAAAAGGAGATTATAATTACACTTAATCCACACATCTCTGCTACTCCTTCTGGGAAGATAAAATGATTTGTTTATGGACTGCATTTACTTGTAGCACAATCCTAGAACCATCCAGAGCTTTTACGTAATCAGGATTACAAAGCTGAAACAAAAAACAGTTCCATAGAGGGTGTTGCAAATATACATTGACATCTGTGGGCGGGAAGTAAATGTCCAGCATAGACTGCGGTATGTCCAGACCAAGCTTCTGTTTGGTTTTCTGTGTCCACCTTGCCTGTCCTACTGAAAGCAGTTGAAAGAGTCAATAACTGACTTAAACAGGCTTTGGATCAAACCCCAGATGCATCTGGATTAAAGGTAGAAACACTATAAATACTGTCACATAGTCTTTGCTGGGGAGCCTTTGTAGTGGCACGTATAGACAGGCAATGAGGGTATTTGCTAGGGCTGTGCAAAATTTCACCACCTGTTTCAATTCGACACTGTTTCGACTCATTTCAAGCTCGAAACAGTGAAATCAAATCAAAATGAAGGGCTTCGAAACAGCCTCGAAACAAAGCGAGGCTAGTCAAAATGTTTTGAAAGTTTCAAAATGTTTTGAGTTTTGAAGCAGCCAGCAGCCAGGTGGTGGGAGATAGGGGAGAACAAGGGCTGCGCTCCCAGCAGTAGCCGGGAGTGCAGCCCTGGCTCTCCCCACCTCCCGCAGCCAGGCTGTGGGAAGCTGATTACAGCACAGGGGAAGGGAACTGAGCCTGTTCGCTCAGCTCCCCTCCCCAGCCCTACAGTTGGGCTGGGGATGGGAACTCAGCCAAGCTGGGCTGAGTTGCTTTCCCCAGCCCGATCTAGTGCTGGGGAGGGGAACTGAGCAATTGGGCTCAGTTCCCTTCCCCAGCTCCCTGGTCCCAGGCAGCTGCACCCGGCTTCCCTTCCTCATCTGGCAGGCAGATTGGGGGCCCGCAGCCCCGGGAGGACTGGCAGAGCCCCCGCAGCCCTCCCTGGGTTGCGGGCCCCCATCTGCCTGCCAGATGTGAGAGGCTGTTTTGAGCTTCCTCGTGATAGTGAATGGGCAAAACGCTGAAACAGCCTCACTTTTTCGACGAAGTGAAATGGAACAGCTGTTTCGAATAGAAATGAAATTCAAAATGAAACACTGTTCTGTCAAAACCTCAAAACTCAAGTCAAAATACAATGGTGCCATTTTGCACAGCCCTAGTATTTGCCCAGTGGCTCAGGTCAGCCAAGATCAAAGCATATTGGGCATGTCCACACATGCAGGTATGTGTGCTTGCAACAGCTCAAATAGCAGCGGCATAAATTTGTGTTGGAGATTTGTGCTCCAGCACATGTGCGTGAACATGCACTTTGGTGTGGGGCAAGTTGTGCCACTTGGGGCAAACTGACCCTGCCCAGCTCCTCCTGGATCTTCATCCAGGGGGAGCTAGAGACTGGTCCCAGCAATATAAAAGCTGCCCTGGTGAGAAGCTCAGGGCAAGTTGCCCTCAGGAGCTTCTGAGGCCTGAACAGTTGGTATCTAGGGACACTAGTCCCTTGTGCCAGCTGGACTGCTGAAATACCTGTAACCTGGGGTGGCCCCTGCACCCTCTACCCACTGCAGCAGTCTGGCTGTGGGGGCTGCTGCCTGGCTATGACCTGCTGCCACCTGCGACAGCATGCAGCCCCATCGCTGTGCACCTGCCACACCTGGATGTGCATCGCACAGCCACCTGGGCTGTGGTATGGGCACTGTAGCAGAGCCTCCTGCACTTCTGGGCCAGCTGCCAGTGGGCCGTGTCTGCACATTTGAGCTTTGTATGGCATTGCTGTCATGTCTTCTGGTGCCCCTACCCTGCCATCTGGGCAGCATTTGCCCGGAAGATGTGCTTCTTGTGGTAGCTCATTTTGAACTGTCAAAGCATGTCCTCCTGGCCCCAAATGGCCAGGTCAGGCACCTTGTCTGCCCTACAGCCAGGTCCCTGGTACTGGTCCTGGGCAGGCTCTTCTGTCCAGGTCTCGCTACTTGTCTGACCAGCAGAGATCCTGGTGTTCCCTGTTTAAAAATTGCAAATTTTATGATAAAAAACCCAAATTCTCTCATTATTCTCATTCTCTCATAAAATACCCCAAATCTGTGTTGTTCTGTGATTAAAATGAAACACAACTGTACATAGAGAGATCAGTTGGCAATGTTTTATTGATATATTTATAATTGTAAAGCAACTTGGAAGCCTACCAGTACCTCTATCATCATAATAAATGAATTCTAAAAGCTATACACTTTGGTGTCTGCTTGTTGTTTTTTTATCTTAGAAAAATCAGGGCTACCCTGCTCCCTTCACTCACTGATGTGCCAGTGCCCTGTTACTGCCCCACACTCCTGACCTGCAGCCCCTGCCTGCCCCCTGTTTGCTCTCTCCCAGCAGCAGCTCCATCCCAGTACCAGGACATGAGTCCAGCTGCAGCTGTTCCACCTGCTGCTTTGTGGCTCTGAGCAGTGCCTGCCTTTGTTGCTCTGCTCCCTGCACCTCTGCCCAGGCCACAGCATTGGCGACAAATAGGGGGTGCACCCCCTGAGATTGGCTGCCGGAAGTGGGGATGCCTGGAGAAGCTGGTACTTCTAGTTTTGCTGCTGGCTCAGTGATTGGCCACTGGGAGAACCACCCTCCCCACCGGTTGGTCACTGGGAGATCCTCCTCCTGGTTGGCAATTGGCATCTATGAATCTATGAGATGCAAGCCGCTGGTTGCTTCAGGAGCGTGCCCTACACTGCTTTTTTTTCAGTGAGTTTTTTTTTGATAGTGGGATTTCCCAGTATTAAATTCAGAGTCCACACTGGAACATTTTTCTTTGTTCCCGGGCATGCCTCTTGCAGCATCTCAAACTACTTTGAGATGCTGCAACAGGCACATGCATGCTCATCGGGATGTGCCCGTTGATAGCATCCTACTCTTCAAGCAGTCACACTGATTTCAGTGATAGTACAGAAGACAAGCAATGAATATTTCTAGCTCCTGTATCCACAAAGGTAGTACTTCTTCCAGAAATGGAATGACATCTAGGAGCGACACCCAAATATTGGTCTGTTAATGCCACCTACTACAGTAACACCACTCCCAGCTGTACTGTCTACAGGCTGGTATTTCCTAGAAAGGCAAATGGGTGTCTGAGGTATCAGGTTTTCTGTTTACTTCAGATCTAAATGACAACAATCAAAATAATTGTGCTGTAGTAGAAACATAAGAACATTGGACTGCCACCACTCCATAGATCAACGGCTCGTCTAGCTTAAAATTCTAGTAGGCCTCACTCCAAAGCTTCAGCAGATGATATAAATCTCTCATAATTTAATTTTCCATGGCAGTAGAGGTGATTTTTTTCCTGCCTTGCCTGCTGATTAGACTCCACCCTTGAAATAGTAGCATTACATTTTTTAGTTTGTTATCAGAAAGCCCTATGAGAAGCATGAGAGTTAACAAAACTGCTGGCTTTCTCTCTGCTGTAGATTTAAGTGTTTTATTGTTTTGCAGAGTGGCTGAGAATAAAGAATTGAATTAGATTTATGTTGCATGGGCAAACTTGAGACAACAGGATTTCTTGATAGGCGGACCAAAAAAGCAATGAGGGGTAGGGGAGTGGATAGTTAATGAACTCATATTTTCCTACCCCAGGTAACTGCATCCTTAGTATTCTTGTGATCTGCAGGTACTGCTTGCAGCACATTGACATTTGAAGAAGCAGGACTGCACTTCCTTAAACGGGAAAGAAAAAGCACAGAGAAATGTGAAGACATTGTGAGGTTTGTCTGTGGCTTCCCATTTAGAAAGACAGGCATGTCCGGTCCCTTCCCCCAAAACTACGCTTTAGATACTTAAAACATGCTATATGTGTGATGGTGTTTTTAAGCCTTCCTCGGAGGCATTTGGTGTTGGCTACAGCCAAGGCTGAGGACTTTGACTGGGCTGTGCCAGTGCTCCTGCTGGGACCAAAGCCGGAGGCTCCTGGCTAGAGGGTCCTGCCCCTCCACTCAGGGTCTGATCAATCGTCATATATGGGGCCAAGAAGGAATTTTACCCCATGGTCAGATTGGTTAGGACTGTAGGGTTTTTTGCCTTCCTCTGTAGCAGGGAGCATGGCCCTTTACCTGGGTAGGATGTTGGCTGCCGTGGTTCTCCTGCTTTACCTATGGCAGATTAGGGGGGTTCTGTGTTTTGTCAGGCTTGACAGTAGTCTTATGTAGAGTTTAGATTATGGCTTGTATAGAATGATTTGGATAGGGGTGATCCCATGTCAGACAGGGGGTTGGACTAGATGACCTCTAGAAGCCCCTTCCAGCCCTGCTCCTCTATGATTCTATGGATATAAGTGAAAAAATGTGAAGCTCTTGGAAAGATAAGCCCCGAGGACTTCACTTCAA
The DNA here is from genome assembly GCF_001723915.1 of Gavialis gangeticus. Classification (NCBI taxonomy): domain Eukaryota; kingdom Metazoa; phylum Chordata; order Crocodylia; family Gavialidae; genus Gavialis; species Gavialis gangeticus. The sequence goes on from NW_017729009.1 coordinate 19,157,846, forward strand.
CTACTATCATGCCCCTGTCTTGCTCTCCATGGAGAAGGGTAATTTAATTGGTCACCTTCTTGCAAGACTTGAAAAGTAAAAAATAAACCCACTGCAAAGTTATCCAGTATTGTAGCTATATCTGAAGGGGAAAATATCAGATAAACTTTTCACTGTTCATGGTTTTCTTGGAAAGTTTGTGTCTAACTTTTTCTTCTGTAAACATAAATACCGACAAAGCTTTACTGCTAACACTAAGACTTTAAACAGGTTCTCCTGACAGCAACAAGGACTGCATTTCCCATTCATGGCGCTGAGCCTGTGGTTCTTATTCTTGAAATCAATCAGTCAAAAGAAGAGAAAATAGCTATGCATCTGCACTTCTCATTAGATTCTAACCTCCGAATGCAGAAATGGCATCTCAGTAGTGAAAAGCTGTGAAAGTCATTGTTGAAAGCCTGCCGTGGCTTATTATGAATTCTACCTGTCTACCTGGCTGTAGTATTTTATTCATTCCACATGGCAGCTTTCAGAAAGACCACTTACACTGAGCGGCTTGTATCCACACTGCAGCAAACTATTATTTCCTGTTCTAAGCACACATGCACATTACCCAAATACCTTCCGCCTGCCAAGCAAGCTTTGATATGGCCATCTTTTTCCACAGGAATATCAAGTATCAGGCTGCTTTCAAGATTGCGTTCCATAATGCACTGTAACTGGCTACATGGTTATTTCCATATAACAGGAGCCAAACAACAAGCACAAAGTTAACTCAGGTCATTCTTAAACATGAGCCAGAATCAACCCCTACCTCCTCTTAAATCCAGGTGCTAGGGAAGTTCTGAGCCAATGTGCTCTTTGCAGTAGTGATGAGGTGAAACCCGGGTTCAGTGAGCTCTTGGACTGCACATCTATCATTTGTAACATATCGACCCAGGGCATCCGACAAGCATCCAGCCAGAACCTACTTTGGAGCTGAATATAACAGCGCGAATCCATGATCCTGGCAGGGTGTGCTTGCAGTGCACTGGGAGGCTCAGGAGGGAAGGCGAACATTTTTCACTTCATATATCATAGCTTCCACCTCACTGCTGGGATTCCATCAAGTCATCCAGTTTTAAAATGTTGTGGAAAATGAAATGTCTTTGGGTTATTATTTCTGGCAGTTCTGTAGTGTCCAGAGCTAAGTGAGTTGGACACCTGGGCACTGGGACTAACATGAAAGTCATTGATCTTACAGTCACTTAGGAAAAGGAGTAGGTTGTATTAACTTGTCTAGTTCTTCTTCAAATAAATTGTCCACTCCTGCCAGATGATCTGGGTTTGGCGCTGAGTATCCCCAGCACCTTCAACTTTCACAGGATCAGACCCTAGCTTAGTGTTACTTGCAAGCAGTGATCACAAAAGCCATCAGCTGTACTCCTAGCACAAGTGTCAACCCTTTGCACCTTTCCAGTCTCTCCTAGATGTGCCTCTTTCCACAAGCTTGTGACTCAAAGATGAATAGGCAGGAACAAACCTCAGGCTCATAAATGTATTGTTAAGTGGAATGAAAAGGGGAAAAAAGAAAAGTCAGCTGCTGCCTTCCCTTCGGGCTTCATTCTCTCAGGAGGTGCAGGCCTGTCTGCTGCATTACTCAGACCTGTGCTGAAGCAGTACGCTCTGATTTCACAGCATCATTGGGGCACCATGAGTTAAATGATACGCTGTGACTTAGGCATCACAGAGTATCATATGTGGTCCCGAATGAGTGCGACGGGGACATGTTAGTTTTGTCTTTGCACCTCCTGGATCCTGGGGCTGGCTGGAGCATAAATTAGACCAGCATAGGCATCTGTGCTACCTTGTGGTATCTCTATTCTATTCTATATAGTTTTTTATACAGCTCTCATCACCCCCGTAGCTGAGCAAAATGCTCACTCTTCCTCTACAGGTTGTAGCCATGTTGGTCTAAGGACATTGGCAGACAAGGTTCTTTGGGTAAGTATGATATCTTTTAAGTTGGTTTAATAAAAGATATCAGATTTACCCAAAGAACCTTGTCTGTCACTCTTCTTTTTGCAGTCAGCATGTCTTTATGCTGGGGTTGCAAGCAGAGGACACATCTGTCACATATACATTGCTCCTGTCCTGAAGAAATCCAATGGCAGGAGGTACATCTCCATTTCTACTCCTGCAGTGGTGAATAGGTGATGAGAAGGGGTCATACATCAACAGGAAGTCAGTCTCATCTATCTAATGAAAAACAATGTTGGTTATCAATATCCATTGCCAGTGTAGTGCTAGAGTCTTGCCTTTGCATGCCTAGTGGGTAATCTGTTAAAGGGCTGATAGCAATGGCTGCTGGAGTCCTATGCTTCTTAACAGACACATGTGGTTCTCTCTCAGATGGTCTTGAGAGTCTTGGTCTGCTGAAATAGCCTGCTCCATGCCAGGGAAATCATGGTAGAGAGATTGCTTTTCTGCAAGTACATAGTTTACAGTCTGGTGCTACTGTTGATGCCCATGCTTGTGGCGGCATGTTCCCCCTGTCTTTGCTGGCTTGCTCCATACCCCCCGTGGCAAAGAAGTGTCCCTTGGTTCTCTCTGACTTGGCTCTTGTTCTGAAGCATGGCAGTTAATCCCAGATGGGCTGGCATTGATAATGAGTTCAGTTTCTTTATCTGTATTGAAACATCCAGACTCGTTTCACTTGTCATCTCCTGTTTGACACAGTGCAGTTACTCATAGCCTGTGGCTTCTTTTGGGAAATGCGTGTAGCTTCAGCCCAATGGGGCTGATGGTAAAAGCAGGGAAAGTGTCTAGTAGTACCTAGGCTTTGCTGCATTCTCAACAGACTGTGAAGGGTTACTTGACAACATCAGTTGCATACGATTACCCCCTTCTTGAGTTTTACTGTGACTGACACACTGGCAGTAGTAACTCCTTCCATGTGTGACTTTAGCTCTGGTGTGTTCTCAGAATCCCTTTGGAAACAGCTTACAAGATCATGTCCATAGGGTACTTGAGTTCTCTCTTTCTCTTCATGTGCTTATAAATTTCTCCCACGTGCCCTTTGGAGATGTGCAGAAGGATGGATAGTTCTTCTCCCTATCCCTAAAATAATCACCAAGGCAGCTACGCCGGAGCTGGGCAGGGCTCATCCAGCTTCACTTCTTTTGATACCAGGTACATGTGCAGACATACTGCCATTAGAATAACCACCAGTATGTGACACTAAACTAAGGTTTGGATGCAAATGATATGAACAGCAACAGGATGACTTCTCTTGCCATAAGGTCTGTATTGGTTGGAAGTCTCATATCATAATCGTGGCATAAAAAAACGTGTATTACAGTTACTGCTATGATAATGTGTGAAATTTCTTTCCGACCCACTAATGATGCACTGAATTCTTATGTTACTTTTTAAATGGCTGCAGCAGCTCAACTGTTTGCAAATGAAAAGTTTCAATTAGAGTTTGCAGTCCATCTGCCATGCTGCAGTTACCTCTGTCACATTTATAACTCATAGTGTCAGGCAACAGTAATTCCACAACAGTCCATACAGCAGAGCACAGGAAAAATACAGTAAAAGTATCAGGATAAGTACAGAACTGAGTGAACAGTTCTGTTACCATTGAGGATCCAGTCCATCTTGGTTATTTCCATGCTTTACAACACGCTTGGTTATTTCCAGTCTTTGAGTGACTAGAAATAACAGTCACAAGCTGGCAGAGGGTAGATTCAGGCTAGGTATCAGGAGGCGCTACTTCACTGTCAGGGCGGCTAGGATCTGGAACCAACTTCCAAGAGAAGTGGTGCTGGCTTCTACCCTGGGGGTCTTTAAGAGGAGGCTGGATGAACACCTTGCTGGGGTCATTTGACCCCAGTACTCTTTCCTGCCATGGCAGGGGGTCAGATCGATGATCTGCTCAGGCCCCTTCCCACCCTACAAACTATGAAACTATAAATTAGTTTTTATAAGGAATAAGACACAGTTCAGACTGAGGGTCTGTTCGTATCACTAGATCCAATAGGGAGCCGTGCTAAATTGGGATGGTAATTTAACATTGGTTCATGATTATATGGAATGTCACTTGTGCCTTTTCTTTACCATCCCTCTCACAAGTTAATTGCATGATTATTATATTATATCATTTGGAAACGATGTGGTAAATTATAAAGTGATGCAAGTGGAAACAATAATAATTTAATTGGGCAGGATCACGGCATCAAAGGACACAGGGAAAATCCTATTAGTTTATCTTGCATTTCTCTGTGAGATGCAGGATTGTTTCTTATGACTATAATTTTCATTCTACTGTTATTAGATTGCATCCTCATAACTAAGAAAATGTGTGATGCAAATGTGGTCCTTTTTTCATTTTGGTAAGAAAACAAAGTATCTTTTGTACTTACGTAGTCAGATTAAGTCCAACTTAGATCCTGTCAAGAAAGATTCCTTTCACTCCATCATCCCACAGTACCTACAGTTATATTGCCTTTTTAATACAATTTGATTTTGCATAGATCTCTTCCTGTGATTACCAAAGTTACCACTAGGTGGGAGCATTACATTTAAACACAATGCATTTTCTATTCTTGCAAGGACACAGGAGAGGGGAAGGAGAAGTTCAAAGGTGTTCTTAAATTGTGGAACTTCTTCTGTATGAATGAGTCCTCCTGTGAATAAAATTACGAGTGAAGATGGCCTGCAGTCTAAATGAAGCATTCCAGTCATATATCGGGTATTTACAGTCGCCATTCATGTTCATCCAAGATCAAATGAACAATTTCATTTCAAGTTTCCTAATGAAATTGAAATAAAAAAAAAAAATCAGCAAAATAAAAAAAAAACTCAGAAAAAACTGATGGAAAATTGCAAGCCATTTTTAATGAGAATGTTCTTTGAAACTCCAGCTACAAAGAAGATGTGCAAATGCTTTCATATAATATTTCCATGGTCTTTCCATTGTTGTCAAAGTGCTAATGGAACTAACATCACACTCTGAGTTAACACCTAAACCTTGTAGCATTTATTGTTGAATGCTGGGTTAGGTTCCTCTTTTCTAGCAAGACTTTTCTTAGCAAACTGGTTAGGAGCATAGGTTCTAAGAGCTAGCTGCACTTTTATTTCCATTGGTTTGTTTTCTCCTAGATTCTGGCTTATGTCTACAGATGGATGTAAAAGAGAACTGGCAGATCCCATTCTTTGCCAGAATCTGTTCTTCCTGGTGAATGGCACCCAATGATTGTATGATGTGGAGTGCTTTAATAATGCATTAATAGATGTATAGCTCATTATAATAACTCTTGGTTTATGCAGGGCTTACTGGTAGGGTGGTCTAGATGCATTAAATTAATTATTCGTGTATTATAAATTCATCGTACGCTAGTGCCTAGAGGTCCAAACCTAGATCAGGGCCCAGGTGAAGGCGCTCTACAAGTCCCTGTCCTAAAGATTTGATAGTTTAGGTAGATAAAACAAACAAAGGGTGGAGAGCATTGTTATCTCCATGGTTCCCCAAAAGATGAAATGATTGTCCCAAGGATGCACCACATGTTTGATGCAGCGATGGAACAGAACTCCCATTTCTCTGAGTCCCATAAACACAAGCCCTTCATTTGCCTATAAAGAATCTTTGAACATATGGACAGCTAATAATAGCTGAATAATAAATACCAAACAACACTTAGTACTGATGGATGAAAGGTTTAAAAAAAAATTAAATTGCACAAGGCAGACATGTATTAAAAAGTTTGGGTGAACAATAGCACAGAGGGGCTGACTGCACTGAATGTTACTCTGTAATATTTCTGAAGTGTTTTCTGCAGTGCTTTTTGTAAAAGAATGGCAACGTGAATGCTAAAGAAAAACCTTTTCAAACATGAAACCATTTTTTGTTGTTGTTGTTGTTGCATTTTTTGAATGCCAAATGCCTGCTGAGTTGATCTTTGGAAGCACACAAAAAGTTTGTTCTTTGTATATGTAGATTGTTTTGGGGTATTGTTTGATTTTGCCTTTCATAAGGGTTATGTTTCTTGGCTTAGCTGGATAGTTTGTTTGTTCCTATTCATTAAAAGAGACCCTGCAGCTATCTGAAGAGGGAGTATGGTATTACATTATTATGCTCCAAAAAGTATGGATGAGAATTTGTTGTAACAATTCCAAGGTTTCTGGTAGGAGATCTTTCCGTAATATGTGCTTTCAGTCTGTTGAAGTGTAGTTAATGGTCCAGCGTTGCACTGGACTAATTAGACTAGTCTCTGACGTACAGCATTATAATATATGATAAGATAATGGTGAATATAACCTAGGCCTGGGGTAGTTCAATGTAATGGAAGATAAAGTGGACTGAAGATTGTCAGCTTCCAGACTTAATTCTTCTTTGGTTTCCTTGTCCACTAAAGCTCTCCATCATCCATACAATAGTGCTTTGGGTGCTGCAGGGTCTTATCTTTTTGCCACAGGATGATAGGAACTCCCGTTAATGTCAATGAGTTATTCATATCCTAAGGGCAGGAAAATGGGGCCTTTGGAGGGGATCAGCCTCTAAGAGGGTGTGTGCTTCATTCAAGGGACTGATTAGCTCCAACTCCCCCGGGTGTCATTGGCAGTTGATTCATTGCTCCCTTCTAAAAGCAGAGTAGTTATTCTGGCATAAACTATTCTGCAATAGTGTCCAAATAAAAGAGTTATTCCAGAATAGCTGAATTACACTGGAATAGTTGTTCAAGGATAACTGTATTGGTCAACTCCACCCATGTAGACGAGGCCAACAAGTCACTCCTGGGAAATCCTGGTGCATTTAGTCCATACTAAATTCCCTTCCAAACCAATGGGAATTTTGCCATCTTTATCACTGGCAGCAGGAGCTAACTTTTCTAGGTATGTCTCTAACTGAAAAAGGAACTAGAGCTTGTGACGCTGCAGTGTCTCTTGGTCTGTCTGTGCCTGTGTTCACCTCTTCTGAGGCTTTACTTCTTCATAGGAGTAGCCTCCCCATTCAAAAACCTGCTTCCTCTGCCACTGAGTAACTTTTCAATGGAGAAATCACGAGAGACTTCAGCCTTCCTGCAACACGGAGTGATGACAGCATAATAAAATTGTACCTTGTACAAAGTGCTCAGAAAATTGGGCGGTTGGCTTTGCTTATTCACTACTGTGAGAGAGTCATTGCATTCCACCATGCAGATACAAATACCTGCCTTAGGACTCCACTTACTGTGAGGAAAGTTATAACGAGACTGGAGAATATCTCTTTTATGCACCCCGATTATTATTTTGCTAGTTAAACATGTCCATTGGATGTACAGTTGGCTTATAGCCTAAGTGTTTCAACATGCACTAGTTTAAGTTGCGATGTGTTATGCATGTATCTCTATGATGATACCTGGTTACATGACACCAAGGAAAAGCTAATAAAGTAAAGTTAATACAACTGGGTCAAATAGATCCTTTCCACTAAGTAATGAATGTGTTTTAGATAGATAAATCTTGGCTTTAATATTATTCATGAGTTTTAATTAAAACATTGCTGCTTCTGAGGGTTCATTAATTTGCTCCTTTCATAACTCTGGCTGACATGACTGAGTCTCTCCACTGCTTTGCACATTGTGTAGTCACATACCTTTGTGCAAAGTGTAAGGATTACCTATCGGTAGGGCCTGATTTAATTTGCGAGCCCAGCTCGCGGCATGGCGGGTCCTTTCTTCTTGGATCTCCCCCTGCTGATTGGTGGAGGGGCCTTGTCGGCCCTACCGCTTGCCGCTTGCTCCTGATGGCCAGGAGGGAAAAACCACCATTTTAAATCTGCTGCAGTTTTTGCCTCCCATTTGGTCAGCAGGAAGTGGATCTCTGGTTTGGTCGCATTTTACACTGATGTGGCAGTGAGTTTCCACAGGTGTAACAAGCACTGTTTGCAGCTTTGTCAGCCCAGACTCAGAGAGGCATAGACATCTTTCCAACACAAGAGACTTCTGTGGAAACATTTCAGTTTTTCTTTTAATTTCCCCGTGTTTTGTTCCAAATCAGAAATCATCAAATTTGATACGTTGAATGTTTGGTTTTCATTTTTTGGTTTCCCACTTTCTTTCCTTAATTTCTTTTTAAATACTGACTGCAACTGAAGATACGTTTACATGTATGTCTGCATTTTTTTCCGTCTTTTTTGTCAAATTATGAAAGACATTTTGAAGAACTACAAAATGAGAGAAGAAAATACCCTTTGGCATTTCCTTCAAATAGGGTTCCCATCATAGAGGACAGTCTGGTTGTCCTCTGTCCTCTATTGATACGAAACCGGATGCCTTTATGTCCTCTATTTTTGCCTTCAAGAGAAAACTAGAGGACCTAAAGGCATCCAATTTCATATCAGTAGAGGACAGAGTAGCAGAAAACTGCAGTGTCCTCTATGATGGCCACCCAACTACAAAAGTGCCTCTACAGACTAATGTTGAATCCAGTTTTTGAGAACCAGTGGGTTCAAGTCATTAGTCCCTTGATATTCCAACATAAAATATTTCCACAGCTACTTCCTTTATTGACTAGCAACTACTCCCCTCTCCCTCCTTTCCCCTTGTAGTCTGACATCATAAAAAAGACGTCGTCCCATATAACAACTACTTCCCTCCATTCTGGCACCTTCTGCTGCCTTCCAACACCTAAGGTAGGATTTTAATACAAGCCCATGCACTTAGTGTATGAATAATTATCATTAACACTTATTTTTATAACTCATGTTTTATTAGCACACAATGTGATGTGGGGATCCTGGCTGAACATTATTTTTGGAAGCCATAAACTGTGGCACACCAGAAACTTCTGCGAGCCATTCTTCCAACCCCAAAGGTCTGATTTTCCTTTCTGGAGAAGCAACTGGTTCACTTCTAACAGAGATTTTCAAAACAGTCCAGGAGATTTAGACACATCTTCCGCTTCACTAATAAAAACCCAGCTGTCTAACTCTCTTGGTATGCTTAAAAAAATCTCAGTGTCTTGAAGCACTGACTCCTATCTAGGGATGTGGTAGGTTCTCCACCTCTTGAAATACCTTTATATCAAGACTAGGTGTCTTTTGAAAGAGATGCTCTGTCTCAATGCAGGAATTAGTTGGGTGAAATTCTGTGGCCTGTGTGATCTAGGAGATCAGATTAGATGATCATAACAGTTCCCTCTAGTCTTTACATTTATGAATCTATAAATATCTTACAGAAGTAGAACTAGAGCAGAGACTTTTCATTTAACTTCACCTCCTACCTATTTGCTTTTGCTCACAGCTGTTTTTTATTTCCCCTGAGAGAGACCTGGGGAAGAATGTCTTACTTTTGAAAGCTTGTCTAACTTTATCCCAAGTTCATAGTTGGTCCAATAAAAGATATCATCCTAAGAAATCCTTGCCTGTCACATAATTTCTGGCTCACCATGGCTACATCACTTTTACACTACCATTTATTTTCTGTGGCTCTTCCAAAAGACAGGCAGTCCTCAGACATATGACACAATTGGTTCCTGAAAACTGCATCTTCAGCTGAAATTTTGTAACTCAGAACTGATTTTCCCATAGGAACAATGTTATAAATGGGGGATTGGTTCCTGAACCAAGGCCCAATACCCTATTTTCACCAAAAATACCCCAGAATTTTGTAGTCAATCAATTATAGATGAGTAATATAGCTACATTAACGTATTTATATTGTAAATAGCAATCATATGGATTTGGAAGGACTTCTTTGAGGTGACTTTGCTGGACTTTTTGAAGGGCTCTTGGTCAGAGTCTTCTCAGGAGTCTCAGCTGCGGGTTTTTCTGGAGTCTTGTCTGCTTTCTTAAAGAAAGTGTCCAAGGAAGTTTGGACAGATGTTCTCCAGGGAGATGGGCGACACAGCGAACTTGATTGCCGGCATGGCATGGCATCGGATCAAGCGTTGTAAAGCCAAAACCGACGTCGGAAAGTCGAAGCAGGATGTCATTTTATAAACATTGTAAGTGCCGTCCATTGTAACTCAAAACATCTTAAGCCGAGAACTGCATGTATATCAGTTTCTTTTCCAGGGGCATTCATACGATTTCACATTAACTAGAGCCCTTGTGCAAGGAGGAAGCATCATTTATGTGTGTGTTTTTAATTTGTATTTGCACAAGTATTTGGACTGGAAATGTTAGACCCACTTCCTGTTGATGGAAGTTTTAATTAGGGAGCAGTGATAATATTATGTAGCCTAGGCTATCACACACCCAGCATGAAAAGAGGGTGATGAATGGGGAAACCAAGGAAATAGCAACTGCAGATAATTCACATGCAGGCCACAGGCTGACTGTGCTGGCATAAGCCATGCAACACAAATAATTCTAATGAATGAACTCAATTTGTGGTCAGAAAATGTATTTAGTTCATTGTTAGGTTGTTTGCTTGGAATAGTCCTCTCAGCTGTGGAGTTAGACCACTGGATCTGATCCTGTGTGGCTGTGCATCCTCTCCGCTCTCACCTCCCTGCAAGCTCCAGTGACAGCAGTCAAGTTACAGTATATGTCTGGACTGACTCAATTTAATGCCAAGAAAATTACACTGATATAAAAATGATATTAATAAAATTAGTCAGGTTTGAATGAGAGCCTGTATGCAATGATTGTATCGAGTCCTTCCACTAAAGAACAGCCACAGTATATGGGTATGGCCAAAATTTCCACTTCTGCTCTGTACATGTGGTCAAACCTGTCTGTAAATGGGGAAGTTCCACTATGAAGGATTATCTTTGCTTGAGAAATCCTCTGGTGGTGAAGAGCTGCTGTAGTGGCTCCCATGCCGTTCCCTTCCTAGTACCTACTGTGTGTCTCAGCGAAGAATGCATGGTCAGCATATTTCTTGCCCCAGGAGACTCTTGCTGCAGAGGTTGCTGGGGCATTGATGGCAGAGGGTGTAGCAGCCTTGTGCTGACCTACTTTGATTAGGACCCTGTAAGTGGTCAGCCAGACCCAAACTGGCTGGGGAGGTGGGAAAGATGAAGAGGGGATACAGGAGTATGTGAAAGGGGCTTTAAAATATTTTTACCTAGCTAGTTCCTGAGCACTCTGAGCAACACATACTAACCTTGGTGGTGTCGGGCCATCAGGCATAACCATACTATGTATTTAATTTGCCTGCTCAAACAATTGATTCACATCCATCATTTCCTTTCTGATAAAAGCCATGCCATCATATACAGGCACCCCATGAGACCCTAAGAACAAGAAATGGCAGAAGAGGAAGATAAAGGAAATTCTACTGTGGGAACGGATTCTAGATTGAAGGGCTAATCAGAACAAACAAATTTAAAAATAAGACTTAAAGGTAATGATTAAAATATATATTTAAGAAAACTCTCTTGGCTTTGTCCACTCAAAAGCTTATTTTGCATCTAAAATTGCTTCTTCTCTGTGAAAGTTTCCTGCCCAGGTCACAGCATATAGCTTTTTATAAGAGCTAGGGTGATATGAAAAGAATCGGACCTGCAGAACATGAGTGTTTCAAAGCTTTGAAGAAAGGATAGATCAGTGCTCAGATCAATCTGACCTTGAAGCTCACATGTTTCTCTAGTGTCTGTATCTTTGGCTGGGTCTTTAGAAGCAGATTATTGCTACCGAGTGATACAAGGACCAGACAAAAACACACACAGCACCTGAGACTGGTTTTGTTCTTGAGGCTTAAATATTTGTCCTTGGTTTTCTTTTTAGATTTCTGCATAGACCAGTGTTAAACAAATTAATTATGTCAAGGCACATGCTAGTTAAGGCCCAGGCACATGCTAGTTAAGACCTAGCCTGGGTTTCCCATTGAAAGGTAACTACCACTTGCTTGGCTGTGTGTGGCAGAGGCAGGTGTCAAAAATCAGGGCTTGTCAAAGGACTGAAAAGGAGTATGTAGATCTCGATTAAGGCTGTGAGAAATATTTCTTTTTGCTCTGCCTCCCTTCATTTTTTCTTCCTCCTTCCTCTTTCCCCCGTCTCTCTCCCAAGTGCTGTTCTCCGTGCTGGAGCTCTCAATACTCCAACCCTCAGTTCCTTTATGCTTTCTCGATGCTTCAGGTTCTGGCTCTCTCCACCCTTTCCCTCATCCACCTTGTCTGCAGCCATGTCGGCTGGGATTCCTACTGCACAGAGCTCTCTTTCACTAACCTGCATTGCTGTAGCTGGCCTATTTGTTTCAATGGGATTTTAGTGTAATAAAAATATTGTATTCTGTCACCATAGGGCCCCAGTGCTCTCTGTTTGATGTTCTGATCCCATTAGAGTGAGAAAAGCAGGCCTTTATTCACATTCATAGAGGAGTATGTGATGGAATAGGCTCTATCTGCATAAAAGGAAATGAGTTAAAAATGGACAGTGGCCTTAATTCTGAATCCCTTGCATCTGTTAGTTTGTTCCAGCCGGTTCGGGTAGGTTTGGGACTTTATAAATCAGTGAATAGTTTCATTCCTTCCCCCAGGGCTATTTTTATCTTAGCTAACCAATTTCTGGGGGTCAACTCTTAAGTACGCTGAGCACCTAGGGCCAGCCTTTGCTCTTCCTACTCTGCATGGATTATGGTGGGAGCATAACTGAGGCCTCATGCAAGTAAGTGCCTTTAGTTCCCAGTGAACCTAGTCCTGTGTGGTAGTGAATACCTTTTAGGTGTTTCCGTGAGAGTTGAGGGTTCTCAGCTGCTCCCAGGATTTGGCCCTCACATCTGTCATCTATTCACAGGCATACAGAACAGGAAGGGACTTCCCTGAGTCATTGAGTCCGGTCACTGTTGATTGTAGGCAGCCATCTAATAAACGTTTGTCCGAAGGTGACTTGCTGCACATGGCAGTCACACAGCCCCCGTGACAGCCTTAGCTTATCTAGTACCGACTCTATAGGGTGACACACAGGAAATGAGCAGAAAGGATTGGGACGCCAGCAGTGCCTTGAGCCTTGCAGTGGCAGGGAATTTCACACCGTTTGCAAATTCGCCCCACAAATTCACTGTCCCATTATCTATGGAAGGAGGCAAAATTTTTCATGCAATGTCACTTAAGAATAAGATATCACAAGATAAACAGGTTGGCTTTAATTTCCTTGTCATTTGGCCACACTGGCTCTTTCTCAAAGCACCTGATGAAGCAAGCTGCTACTTATGAGAGGTGACATCTCTGATTTAGTTAGTCGATCAGGTGTGAATCTAAGGTGCCTTCTGCCTGTCTTTTCCAACAGCCACTGATATCAAAGGAAAGAATCCCCTTCATTCTAATGATTTTGGACAAAACCTGGGCTGAGCATATGAAATGCTTGACCCTATTCTTACTCTGTGCAAAGAACCCATCGAGAGGCCATAAAAAGGATGGGGGTGCCTGCTCTATTTTTGCAAGGTTGTCAGCACCTGCTCTCAGGAGACAGATCCAGACTGTGGGTCCCAGGTGCCTCCTGGCAGCCCTGGGTCAGGCACTTCAGCCTTGGAGAAAGGCAGGATTTAAATGCACCTCTGTCCTCATTGTTTCCTCTTGGCTGGCTCAAGTCTGCTTCCCACTCACTCACTAGCTTCTGGCGCTCCACACACAGTTGCTTTGAATCCTACTCAAAAGTGCTCAGCTCTCCCTGGGTGTTGCACAGTGTGCCAGGGCTCCTGAAGTCCAGGACCAAGGCCATTAACTTCCCATTGCACTTTTCAGTATTGCCTGCTCTCAGTCCTTTTTAGTATCAAGCTGTTGATGTCAATGAGACCAGTCTGTGCAGGAGGAGCATGGTATCAGACTCCCAAAACACAGGCTCATGTGCCCAACTTTGGATTCATTTATAATTATGCTGGCCAAACCCCTTGCATTTTGGCTGTCACTGAAACTTGCGATTCAGCAGCTTTTGCCATTTCACAGACTTTCCAAGATGTCTGGATGCTCCCATTTCACTTGCTCCACAATTCATTTCCTGCTGCTCTCCGCATGGGATGCAAAGATTTTGATCCATGCCGCATGCTGCACAGCATTCCAGTGAAGCAAAGAGCATCCCTTGCTGACTGGTACCCTGCTGACATCCCATTTCTGCTAATTAGGGCCCTGAGTAGTTAGCACAAAATATAAATGTGGCAGGATTCCAAGCTGCAGAAAGAAGAGAAAGTGGGAAAAAAATGGTTGGACAGCTAAAGGGATATGTAAATGTATTTAAAATAGATGATTCTAGCTGCAGTGAACAGATGATTTTTTTTTTTATTCCGACTGGATGGCTTTAATCAAAAATGATAGTTCATACATCTGCTCTTTGAAGATAAGCCTGCAGTTACACAAAACACTTAAAGAAAGAAGCTGTGGTGTGCTCATGAGACCTCAAAAATTCTAACCCATGACTAGGACGATTATAGTCTGGTTACTTCAGCAAGTTACTAATTCTGAAATATTAGACTGAGCTATTTGTCCTGTCTGAGGCCTGAAAGCAATGCCTGTAGCTTGTGCTGAAGCAATTAAGACATTTTACAAATCATTAGAGGACTTTCTTGATTTAACAGGCTGTTTGCTTCAACCTCTCCCCAACTTTTCTCCAAATGCTTGACCTAGAAAGGCAGCTCTCCATCATTCTGACATTTATTTCATAACAGAAGGTGGAGATCGTAAATTAAAGCAAGCCTGCTTCAGGGGATGCAGAGCTCCTTTGGAAGCTGCCAACTCATAGTTAGGGTGATACTAAGAATGATTTTACCTTTAGAAAGATTGACTGCAAGAAGCAGTAAGAGTCTGGTATGATCTCAACAAAAAAACGGGTTTCAGAACGTATGTGAGGAGGTCAAAGCTTCCAACCTGAAACAGAAAGGAAATGCAGGCCTTTTCTGTTTCACTTCCATTTTTATTAGAAATTATATTTTAAAAATATAACAATGGTTATTTTAATATTAATCATTGAACATCTTCCCTGACACTGTCAGGCCAACGTGTTCCTTGTCTGCATAAAGTGACACGGGAGGAGCAAAGTAAGCAGGAGCTATTGCTGGGTTTGGAACTTGTTGGACCACTGATTCACCACCACCCTGGTGGATTTGGATCCTGATCTAAAGCCCACCACAGCTCTTGGAAAGGGCCACATTAATTTAGTGGGTTTTGGAGGATCCTATAACTTGCCCTTTGTGCTGGGATACAGTTTCTAAACCCACAGTGTGCAGTTATGGTTTCCCTGTAGGTTCCTTTTCTTTCTGAGTCTCAGAGGAACTAGCAATCATATAATCTGATGGCTGGAGGGGGAAGGGGTTGGCAAAAAGTGGAGTTGGGTGGTAGGAAATGAATACAAAAGGGTAGGGAAAATGTATCAAAAACCTTCAGAAAATGTTTTTCAAAATCTGCTCAATACTTTGGGTTGGGATTGCTTCTGCTATTCCCTTGAAAAAGGCTTGTATGTTGTGAGCTTTTCCTACTGTTTTTCCTTTTGGTGCAATATTGGGTGTCTACAACAAGCAGCATTCATCTTCCCTGTGCTGAGATTTTTCATTTCCTTCCTACAAGCTGCATTACCTGCACAAAGCATTGAAGAGTTCCACAGAACTCTATAAAATGGCTAAAGCTCTGTAAATATTATATAGTCCTGAAGAAAATATTTTTATAATTATGGACTGTTGTAAATTCTGTAGCTGATAAGCCTTCCATTGATTTTTTTTGTCCAGACTCTGAACTGTAATTGCTTCATAATTAATTATTTTCCTGATAGGATGAAATAAAGAACTGGAATGTATCAATAGTGTTTACAACCTGAGATCTTTCTTCCTCTTTCAACCCTGAACCTGCAGGGCTATGTGCAATTTTAGCTCTGTCTCAAGAGGTTCTCAGCATCAGAGCAAAGCCCTCAGGCTAGGGACGGATATTACATATAAACCGGTTTAAGTGATCAAAAACTGGTTTAAACCTGTAATAGAACATACGTTCAGTGCACTTAAACCAGTTTAAAAATGGCTGAAACTTGTTTAAGATAAATTTGGTTGAATGTAGTATCAGACTTCACCAATTTGGGTCAAACTGGTTTATGCAATATCTGCCCCAGATCCCTTGCTGGTTTAAGTTAAACCAGAGTCCCCCAGCATCCAAGATACTTTGCAGCACTAGACTGGGTTGTCTGCTCCAGAGAACAGGGCTGGCCTGGCCCCTGTGCTTCCTGGCTAGAGCTCTGGCAGAAATTACAGGCACAGCAGGGTCTGCTTGGCTTCCCCCTGTCTGCCCCTTCCCCCCGCTCACTGCTCAAGAAGGGATCTCCTCATCCCTCCCATCTCCCACAGCACAGACCCCAGCCCCACAGGCCCTAGGAATGTGGTATGCTAACTAATGCTGAGAGGTGTCTGTGTGTGTGTTTTCAGTTTCACTGGAACAGGCAGAAAGAGCAGTGTCCGCTTAGGGCTTTTTGGAACTAATCAACAGGTCACCTGGTAATGTCCTTCTGTTTTTCCTTGGAAAAAGTTGTTTAAGAAGAGCTTGAACTAATGTGAGAGGCTTTTGTTTTGTTGATGGGCTAGTAAATACTGTGTTATCAGCTCTCTGCTGGCTCCCTTGCCTGTCAGGTTTACAAACAGTATGAAGCAGCCTTGAGCAGCGAGCAGGGAAAAGCCTGGTACAGTGCAGGAAGGGTGGGGATTTAAACCCTTCCCTAATCAGAGCATCCTGCCAGGGCCTGGCCATGCCCCCCTCAGTTCAGCACTATGGAAGGGATGGGAGGACTGCTCTAGCACCCCCCAGCTTCTAGCCTGAGCCATGGCAGGCATGTGCCTGCATTTCTTGAGTCCAGAGGGAATGTTTGTGCAGTTACAAACAGGCAGGTTAGATTAACCTGCAAAGATTGAATCAATTCAGGCTCAGGCTTTTTGAATGTCTATCCCTAGCCTCAGTGACAGAGAATTCAGCATGAGAGATTTGGAGGCTGGAACTGTTGGCAATGCCAGCTGCTTTTTATTCTTGGTTCCTATTTTTCTCTCTCTCCATCTCTTTTCAGAGGTGCTTGGAATGCCCATTTCAGTCCTGTCCATGATGAAGAACAATACCATCTCCTGCTCTTTTCAATTCTTCCCTATTTTTTCTCTCAAAGCTACCACTCTTGCAGCTCTTCAGCTTTTTTGTAATGTGTCTGTTCTTTTTTTCTCCCATGTGGCTCTTACAAATCTTTCTTCTCTTTCCAAACTCCTCTATTATGTTTCAGACTGGAGAGTGCCACAGTTTCCTCAGGCACATGTTAATTTTGGAAATAATAGTCTTGTTTAAACTCCTGCAGACATTGTAAGTCTTAAACAAAGGTGCATTTTAACCATGTGGCTCTAGATGTTTATCACATGTAGCTGAACAGAGTTGCACATATTAACCTACTTGACTGGTACCTGAACCAAGAGCATGGGGAAATATTGACAATTTTTAATTTGAGTTGCACTTGCTCAGAAATGTCAGAGAACTATTCTTAATCATGCAACAATTTGGTAGCTCTACAGGCCTTTGCATGTACCTGCTCTTCCATATATTCTGCCCTCAGAGATGTCAGAGTTGTTACTGCCTGGCTTAAAATTCCATCTCTTCTGCACCTCACAAAACCAAACATCTCTTCCTCTTGAGCTAAAGTACATGCTAGCTAATGGGGTCCTGGCCTGTTTGACACTGCTGCAATCCAAATTCCTGCTATTTCTATTTTCACCACATTTGATATCCAGCCACTAGATGACACTATACCTGACCAGGTCTGACACCCCAAATAGTAGATTGGTAAATACATGCACACATAGATATATTTCACTCACACCCTTAGGGCTGTACTACAGATATAATTTTGTGTGTGTATTTGTGCATGGTGCTGTATTTGTGTTAATATTAAGTCTAACATGCTCCCCTGAATTTACAGCATATTCTGTGCCTCCAACATCTTTCATGCTGTTACTACTTTGCAAGAGCTTTGCTTTTATCAGAAGTCCTTTCTTTTTGTTGTATTTATGAAAAGTGTTGACCTCTCAAAAGTGATGTTACTGACTTCTCAGAAGAAAATGTCTGCCTATGCCTATAGTGTTCAGCAACTACTTGGTAGCTATAGTGTGGAAAACTCTGGGTTGAGAAGTTTGAACTTCCTCTCTTATGACTTTTTAAAGGATTAGGAACCAGTTTGATCAAGCAGAACTCTGATCTCTCACCCAAGCAATCACTCTGTTCCCCAAAATGTGGTCATAACAAGGAAGTCCCAATGTAGAGACCATTGAAGTCGTGGGAGAGATTTCACTGAGCTTCAGTGGGCTTTGGATAAATCAACACTAGAGGAGGTATAGTTATGCAAATGTTTCCACTCCTTATTACCTTGATCCATTCCAATGGACGTTCTCTGTATGTTTTAGGCTCAAATATACAGCACTTGACCAAACAGTACAGAAGATAATTTGGTTGATGGTGCCAACAGTTATTTCAGCTCATGAAAAGTACTGGGACAAGGTGAGTTCTTGCTTTTTAGAAAATAAAATGGCAGAACAGTTAAATCATTGGCCTTTTCCCTGCCAATGAATGCACTTGATTCTCATGGAAATCAATTAGAATGTTGCCATTATATTCACTGTGCACAGGATTGGGTCCATTGATGATATTCATGAAATATGTCTGCAAGAATTCATTATGATCTTGTAATTTAATGTTGTGTGATTTTCTTACCATTCATCAGTCACAAAATTGGTAATTAGTCCTAAGGTCTACAGTTACTCTAATACCTAGTAGTAATAGCTAACATTATCTTCACAGAGTATTTTTTAAAATGTTGGTTGTATTTGCATTCTGGAAATTTAAAGTGAACAAATCATCTCAGTGTTTATTTAATTAAATCTACCTATTTTCAGTTGTATGTTGAATCCCACCATAATTTGGGTTTTGTGGTTCCAACAATATCATGGCAAATAATAAATATGCAGATGCTTGGACTGAATCTGTCTTAGTGCTGTTAAAAAGGCCATTTAATTACATGCTCTTGTGTTTATATATACACTACTCCATTAACACAAAGCAGACTACTAATTTCATTCATTTTTGCAGGACAATGCTACTGATGGTATAGTGCCCATTTGCAATGAAACCTCTTTATAAATCATATTCATTCCCCCATGACAACCTCATTTCAGTTGTCAGGAGCAGTGTCAATTATAAACCAAAAAAAAAAAAGAAAAAAAATTCTGCTGTCAAGGGGCTTACGAGAAATTGAATAGGCATGCAGATCTATTTACTTCACATAAAATTAATCATTATATTTCTGCTACTAACTTGTTTTTCTATTTGTGTCACACAGGGATTCTTAAATGACCTAATATTGAATTGGTGAATTATAGGCTGGAAGACCACAATGTTTGTTATGCCCTGATAATGGATGGATTGATCTATTGCTTGGGTGGGGGGGTTCCCCCCTAGTTTGGAAGTCTGTTTCCCTCCTGTGCCACCTTATTAATCTTTCCTGGAATTCACCTTTCCATAAACACTTGGGAAGAAGTTGCAAATGGAGTCATTTTTTTCTTTGCAGACTGTATTTAACTTATTGTTTAATGTGTGATTGGTACAAAACCAAAGGGACATTGTGCAGTTGTTCATTTGTTAATGAAGAGTAAAATCCCAGGTCTCCATCTGATTCAGCTTTCCATCTCTGCTAAACAAAACCTTTAAGTAGATACTCAACTTTTTGCATATGCCTAAATCCTATTTTCTTCAGTGGGTGTGTCTACACGAGACACTAAATGTGCAGTAGACTAATTCTACTGTGCATTAACACAGCAGGCAAAAACCAAGCTAATGCACTAATGCACAGTAGAATTAGTCTACTACGCATTAGTGTCACAAAAAAGCATGCACTGGCACTACTGATTGTAGTGCATTAAGTAATTACCTGTTATTACAGCTACTAAACTTAATGCACTGTAATTATGGCACATTAATAAACGTGTAGACGTGCCCCTTATGACTTAATTGCCTTCAGTAGGAACTAAATATGTGTATATAATGAACGTGTAGACGTGCCCCTTATTACTTAATTGCCTTCAGTAGGACTTAAATATGTGCATACAGTTAAAGCATACATTTATATACCAGACTAGGTAGAGTTGTTATTAAGTATTAAGCATACCCTTAAATGCTTTTGCTAAACTGAGGCCCACATGTTTAAAACAACATGTAGCCCAAACCATTTGAACCAAACTTTTGAATTTAATAGCTTCACACACGTTATGAGTTGATTCATTGATGACAAGGGATTTTCTAAGAATAGAGAAGGAGGATTATGAATTTCTGACATCTAATATTGGCTTTGATACAGAACTTTTAGGGTGTAAGAAACTAAACCCTCAACTCAGTTTCCCTATTTGTAAAATGGGTGTTGTCAGGCTGAACACATTACTGTTTTCAAGTGCTTTAAAGATGGGGCTTTGCATTCTATTAGCAATGTGGTTAAACTGAGTATAGAATTAAGAGAAATCCTTCCCCTGAATGAAATACTGGCAACTAAGACATGCAAATTACACATGCACTTAATTTTTCTTTGTTTATAAGTTTTTTCCCCAAGTACATTGGTTTAGACAGTGTGTCACATAAAGGAGCTGCACTGTTAGTGAATTTTCAGTTGCTTGTCCTCGTTTTGTGTAAACATTGTATTGAGCTTCACCAGCCGGTGCTTCTTGATTAGTGTTTTGTCAGGTCACCACTTAATTAATTAGAAGTGTACAAATGCCGATTTGTAATTTAGTTTCAAATCCTGCTGGTTTTGGTCAGGCAAAATGGTTTCCGTGGAAGTGTTGCATGAGTAAAGGTACTAGGACTTGGCTATGTAAATTGTACCTTGCAGTCCTGGATCTCAAACTGCTTTGAGCTGGGCAGTAACACTGTTTTTTCCTTGCACAATTGTAGAGAAAAACTAAATTCTTTCTTGAAATCTTTTTGCAAGGAAAAGTCATTGTTGGCCATTGAAAACCGACTTCAATAAATCTCTACGCCTTTAGAGTACAAAGGACCATCACAAAGAACATCACCACTGTCACCAGACAGGCTAAACTGAGACTAGCAGAATCTGATTTAATTCCTGTTTGAGGTGGGTCCGAGGGGCTGGAACCTGCAGTCCTTATTCATGAAAGCTTTGGTACTCTGCAAAATGGTACAGCAGTTTTATAGGAAAAAAATAGGCAGGATGAATACTGAACCAGTGTAAAAAGGACTGTGCTACCATTTCCCATGCCATGCTTCTCTCTTAGATAAGCAAAGGGCTTCATCCCCAAGGCTAGCTATACTTCTATATTGATGTTAAAGAATTATTCCAAAGACTGCTGTTAAGCTATGTATATAGTTCAGCGTTCATGGTGATGGATTTTTAATTATTTTGTATGAGCTTTGACAGATATGTCTATATAATAATCAATAGCTGCTTCTCCTGCCCACCCACCACAAACATGTACACTTAATATTAGAACTTCCCAGAGAGCTAGTTAATGTCTCCGTATTAGACAGCAGATAAAAAAAGTATATTAGAGTGAACTATCTGCTGTAAAATACTCTCTCTCTGCTGGCATACTCTAATATTGATTCCCCCCAAGAGGAATATTTCTGTTGAACCTACTATCAAACAAGTAAATTGCTCTGTAATTGCCAGGGTTTAAAATTAACCCTAAGTGACTGTCAGTTAAAACAGGATGCCATGGAAGAGGGATGGGTATTTGGGTGCCAGTGCCTGACCACCATTACGCAAGGGAAGTGCGTAGTGATGACTTCATTGCAGTCTTATTTTTAACAGTTGGCATATTCAGGTGCCATGGAAGCACTAGCCCTGAGCTGCCTACAGTCTTTTTCTTTCATGAGCTTCTTTGCTGTGCTGAATATTTGCATTTGCAAAGGCTAAGGAAGTGGCAGTGTAGAGAAACCAATTCTCTGTTGACTCAGGGGCTTCACTTTTCAGTGCTGACAGTTCTTTCTTCATGTACACAGCTTCAGTGTGTGCACATCTGTACTGTCCTATAGCTGACCCTCAAGGACCACCTGGAAGAGGAGTGTTTTATTTGCAGACAGGAGGCAGACCGGTTTCCATCAAAAAAAAAACAAAACATGAATCGTCAATTCCTGGTGAACCGTTTAAGGTGAAGTGTGATGTGGTCTTCTGCCCAGTAGGTAGAGACCACAAGATCTCTGACTACGGACTATGTCTAGATTGGGATTCTTTCCAAAAGGTGATTACTGAGGCTCATACTTAATACACTAGTGCTTTCTTTAAAAAAACCCACATAAATTCTGGATCTGAGCATCCCTCAACACTGGGAAAGTGTGCCTGAAGTCATCTCTAGTACTTTAATTCTCGCTTTATCTTGACAGTATTCTGCAGTACCCACACTGCTAATATCCAAATAATAGGAGCTCGAACATCTCTTGCTGAAGCTTGGCATGGGTTCACAATTTCTGTTCATCTTCTCTCTCTCTTGAAAGTTGTAGGTCTTTGAAAGAGTGGAAACGTTCCGTCTCTATGGGACAGAAAGGTTTTCTTTGCATACTTCAGTTTCTGGTTCTTTCTGTGCCTTTTAGATTAGGTTGTTTTACTGGCTCAAGAGTTGCCCCTGAACTGGATGTATCTGTGGCAGGCTCACTGCGTGTGCTATAAGCTAGTATCTAGGGATCTCCTCCAATGCCTATATAGTCATACCTGGAATAGGAATAATTAGCCCATCTATACAGATTTGCTCTTTGCAGTTCTAGTGTGGAAAGACTATTCTTTTGAGATCTGAAACCAAACAATCCCTACTCAAGGGAATTTGGTGAAGTAAATAAGGTAATGCTTCTTTTTACAAAGCTGAAAAAAAGTGGTTGTTTCTCCTAGATTTTTCATACAAACAATTCTATTTTGTCATATTTTGACATATCCTTTAATTATTCCCCAGCATCTCATCCGGGCCTGAAGACTTTGCAAATGCCTGAAGTGCTCATAAAATAAGCCTCAAGCTCACAATTAGAACACTGCTAGTGCTTTCTACATCAGTACCTGTGCTCGGGGCATCTAGGTTCAGGGTTGGTAATGGGGGAGTTACACATCATTTCAGGCTTTGGTATTTGGTATCTTGTAAAAGCAATAATCTTATGAAACTTCCCTTTCAAATCATTCTTAACTTACCCATAGACATGAAATCAGGCACTTTCTTAATTAATACAGCTTTAACATCCAGGAAAAATTTCTTTGGGCTTAAATTCAGGGATCAAACAGGAGAGTAAAAATGAAGAGCTCTGCTTCGGCATGCTAGGGAAATTAAACTTTGTTTACATCCTGCACAGAGCATTGGCATTATCTCTTCTTTTCAAGCTGTTTTTCATTCTTCACAAAGTTTAAAATATCCAGGAAGATTAGACTGCAGAAGCAGCTGTCTGGGACATGCTAGGTCACCCTGTTTTTCTCAAGCAGCTATCCGTTTTTTTTTAATTTGAGGCTCAGAGTCTCCATATATTCCTGCTGAATATGTTCTGCTGCACCCAGAAGAATCAGAGTTGCATGGAGATGCTTTGCAGGAATTATGCAAGTTCCCAAAATTAATCTCTTTGACTATCACCCTCAAGGAAATGCCTAAACCCATCATAAACAGTAAGTGGATCATGCACTGTTGAGTAAATACATATGCCTTGCCAGTATCTGCTTGGCAGAGTTGTTGTGCTGTATGTTTGGAGGGTCTGAGAATAGAAATAGCAGCTTGGTTTTCACTTCCCAGGCCCATGGATCACAATTTGCCTCCTGTGAAATCAGCCGTCTCGACTGTTGTAATATCAGCCGCCATTTAAAAGATTTTGGCTGTAAATAATCCTCTATCAGGATCTTATCTCATTGCAGTGACTTTCAAAGTGGATTCACAGATCCTTGAGGAGTATTGATGTTCATCTTGAAAGAGGGCTGGCTGCACTATGAATATTTAGTTGCATAATACCTTCTTTTCAATAAAGTCCTGGTCCCGTGGGGTGCTCACTGCCCTCTACTCTTGCTAAATGCCAGAAGCAGACGACAAGCCTTGTCCAAAGTAACCCAGGAAGTCTGTGGCTGCCAAAAACTAAACCAGACTCCCTCGTGTTTGCTTTTTAACTACATAAGTACAGAGCCAATGTCTGCCATGACAGCAAAGAGCAGTGCACCTACAACAGAACAGTACATTGGCAATTTCTTGTCCTACTGCTCCCTAGCCCTACTGAATGCCTCTCGAGGGAAGGTCATTACACTTCTATAACACTCACAACATCTTAATGGGCTTTACTGAATAAATAAGAGCCCTGATAACTTTTGTGCTGCACACGGTGGATTTTGAAAACTTCTATCACCAGTGCTGTAAATCACTTAGAAATAATAGGAGGGAGTGAAACAATTGTCATGTAAGGTGAAGAACATTGTCACATTTGCTCACATTGGAAATAATATGAAATCACTTTGGCTGGGAAATATGTATCTTTCTATCATAAATGGACTTCTCGTGAACACAAACAGTTCTGGAAACCATCTGAAATCATAGATCATAATCCTCATGCCCAAAGCACATCAAGAACGAAACTGCCCTGGGATTCTGGACTGGGATTATTTGAGTGAACATCTGAAGTGATATTCTTATCTCAAAACCAGGGAAGGAACCACTGATATAATTTCCCATTGGTGTAAGTGAGAATTGGACATGCCATGATGGTGTTAAAGTTGTTGCTTTTTTTTTTCTTGAATGCAGAGCTAGTGGATAGCAGCCGTTGTATTTTGTGGTATGACTATAGTAGATGCACTCCTGCTGAAATACACACCTTTTGCAAGCATATTTTAGAGACAAAAAATGCTTTTCATGGGGGAATCATTATAAAAGGCCTGTCAGTCTTTTCATTTAAAAACTCAGTTTTTTCCAGAGTTTATAATTTGTTCACCAAAAACTATTTCAGGGTGGAATTTGATGCCTATGATCCTACTTCAGAAGTGACTTGTTTGCTTGCTTTCAGATTAAAAAATGGCTTTTAGAGATGTAATGCCTTGGGAAGTCCTAAGTTGTATATACAAGAATCACATTGGGAGAGGTATCTAGAACTTTTTCAAGTAATTGGTACAGTTTTTAGCAGGTTTGAGCTGATTCTCCATGCTTAGGTCTCATCCTAAACCTAGTGAAGTCAGTCCAAGTCTTTTCCATGACTTCAGTAGGATTCATACATGGCCCCTAATTCTGCTTCTTATTTTCTTGTCCTACCTTGTTCTCACTAGGACTTTTGATTTTAATGGGAACAGGCAACATTTAATAAAGCACGTGCCCAGCAGCCTTTCGAATGGCAGTAATAAAGCTGATTACCTATATTCTGCAATATTGACTCCAGAAGAGCAGACTGTTGGCTTCTGCTTTGTTCTGTTCTTGTTGATTTTGAAGCCCAGAATTTCGTAAGAGCCGTTTCCATACCCTACTGAGCACACAAGGCTAAAAGGGTTTTGGAAAGTCTGTAGTACCTCCATGTACATAGATAAGCAAGGACTTCATCCTTAATTATGAGTGTCTTCACTTTTGTAGGGGTTTTAGCCTTATTCAGAGCAGTCCATAGCATAAGGATGCTCATGTTCTTTTCTTTTTTGAGGCAAATTTATCCCTGTTATCGCTCCATTGACATTAGGTGAATAGATGTTTTCTCTACATTTTATAAGACTTTATATAATGTACCAGAATGCCCTGGAAGGTTGGAACTTCATTTTCATTGGCTTCTTTAATTGATTTTGTTTATGTCCCTTGAGCAAAAGTAGAAAAAATCTATTGTAGTGAGTCCATCAATAGCTTCCTTTCCTTGACATTTGAATTACTGGAAAATCTGGCTGTATTTCCATCTCATACTTCTGTACTGATTGTCTTTTGACTTGTACAAGGATAGTAGTTTCTTTTTCAAAATGGGAGAGAAATTAAAACTTCAAATATATGGCAGGTCCTGGTGATCTTCCATCCACATAGAAGACTGAACTTCTGGAGGCTGAAGGAAAGTCTTACCCCTCGTTTAACAGTGAGAGCGTAACTGCTGGGTTAGTATCCACTTTTGCAATTGGTTTCTTACTCCAAAATAATATAAAACAAAACCAGAACTCTATTTATTATACATTCAGGTGAGAGAAATAGAAATAACCCTGCCTGACTGTCAGAGCTGAGGCTGGGCTTGGAAGTAGAACAGTCACGGTGAGATGCAATGGGTATGGTTCTCCATTGGCATGCATCTTGTGTTGTCATTTGCCTCTGTGCAGCGTGACTATAACATTTCACAAAATCAGAACCTTAGATTGAAAACCCTGGCTTCATAGAAGCTGATGGCAAATTTCCCATTGACCATGGTAGAGTTTTGTTTTTCCTCTAACATTTTGTATTAATTTTGCAATACTACAAATAGCTGTGCAAATGGGTCCTAGGATCATGGTGCACTCAAATGCTATTTTTGCTTTCTTTTTTTAAAAAGCAGAACCCTGCTATAAGTAAAAGTTTCTCCCTCATTTCTTTCTTCCAGAGGATTGTCCCAGTGACAGATGGGGAAAAGTGAGTTTGCAGTTTTATCTGTGAAGAAAAGGTGCCTTCTGTTGGTGTTTCCCCCATAGTCCTCCACTTGACAAAAACATTCTTCTAATACCAGAGTATTAATGCCAAGGCAAATATTCCTTTAACCAGAAGGCACTGACACATATCTAGACACTGTATCTAAATTGGACTCTGGAATCCAGTTCAGAAAATTATTCTCATTAAATCAAATGGATGATGTTTTAGAGGGAGAGCTCAGTACCGACCCAGTACTGATCCGGATTCTGTTTGCAGACATATTTGATTAACCTTCTCTCCATTTATTAAGCTACTGTCAAATGATCATCATTGCAAAGTCTTTTTAGATGCATCATGTACCCGCCTGGCCTTGTGTAGGTACTCCCTTGCCACCTTAGAGCATGCACCTGGGGTCGGCTGTGGAGGTTGTTTTTGTGGCCTTGATGTTGGGTCGCGTTCATCTCAAGGGAGACCCCAATACTCACCTGCCACAACTTGGTCTTTCCTTTCAGTGGTGGGGCTCCCTCCTGTGGCTCCTTGTGGGTTGGGTGCTATTCCTATTCCGGGTATTCTTGGGGCTCACCTCCCCTACACCCTCAATGTGAGTGTGTATACCTGCTACCTACAAGGTTGATGAAGTGCAGTTCATAGGCTCGTCTGTGAAAAGTGGTTTGTAAATTCCCTTTGAGACTCAGGCCTGAGAGACAGGTGATGTTCTGTTGTTGTGTTTGATAGATTTTTGGTGTGCGCCCATTCTGGTGTGCAGTTGTTGCTTGGTGTCTCCATGTATTTTCCATGTGCCCTGATGGAGACATATACTGTATTGTGAAAATATTGCCATACTGAAGATATTGTTGGCAAGTTTTTCATGTCTTGTCATGGCATGGCCTGGATCCATTCAGTGTGCTTTGGGCTGTAGGAAGTTGGCTTCTAGTGATGAGTTTTGCGAGGTTCAGTGCTTGTTTGAATTTACACCCCCCCCCCCCAATTGCAGGTACTTCCTCAGCCTGATGAAGGGTTTTTCAACCCAAAAGCTTGCTAAGATATATTTCTGTAACTATTCAGTTGGTTTGCTAAAAGATACCAGATTAGATTGACACAAAGGAAAGGACTTTGTCTGCCAATGCCATGTCCTTAGACCAACACCCCAAGCACCTGACCAGAAGGACGCAGGGCCCTGGGCTCATCTAAGCTCCAGAGTTGGGGCTGGCAGGGTGAGTTCTCTGGCAGCTGTTGGAGAAGAAGCTCCTGCAGGACAGGAAAGAAAGTCTCTGTGGCAGTTTGGCTGCCTGAGATGCTGCTGGTGCTACTGTGCTGCTTATTAAGTAATTACCTGCTGTCATTTAAAGTGGTGGACTGGATGGAGGCTGTAGGGGAAGAGGAAGCCTAATTGGGGCACACTACCATTTCGTGTAGAGGCCCCAGCGCCAGTGAGGGCACACCTTAACACACACACAATGTCATCCTTGTCAGCAGCCTGAGGTGCAGTTTCCCAGAAACACCTGCACCTATCTCCTTGAAAGCTGGCAGGCTTCATGGCTGCAGCAGGGCCTAGCATGCCTGCAGTTCTCACCCTGCTGTGCCTTAACATACACGCAACATGAGTTTTTCTTTCAAGACTTTGAGGTGCAGTTTCCCAGAAACGCCTGCACCTATCTCCTTGTAATTTGGCAGGCTTAATGGCCTCAGAAAGGGATACTATCTCTACAAGTTTAATCTGAATCAGGAAATAAATGACAACGTTATAGGCAGTTTCATTCCCCATTGTAACCTATGGGTGAAACGTTGAAACAGCATTGAAACAGTGAAACCGTTTCGACAAAATGAAACAGAACAGTGGTTTCAAAATGAAATGAAACACTGTCCTGTTGAAACATTGAAATGGATGTTGAAACCAAACGGTGCTGTTTCGCGCAACCCTATTATGTAGGGTTTCTGGGTTGGCAGGAGCCAGTCTGGCCCTTCGTTCACCTCCACACGTCCAACTGCTGTTGACCTGTGTTAGGAGCCCCTGAGGGGCTCATCATTCCCTACAGATGCTGTCTCCAGGTCCCAGGTAGCACTCCATGCACTGGCTGCCTGTTCCCTCTCTGGGTTGCAGTCTGAGCCTGCATGGAGCTGGGCCCCAGGGAACACATGCTGCATGCCAGCTGTCTATTTGGCAGCACGATGGAGCATGTCTTGGGTGTGTTGGCTCGCTGTTTCCCCAGTGAGCTTGATCAGGGATCTGCTGCCTGCAGGGCATGCCAACAGCCACCATCCCAGTGAGAATGGGGCCCAGCTGAGCCCCTGCTACAGTCTCCAACATGGAGAAACAGAATTAAGCTGCTCGTCTTCCAAATGGAAGTGCGTATTCACATCTATGTTGTGTACCCATCATCGAGTTCACTTCTATGTGAAACCTGAGTTCTATCTGTAGGTCTATCTAAGAGATAGCTATAAATCCTGCATTAGTCTAGCTCAGGATGCCTTGTAGACTACCTCTTCTGGTCTGACTTACTACATCCATTTGAAAGGATCTG
The DNA here is from genome assembly GCF_001723915.1 of Gavialis gangeticus. NCBI lineage: Eukaryota > Metazoa > Chordata > Crocodylia > Gavialidae > Gavialis > Gavialis gangeticus. Next base: position 19,186,809 of record NW_017729009.1, read on the forward strand.
CAGGGAAATGTCCCCAGGAACAAGGCTGTGGAGAGTGGATGCAGAAATATATTAGCAACCATTACACTTGTCTGGAATTTATTTCTACAGAAAATACATTTAAGGCCCAGAACATGTTACACAATGATTTTGCCTAGCTCTGCTTCTCTGTCTGTATGAGGGAGGGGGAAATAAGCTTCCTGCGAAACATAGGTTCATTTGGCTACACATGAGCAGTAGCAAAAGAAACACTGGTGATGTTTGTGAGACTTCACCCTTCCATTTCAGTACAATTTTGATTGTTAACTGGGTAAATTTTCAGCTTATGTTTTGTATTCTCCTGAGGTTTTTGGATTTGGCATCTATATGAATCCAGATCTGCTTGCCTGTCCCTTAACTTATTGAATATTATTTTATTCTGCTGCCTTCTCTTTCCACTAAGGAGGCTGAATGAGAGTACCAATTACACTCTGGTGCCAAATTACTGATGCAACATCTTCTTCTCACCCCATGAGAAGGGGATTAGCAGAATGCCATAGTTCTTCGTCTGAGTTACTTGGCCTATTATATCTGTTATAATTCTGTCTGGAATGATATTTGCATGACATGCAATTATAGCTTTTTCCATATTAAAATCTATATTGTATCTTTTCATTTCTCAGGAAGAAAAATCAAATTGTGTAGTGATACTTTATTGCTACAATAAGTTGCTTTGGGGTTTAGAACTTTTAGCATCCTTATACAGTAGGGTTGTGCGAAGCTTCGGTCGCTGATTCAATTTGGCGGAGATTTGGCTTGACTCGGTGGCTGAATCTCTGAATCCAGATTGAATCAGGAGACCCTTTAATCTCTCTGAATTGAATTGGAACCCTCCAAATCGATTTGGAGAGATTCAGAAAGATTCGATGATTCAGACATAGACACAGCTTTAAATATTTTTTCTACATACCTCAAGGTACCAGGCAGCTCATGGATGCTGTGATGCTGGGGTGGATGGAGCATCCCACAGGAGCATTGTGGGGGGGTCTCTAGCACGCTTGGCAGCAGACCCGGAAGTGGACCAGAAGCACTTCCGGTCCACTTCTGGGTCCGCTGGGGAGCACGCTGGGTCCCCCCCCGGCTCAGTGACTGGTGTCCCTGGGTCTGGGGGGGGGCACCAGTGGCTGATCACCAGGCTGGGAGGGTGTGGAGGGCCACCCCCCACATGCTCAGTGGCAGACCCAGAAGTGGACCGGAAGTACTTCTGGTCCACTTCTGGGTTCACCACTGAGCGCACACCCGCCCCCCCAGTGGGGTGCTCCATCCGGCCCACCATCTCAGCATTCACAAGCCACGCCTGGTACCTCGAAGTGTGTAGCAAAAACAATTAAAGCTTTGTCTATGGCCAAACTGCTGATTCTCCGAATCAGCATCGAATCTTCAAATTTGGATTTGGCCAAATCGAATTGGGACAATGATCCAAATCAACTAATTGAATCACTGTCCCTGATTCAGGTCAAATCTGAATCTGAATTGAATATGGCCCATTTCGCACACCCCTATTATAAGGTTAACTAGTGTTACTTTTTCCTACAGGAAGGCACTTTCATTCTAGCTGTGGATATGGAAAAAATTGTTATGGTAAGATAACCTGCGCATGCAGTTCGCTGTAGAAAAATGTAAAGTAATGAGGTAAGGGAGTGTTGCTTACAGTTTAAACTGGGGCACAGTCAGCAAGAGAGGGACCTGAATTGATTCTGAATAACCTGCTTTATCCTTTATAGCATTTAACAGTGGCATGTAGGAAATGAGTTTTGAAACGTGTAAAAGTGATTTTGATTAAAAAAATAATAAATGAGACAATAGCAAGACCTCATTTTAGATATTGTGAAATGTAATAGGGGATCTTCTAAGAAGATCAGAGTGCTACAAAGATGTGGCACGTTCTTCATAATTACTCTTGCTGTTGTGTTAGTCACAGGGATCCCAGTCAGGGATTTAGGACTGCATTGTAATATTCCCTGTGCAAACATATAACACAAGGACTGTGTGTTCAACTATCTAGAGATTTAGACAATGTACAGCAGGTGAATAAAGATGTGAACAAGGACAGGGAGCAGGACACAATAATGGGGAGCTATGGGCGGTTGCATAAATTGGGAGTCACAGAAGTCTCAGTAATGGCAGGTGATTCCTCAGGCTAGCTAAGGTTCACAGGGTGCTCTAATGGGAGCATCACAAAATTAGCCACTGAGTACAGTACTCTTGTGACTTCCAGTATTTTACCCGGGGCGTAATCATTATAGGGATCTTTTAATTGTCCCTGTTCCAGGGCACTGGTGCATGGTTTTAGGAACTTTCCCCGCCTTTTCGTCCCAATGTCTCAGTCACAGGTCTATCCCATAAAACACAAAAACACACAATTGGGTAAGATTCATATTCACTTACAGTGAACCTTTTCACAAATAATATTCACTGGTTCATATGTTGTGCAGAAAGTGGGCAAAAGTCCCCAAGCAAATTCCTTTGAAATAATAAGTGGATCCTTTTTGTGAAGATGTTTCGAGACATCTGCCTAGGTCAAGTATGCAGCAGATTGCCAAACATAATGATAGCAGCAAATGGGGGAGATCAGACCTAGAAAAAAGGAATGGAAAAAGAAGGCACTAGAAAGTGCAGCCAAGTGCTAGATGTTTGGTGTTAAAACGTGAGACACATGGGTGGGTTTGAGTTAACCCTGAGAAAAGTTAATTAATCCAAACATATGAAAAAATAAGAATCCCATGGTAGGAACAGCAGGAACTCATATATTCTCTTAGCAGCTAAAAAGAATCATAATAGAACCAGAGATTTCTTAGCGTCTTGCTGGGGAATTTTTGTCTTTGAGTTTGCAACATTGGAGGGGTTGCTCCTTGCACAGTGATACATTCTCTTTTGCAAATTGGACCAAGAAAGAGGGGGGATGGAATCAATTACAAACCATATCAGACAACTAAGTTTAAACACAAGACCTCGCAAAGGCTTGCATGAAATCTTACTAGCAATATAAACAGGACTGGTGCCAAACTAAGCACCAGAAGTATTCAATAATAAAATACAGCTGTCTCCATTGGCATTTACCCACAAAAGTTTGTCATTTTTACTGTTAGAAATGCTGACAAAGAGAAATCTGTAAAACGAAAACATTTTTTCAAAGGAGGGAGGTTTTCATGAACTGCAACCTAAATATTCATTTAACATTTGAACATTCCATAAAAATAATTTACGACATAATTTCTTCTTAGAAATGCATTTTGACTGAGTACTTTTCAGAGGCCTTGGTTGAGCTTGGCAATGTTAACAGCTTTGCTTTCAAATCCATAATTCTTAATTATTAAAATACTCTCTATACGCTTTTCTTGGATTCTAGCAAAGAACATCAAAGCAGGGGGCCTCTTTGCTTCAGCTTAATGCACACCATGTCAGCTAAGGAGGAAACAAGAGTGACATTGCTCTGCAGAGAGTATGAGTATGAGCTGCAGTCTGCAACCCTAACTCACAAAAACAGCCCCAAGAAAATCTGTAGGGCTTTTGGTATGAGTAAGTGCTGTTTGTTGAGGAAGGCTTTACAGAACTGAAGAGTATATGGAGGCACTCACTGTATCTTTTTCTCTCCAATTAAGGGTGAAGCTGAAGAAGTTCGGTATAGAGCAGGACTGGATCCAGGGGTCACCCTATCCACCACATTGATGGAAGCGAGTTACACCCTAAGGTGAGAGAATTGATGGTCCTTGTGTGTGGGTCAAGTTTCCAGCCCTCTCACTCCTCTCCGATCAGACTTGACTGTGGAAACCCATGTGGCTTATCAACAAATAGGTGCCTTATAGGGCTGTGAGAAGCTTCAGTCCCTGATTCAATTTGGTGGAGATTTGGCCCGATTTGGTGGCCAAGTCTCCGAATCTGAATTGAATCAGAGGACCCTTTAATCTCTCCGAATCGATTTGGAGAGATTCAGAAAGATTCAGAGATTTGGACATAGACACAGCTTTAAATGTTTTTTCTACATACCTCAAGGTAGCAGGCAGCTCATGAATGCTGCGATGGTGGGGTGCATGGGGTATGCCCCCCCACACTCCCTGGTGGGCCTTATCCCCCAGCATGCTCCCTGGGAGGGGCCCTCACATGCTCCCCACGGACCTGGAAGTGGACCAGAAGTACTTCCAGTCCACTTCTGGGTTTGCTGCTGAGCATGTGGAGGGCCCCCTCCCTACCCCCCTCGTGGGACGCTCCATCCGCCCCAACATTGCAGCATTCACGAGCCACCTGGTACCTCGAGGTATGTAGAAAAAACATTTCAAGCTGTGTCTATGGCTGTATTGCTGATTCTCTGAATCAGCATTGAATCTTCAAATTTGGATTCGGGCCACTCGTATGATCAAGGGACAGCAGGGTAGGTCCTATGAGGAAAGGTTGCGGGACCTGAACCTGTTCAGCCTTCAAAAGAGAAGGCTGAGGGGGGATCTTGTGGCCTGCTGTAAACTGGTTAGGGGGGATCAGCGGGCGCTGGGGGAGTCCCTGTTCCCCCGAGCGCCGCAAGGAGTGTCCAGGAACAAAGGTCACAAGCTGGCGGAGGGAAGGTTTAAGTTGGACATCAGGAGGCGCTACTTCACGGTCAGGGCGGCTAGGGTCTGGAACCAGCTTCCAAGTGAGGTGGTGCAGGCTCCCGCCCTGGGGGTTTTTAAGAGGAGGCTAGATGTACACCTTACTGGGGTCATTTGACCCCAGTGCTCTTCCTGCCATGGCAGGGGGTCGGACTAGATGATCTGCTCAGGTCCCTTCCGACCCTAGAAACTATGAAACTATGAATCGGGACAGTGATCCGAATCAATTAATTGAATCACTGTCCCTGATTTGGGCTGAATCCAAATTGAATACGGCCTGCTTCGCACACCCCTAGTGCCTTATCAACTGATGTGGACCTTTGACTTGTCCAAAAAGGGCTTTCCCCTCTGATGCCCCTTTTCAACTTTCTTTCTCTCTTTCCCTTCTCACAAAGGGAAGGAGTCAGGAAGATTTGTTAATGACACCAGCTTATACTTCCATCCCCTCTGCCTGTAGCCCTACTTTTTTAAGGGACCATATAAATTTATAATCTTTCATAATTATAATTAATCAGTTTTCTAAACTTAAAGTGATAATGGGTGGATGCAAACTTTTGCTCTTCACATGCCCTCCCTTACAAAGCAGCGTATTGTCATTTTCTAAGTATCAAGACAAAGGTCCTTAAGCTGAGAGCCTATTCAGTGCACTGAATCCCTGAGCATATTAAAAAAAACATTGTAAAAAGCTCCTCTTGTTAAAATTATGGTCAGAGTAGTGTCCTCCTAGTTAAAATACTGCATAATCATAAAATTCAGCTTGAAAATTATATGATCGGTCTCAAAGCAACTGCCATCAACACTTCTCCTTCTATGTTCTGTACAATTTAAGTACTGATTAAATTCTACAAAGGTGGTCAAAAATGACATTTCAGCTTTGTGAAGCTAAAAGCTGGGATTGCTTTGAGCTTGTAGGTAATACACAGTCCAGCAATTATTAATGTTTAACTGAATGACATTGCAAATAATGAGAAGACACTGTAACTTTAAAAGAGTAATTTCTTTAAAGGCTGTGAGTGACTGTTATCATTTTTTTTTAATTCTATATTTATTCCAGCTTGGCCCTTAACTCTGAGCCACGCTATGTAATAATAATGGAACTGCTCAGACAGCAATTTACCAATGTGCTTGAGGCCCTGTCAAACCACATGGAGTGATGCCATAATCAAATTCATAATGTCTTATCTTCTTCAGATAAAGTAATCATCAAAGGAATGCTGGCATGAACAGAGAAAAGATTCAGGGCACAGACATGCTCTAATGTAGCGAGCTGCGGCACAAATTGGGCTGTCCTTGTTTGCCTTTCTTCTCTGTCTGTGTTACCAATGGGTCTGACAAAGAAATGCTGCTGGCTTTGTTTCATGCCGTTGATATGAGACAAAAGACCATTTAAAAAAATACATCTAGAAAGGGTTAAAAATGTAGACTGCTACTGGTTTTTCCCCCTCCTTTCCCTGCTCTTTCAACACCCTTATTGGCTGACATTATAGAGAGTAAATCCACAGATTAGAGATTTTCAGTTAAATCAATAAAATATTGTTCAAAAAATGGAGTTAAGTGCATTATCTGTCCATTACTACATTATGGTTTGCCCTCAATCATGGAACCAAGACAAAGGTTCCCACAAGGCAAATAACATTTGTAGTTAACCTAACGTAGCCTTTTCATATCAGGGAGCTATTTCAGGCCACTCTTCTACAGAGTAATTAAGCATATGCCTAACTTTGAGCACATTAGCAATCCCAATGAAGACAATGGCACTGTATGCATGGTAAAAGACAGAGATATGCCTACATACCTTGCTGAGCAAGGGCCTAAATATGCAGTAGCCCAACTGTAAAAAAGAGAAGAGGACACCTATTTGAGTATTTAATGAGAAACCTGGCCCCTGTTGAACATGTTGGAGATTAGCTGTAGCTTGTAAATCAGTTTGAAGTTCCTGCTATTGGTCTTACATGCATCTGGAGAGCCAGACTTGTTATCTGACTTTGGCACTACAAAAAATGTGTGCAAGACCCAGCATTGGAATAGCAGCTTTGCAGAAACCCATACTTAGCTGCAAGACAACGAAGGCCCAATCCTGCAAGACGTCCGGAGCTCCCCTGACGGCAATGAGAGTCAAAGGCACTCGGCCTTTCTCAGGAGATTTCCAGCAATCTCCAAGATCGTGCCCTGGTAATTTAATTTTATACCATGAAGATATCTATCTATTTTCCATGTGTTACATATGCAGGTAAACCACATAGTGTTCATGTATCTCAGGAGTTGTGCACCTGTAATAAAGGTAAGTTTACATGGGCCAAATATGTGGAGCA
>NW_017729009.1:19198718-19238367 GCF_001723915.1 Gavialis gangeticus
TTACATGGGCTAAATATGTGGAGCATTACTCACATACATAGTATGTTTGATTTTGGCCCCAATCTGGTAACAGACCCACAGTTTAGTTTCCAGCATGAATTAACTCTGCTGAAAGTTTGCACCAAAGTTGTATAATTCAAGTCCCAAATGTTGATTTAAAAAAAAAATTATCTTAAATCTATTTTAAGATCTCTAAAGCCCACAAGTGTACTATTCTGAGGGGGGAAAAACACAAAAAAGAATCAGTAAGAGAATGTACTGTGACACTCCAGAATTCTAATCACTCCTACACTGCAAGCGCCTTCATTTTATATTCTTTTACAGAGGGTTTTATAAAGTCAGATTTTAGAATAACTAAAACCCAACATAACTGAAGGAGACAAAGCTGCACCCTTGTACAAAGGAATGTTTTCCAGAAAAATAACAATGCCTCTCTGCCTTGTGCTTTTATAACCATGCATAAACTAGACAGTAGTAGAGGCTAACACAGAGGACTATATCTAATGTACCAAGCATTTTCCACGCTTCCATCCCTCCACAGTCCTGCTAACTTCAGTGCAAATCCATGGGACAAGTTCTAGCAGAACTTTGCTCCAGATGTGTCTACACTGGGCTTGTTCCTGTTCCTCATGCTGCCACTAGCATAGAGACAGCTGCCCTCTGGTCTGCCAAGCAGAGAGAAAGCAGTGCCCATGGACTCTGGCTGTTTGGGTGCACAAAGCTCACCTCTTTTCCGTTGATCCTGTTGACCTCCAGGAACTTACCTAGGATTCAGGCTCCATGCCAATTCACAGCAAAAATAGGAATGTTTTTATGCTGTATTTTTAAAGAAAATGTTAATCATTTTCCCTCTCCTCTCCATCATTACTTTATTAGTGGCTTATTTCTCAGTGGTCAGGTCTCCTTGAGCATGTGGCAGACAGAGAAGCCAAACAGTTTTACAGAGTATGTAACATTGTATTGTGATTATTACTTTGGGTTGGACTTGTATTTTTTGAGCTGTTGTTGACGCTTGATGTGGTGATGGCACAGTCAGTTGTGATGGCCATTTGATGGCGTAGTCATTTTTCATGAGCCCAGAATAAGAAATATGATAAGGAAGAGAAAAACTTGGGTTTTTTTTCCGCCATCTGTTTGCTTTTGAAATGTTTTGTCTTCTGCCCAAGCATCCTGAGCATGAGTTTCATATACTCCATGGCGCCGTGAACTGATGTTATTGCAATTTAGCCCTTCCTTATTCCTCTACCCGAATATTTCTCTATGCATGCTCTTTCATCACGTATATAGGATTCAGAGTCTGCAATCCAAATATTTCAGCATCTTGGAGCAGTGGTTCAGAAGGAGAGCCCAGCTTTGACCATTACCTCTGGCTTTTGTCTCTGTAGCAGGCCAAAACAGACAACTGAAGCCAGTGCACTTTGGAGACATGCATTCATAAATTTATACTTACATCTTTGAGATAATATATACACATAGTTTAAATGACTATATTGTCATTTAAACATGGGATTAAACAGTGCCAGAGGTCTGCAGAGAGACTACGCCTATACATTCATATTCTATGGGGGTAGTTGCCAGTGGATTATTGTGTGTATAAAACAAGAGCAATGGATATTTCATGAGGCTAGCTCAAGGGTATCAGATGATCTCAATGCATGGTAATGCAGAGGCAACTGAAGCAGTAAGAATGGAAAAGCAACACTAACAACAATAAGGCTGGAGCAATAGGGCGCCTGTACACATCACAGGACTACCTACAATAAAGGCTACCTACAAATACATTATCTAGGGACTTTTTTTATGTATTTCACATCCCTTTCACTCAATACCAAAGCAGCATCACTTGAGCACTGAGACACAGAGATGCTGTTGACTTTTTAACAATCGGTTTAGACACATTGGGAACACAGTTCGCTTCATCACCTGATAGTTAACCATAGTACTTAAACAACCAGGATAAATCTAGGTCAACAATGGCAAAAGAAGTTACCCTCCAAACCTTGAGAATGTCATTACATTTTTCACACATTTTCTTTTTGCTTGATACTTCGGTGAAATCTCATTTCCTCAGACGCACAGTCCAGGGATTAAAAAACCAAAACCAAAACCAAAACCAAAACAAGCTAGTAAAAAATACTTTTGTGTGGGGCAAATATGTAATAACTTAACTCTTCCAAGAGAAAATGGATAGCTATGGACATTGCCTTTCAGGTCCAATTTGTCCCACTTTGAAAATGCCTAAGGGAGCTTATTCCATATTGAATTTACTGCACATGGGACAGCTGGTTCATTTACATAGTTACCTGGGCATTGCCTTCCTGCATCAGAACAAAGATATGTTAAGTCCAGTATTTTCAGAGCCCAGTGAAACTCTAATGCTTTTGGTTGATGGACAATGCAAAAGAAATCTTATTGCAAAATAAATCATTCCAGAATATTTTCCAAATTTTTGATGAACTGAAAATTAGGTCCAAAGTTTGCTGGTTCCTTACCCCTCCCTCCCAACATCTCCAAGGGCTGGCATTTAACCAATTATCTGTAACCAATTTTTATTTAACTACTAGCCTTCAATACAAAAATAGAAATTGAATCAACCCAACTGAGATTTCCCATTAGTTACGACTGATTTCTGCCAGGCATAATCAATCAAACTGCAGGGAGAAGGGCCTGCCCCCACCTCTGCTGCTGTGGCTGGGCCCAGTGTCACCAGGGTACTGTTCATCACAGAGAGACTTCCTGAGCAGCACGGTATCAGTGCTGTCTGCCAAGTTACAGAAACCAATTAAACTACTGAATAACTCCAATGGTGTCAGGTCTCTTTTCCTCCACCTTCATTTTTCTGCACTGCTGAAAGACAGAGAACACTTGCATGCAGTAAACAAAGACCTTGAGAGATGTGACAACTACCGGTCCGATATACGGATAGCAGACCGCTGTCTTTCATACGCCTATGAATGTAGGACGTTGTTTAAAGTAAAAGGAGCCGAAGAACTATACCAGCTGGCTGATCTCCAGAATCAGTCCCTAGAGAGAGTTTTATTAGTAGTTAGTAACCACCAGTGCCCAGAGCCTGCCAGCGACTGTTAGCAGAAGGCTGGCAGACGCAGTGTACTATTCTAATAAATTAGTGATAATGGGAATAAATTAATAACACCAAACCCACATGACATGTTTTTAATGCACATTTCAATGCACTTCCCAGCGGTATGTAACGATGACTTGATTTTACTTTCTGCTTAAGGTGACTTAAAATGTCTATTCCAAACCTTAGGAATGGATCTCCTGATGTGCGACTCCCTGCTCTCTTATCTGCCTGACTTCCCGTCTATAGTCTTAAAAGTTAGGGATGAAAAACATTCTTCTAGTCCAGCACTCCAGGCCAGGCAGTGCTTAACTTCTAGTTCTCCGTTGCTGATATTAAATCAGAAAAAAGATTCTGGCTCCGTTCCTAAATTAGAATGCAGCTATAACATTATAAAATCACAGCACAGGGCAAAATGCAGGATGCATGAACGGGACTTCCGCTGGTGAATAAAATGTATTGAAGTTTAGTCAGACTTATGAGAATTGATAAAAGAAATACTATTAAATGTCAGTCTGCCATTAGCCAGTTGAGCTGGGCAAATGTGGAATTTTTGGCTTGCTGGAAATGGGGGAAAATGGTTGAGGCTGAACAAAGGCGAAATTATTTACATTTTTCAGTGGAATGAGAAAAGTGAAACGTCTAATTTTGCTTTTAGGTTATTTAACTCTATACATGACTTTCATCTGTGTGTATTTTTATTAATTTAAATATTTTTAAAACATCCCATTCTGCTTCAGAATTAGAAGTTTAAAGGTTTAATTGAAATGAATTGAAATTAGAATTCCCCCAACCTTAACATTTTTAATCCAAAACTATTTGCTAAATTCAACCTTTATTCAGAAATCATTCCAGTCCCTCTGAAACTCCATTTCAGTAATCCTTTTTATTGAAAAAATGTCTTCCACCTCTAGGTAGTACTTTCCCTTGGGTAAGTACTGGTATTTCCTACCACAATGACTTTAAAACATACAGAGATAAGCAACCATACAAGTATGTTTGTTAAAGCAGAGCATCTAACTTCAGCATATCTGAAATGGGAAATGGGAGTGGGAAGGCAGGGCAGAGCATTTTACATTTTTTATTAATAAGTCTCTACCTGAATAAGCAGTCCTTTTATAAAATATTGTTCATATGGATGCCAGAACTGAGATCCATGATTGGATTTTGGCCTTTGACCTATTCTGGAGCAACAGTGCAATGGAGCTACACATTTTTTATTCCATAATAATGGTTTATTCCTCTATACTACACAGAAGTCCAGAATTTTGTATATATTTTAGAGATTTATATTTCTACTTTTTAAAAATGAAAACCTCCAAACCAACCAACCATAGGCAACTCAAAACAAACAGACTTCTGTAGCACTTATTATTTGAAATACTGTAGAAAATATTGATTTATTCCCATAGTGTCCTAGGTAAGTGTTGTTTTCTCCAATGTGTACATGGAATAAGTAGGTTCATGCTAATCCAAAGTCAGTGGAAAAATTGAGAATAATGGCCAGTATTTTTGGAACCCAGACCCTGCATGCTAACTACTTAATGGCACTCCAAAGTACAATGACAATGAATAATTTCAAATAGATTAATTATGCTATACTGGTTTATGTTTGCACTATATTTTGGAGATGCTATAGAAGGACTAACCATATTAATTATAAATAATTATATATTCAATCTTATAGTTCAGCAAAAACAATATTTTACTCTGGGTTAGATATTTCAGCTTGGAAAACAGCTGCAATTTATGTGCAATCACTGCTTTTCATAATGATTTTTATAAGAGAACTGAGGCCACACTCATGGGAATGTGTCAGTGATTTCACAGTCCTTCCAAGGGAAGCCCAAGGAGATCCCATTATAATGTCAACATGGAATGAAAGAAAACACCAGCACGTCTACATGTGCTATTAATGCACCTTAAGCTTACTGCGCAGTAAAATAGGGCACAGTAAGCTTTGCCCAGGAATGTGTCTACACGTGCACTCTGTCAGGCGCAGATTTGTGCCCAACGGAAGTAGGCAGGTCCAGGCCTGCTCCTGCCCTGCTCTGCCCTTCAGCAGCTGGGGGAGCTGCAGGCTCAGGCTCCAGTTGCCTGGGTGCCAAGGGTGCTTTTTAAAAGGCTGCCCTGCACATTGTTCCCTGGCCACATGCTTCTCTGCCCAGAGCAGCCTGTAGCCTGCTGGCACAGCCCCCTAGGATGCTGTCCCCAGAGCCTGTGCCCAGTGTGCTATGGCTGCTCCTGCCCCAGGCCCTGGCAGCAATGATCTGCTTGCTGCTGTGCTTGCTGCGCTGCACAGCGACAGTGACTGCCATCTGCCCAGGTGGGCCTCAACCTGTCTGCCCCACCCTGCCACACAGCCAGGTGCAGAGCCCAGTCTGTGGCCTGCTTCCCCCGGGCCATTGGCTACCAGCTCCTGGGCCACCTCCTGAAACCTGTGGCTGGTCTCCTTCCAAATGACCCAGGCCATGTTCCAGGAACTACTCCACTAGCTCGGCTGGCACCTGGAGTGGCAGCCCACCACCATGTGACCACCCCACCCTGCAGAGACCTGAGTGGCTATCACCCTCTTCAATCTCACCATGCCTGCCAGCCACTTGTTTTGGCTGGCCACCTGTTTGGGATGGACAAGGTGACTGCTGGAGAGGCCGTCCTGGAGGTCTGTGGTGCCCTCCAGGACATGCTGGGCCACACTGTGCTCCGGGTCACCGATCCCCTGGAGGTGGTTGTAGGCTTCTGAGCCCTTGGTTTTCCACAGTACACTGGGGCCATAGACAGGACACATATCCCCATCACCTGCCTGCCCTGGGGGGACCACTCATACTACTGCCAGGAGAGCCTCCACTCGGTTATGCTTTAGGCTGCGGGAGACCACCAAGGCACCTTCACAACCATTGATGCCAATGCCTGGATCTTCTGGAATTCTGCCTTGCCAGCCCTGGTGGAGAATGGGTGTTTTTTCACTAGGTGTCCTGGACCTGCAGCTGAGCAATATGACTGTCCCACTCCTCCTCATCCGGGGCTGGTGGAGGCTGTGCATGCAGAGGGCACTGGCTGATGATGGAGGTGTCCTTGCAGGTGCATGCCCACCGGCAGCTGGTGCTTTTCCCCTGTAAGCAGCTGCTGGACCTGCAGAGCCAGGAGAGAGAGGCTCTTTGTGAGAGTTTACAACATTTCAGAGATAATGTGTACCGAGGGGCTGTGCATTGCTCAGTCTCAGACCTGGTGTTGTGTGCATACAGGTGTCCAAGGGTCATGGTAAATTGGCTGCATGGACCTTGCCACAGGCAGCCACCAGCTGAGTCCTCCATTCCAACTCCCTCCACAAGGGCAGATGGCCTGTGTGGCACTTGCTGTCCAGGGTGGGGGGTGAGGGGCTTCTACTAGGCTAAGATGTGGAGCCAGCAGCCTAGGCCATGGCCCCTGCCATGCATGGCCTGTGCTCCAAGTGTGCCCTGAGAGTCCCCCAGGCACACTGCAACAAGCTGTTCGATTGCACTGTGGGGTGCCTGACCCACAAAATCCTTCTAGTGCTGATCACCAGGGTGCCCTGGGTGCAGCTGAGAATGTGGTGCAGGGCCCTGAGCTTCGATGGCACCCCAGGCTAGCCCGTGCTTCCCCACAATCTGCACCATCACCTGGAGGGGTATCTCTGCCTACACTACAGGAGCCTGATCTCCACAGCCAAGGAAGAGATTGCTGTTGCCATCGATGAGTTTCTGTGCATGTGACAGGCCCTTGGCTGCCTAGCTGGGAGAGTGCTGGCTTCTCAAGCTGAGAGGGGTGCATGGGGGGTGCACTGCCTCTTGCCTCCCTGTGTGTTGTGGGGAGCTTTCCCAGACAGGGCCAGGAAGGGAAAAGAGAGGAAGGGAGGGGAAGGAATGGAGGGGGCTCTCACCCCCCTGCTGTGGGGCCCCTGGCTCCAGGCATGCAGCCTGAGGATCCTCCTCCTTGTGGAGGGCTTACCAGGAGGGCATGCAGGCACTCCCAATGGTCAGACTCTGTCCCTGCCAGTGGTGAGGTGGTGCAGCTGCCTGCAGTGTCCCGGGGTGTGGAAGCATCATGTGGAAGAGTGCAGAGGCAGCTTCTTACCACTTGGGCCATCCCCAGCCTGTCATTCCCTGGTGCCTTGAGGGCCCTCCTCTGGAGAGTGCTTGTCACTGGTGGGCCATGGCAGAGGCTTCAGCAGCCTGCCCGTGCTGGAGCGGACATGGTGGGCCTTGCCAGGGTCCCATGAAGCCATGGCCAGGATACAGTCTGCCTGCTACATGAAGGGCACAGTCTCGTGGGCAGCCCAACGGGACCACTGCTGGTTGTGGTCTGTAACATGGACCCACTGGGTCTATAGGACCTTGACCTTGATATGGCACTGGCACCCAGACCACTGATGGCAATATTCCTGCATGCGGACCACCATCATTTCATAGATATGAGCATTTGACTGGCTTCCCCAGGCAAACTCCCTCAGTACCTTGACATTGCCCCACACCGCAGTGAGGTCGGCAGTCTCTTCCCCCAACCAAATGGGGCCCCAGGAAGCTTTTTGTGGTGCTGGGGGTGCTGCCACTGAAGCTGCTGCTAGGGGCCTCGGGGGCTCAGGCAGGGACTTCAGATGCTGGCAGGGCTTAGCACATGCCCACAGTGAAGGGGCATGGTGACTGGGGAGCAGGCAGCTTGTGGCACAGCCACTGGGGGCAAGAGCCAGGGTCTGTGGGACTGCTGCAGCTGGCACATGCTCACGCTTGTGGGACCCAGCACCCAGAGGCAGACAGAAGGTGGCACAGGCCCCAGAGGTCGGACCAAGGGTCTGAAGGCCAGCATGGGATAGCCAAGGAGCTGTCCTTGCCATGTGGCTGGAGAAACTCCTAGCCACATGGCTCTGCCCCAAATAGGAGGCTGGTTCCCTGCAGGTTCACCTGTCCAGGCTCAGACTTGCACCAGAGTCAGCATCTATATGTGCACTACTGCACATTGGCTAATGTGTGGTTAATCTAGTCCCTGCATTTACAGGGACTAGCAAACTGCTCCTTAGACTAATTTACTGCACAGTAAATGCTGTGCATGTGTAAATGGTGATGCCTTACTGTGCATTAGATTAGTCTAATGTGCCTCATGTAGATGCAGCCACTGACCTTAAAAGAGGTGCCTCAGGCCTAAATACAAAAAGGGACTTAGGTGGCATAATGCTGAGCACTGCAATGTCTAACATTTAAGTAGCTGGCCCCTGTCTTCGAACCCTCAACCCTGAATTAGGTGCTTCAGAGTAGCATTCCCAAAATATATTGTGCAGGGAGGGGCTGCTGAAAAGCAGCCTAAGGTAGACAATACTGAGGACAGGGGTGCGCTTTAAAACTTTCTGCTCTCTACGGCTTCAGGACTAGCTCAGCACTCAGCAGTGCTGGTAGGTGCCGCTCCCCATGCAGGATTCACAGCGTAGATCCCGTTCCTGAAGGTAGGCACCTATGAGTCTTTTTCCACCTATAAAGAAGCAGGGGTGACACACAGGAGAGGAAGGTAAAGGTGGTGCCCCCTTTAATCCAGCAGCTTTCTGGATATGGGATACCCAAGTTCAATTCCTACTTCTGCCTGATGGGGCACCAAGAATCCCTCTTGTGGAAACTCTGTTACTTTCCATAGCAGAATTAAATTGGGCCAGTGGGGAGGAGGATCAGTGACTGTGTAACAGAAACAGGCCTGGGAACCCAGGTCTCCTTGCTTGCACTCAGGTGCCCTAAGCACTCCTGTTTGCTCTTGCTTCCCTCTCTCTGAACTAATGCATCTGTAAATCTTTTGTGAGAGGTGAACAACTGCATCGCTGGTGAGGGCCTCTATCCCATACCCTAGAATACCCCCTAGCCCTGTGGTTAGAGTGGGTTTTAATGCCATCAAGCAACAGAGGACCTAGGACCCAAACTTCTCACGTCCCAGATGAGAGCTCTGAGCATTGAGCTATTGTCCAAGAAGATCACCTCCTTCTTGTGTCATTTTAAAGAAGGCATCAACTACCACTGCATGGTGTGCACAGTCCATCTGGGGCTTGTGCTCTGGAAATTGCCCACTGGCTGTCAGGGGAGAGAGGCAGAGAAAGGTCTTGGTTTTGAACTGTGGCAGGAGATGCCAGGGTGCCCAGCCCTAGGAAGGCTGAAGTTTTTCTGGGCATGTGTAGAAGCCAGATTTTAGACATTTGGGGAGCTTTGTAGTCCAAGACTTAAGTACCTCCAGGGTTGGGCAGCAGCTGAGCAGGAATGTGAGGGTTGCAGTTGTGAACTTAGGAGCCTATCTCAGTCTCTTGTTTTTGGACCAGTGCCTTAATATTTTAGAACAAAGTGCTGGGCGATGTGAAGGAGTGCACTGATCTGGTCCACAGTTTGTCAGGAAAAGGGTTAATTCTCCCTTCCTGGGGTTAGCTGCAAGAACACAGCTGCCTGCCCTGACTGTAGAGATGTGCCAGCTGTGGAGAGTTAATTAATTCCCCACAGGAACTTTACAAAAGGGATGTGCTGGGGAGCGGAGAGGCCTTAGTCTGGTGGTGGTGGGCTAGGAGGAGGAGCCCTGTGGGAGCTAGCTGAAGTGGGGTTGAAGGGTAGAATGGGAATAGGAGTTTTCTTTTCCTGTAAAAATGAGCCAGGCTCATTTCAAGGGGATCCTTGTCCTGTGTGTGTTGGTCCTTAAAGGAGCATGGCATGATTTCTTTGACAAGGAAGTGCAACCTAAAGGGGAATTAACTTCTGATACTGCAGGATCCTTTCCTTCTCGAAAATGACTGGCAGATTGTTGCAGAGTACTTTTTTTGACTCTCAGGGAAAAAAAAGCCTGTAACTCAGCAGATGCCTGCCACCACTCCGGCAGAATTAGTCTCTAATATACATGCCTATCTAACACTGTCAGTAATGTGCTGGGAGTTGGAAATGCTGGGGGGTGTTTGTTTCATCCCAAACACCTTATGTGTTGTGGTTTACTTGCATAATTGGCACAGCTGCCCTGATTCCCACCAGCTGAGGGTCCAGCCTACTGTGCTTTGTCAGGCAGGAATCACCTACCTGGATGCTGCAAGTGAAATATCAGACAACCATTTAAGCCGCCAGCGTCCAAGCCGGGTGGAGCGATACAAAAAGAGGGGAACTTGCACTCGGACCAGAGCTATAAGGAAAGTGAATAGACTGTGCAGCATCTCCAGAAGCTCAAAACCCACAATGGCTCTTACAGCAAAGCCAATATTTTTGCAGATACTTAAGTCATAGCCTTTAAAAATACAAACATCTAGATAATGAGAGGAACTTTGAATCTGGCTTCAGTGTTTTGGGCAGGATGACATTGTCAGCTATTCTATTTTGTATCGATTCCCACAAAGCTCAGTTATTCCCAGCCTTCCATTTCAGACACAGCACCTTGTTTTCCTGTATCTTGAAGCAAAGAAATTAGATAAAAACTATTGATTAGCAAGGCACAGAGGGGAGTGATGTGTCTGTAACCTTCCTTTGTCTCGAAGCTCTGCAGCTGAGGCAGCAGTAATAGGATTCTGTGCGAGTGCGACTGGGATGAGGTCACACTGCTGAGAATGGAATGAAAACACCGCAGTCAGCGCGATCGCTCGCTTCTCTGATAGTGTTTGATATTGTTTGTCAAATTGTGATTTGAAGGTTATTTCTCTGGAGGCAAAAGTTGCATTGTTTCTCTCCCTCACTTGACTAGCTTTTAAAAATCATGCATTTCTCTAAACGGTGCCCCCCACCTTCTCTTAAAGTTTTTAAGGGGGGGGGAGATCATACACAGAGATTTCCATCAGTATTATAGTCGCACACTTATTTGTTGGAGTCATGCAGATTGGTTGGATTTCCTCCCCTGCACACCCTTTCCCCCCCTTCCTTATTACTGGATGAAGCACTAAAATGCCCCTCAGTTCCAACAAAGTTTTAATAAGCAGTTTCAAGGAATAGGATTCAGGTAACAAGGTGCATAGTGGGGTGGTATGTTGTTGGTGCCATTACTCAGATGAAAGAGAAATGATACAATCCGAATTGCTGTTCAGTGTACAGAAACAGACCTGCCATCTACCACAGTAGAGCCACTACCGAATCGAACACAAATCACAGAAATCCACAAAACTTTTTTCCCTCTGGAAATGACTCTGCTTATCAATCTTTGCAAGTTGTGGGGTTGGGGAGCAGTATTTCACGTGGGGAAACCAAGACACCAAAGTTCAGTGGCTTGTCACATCTGATGGAGCCGGGGGTCTACCGTTCAGGAACCTCTGGTCCCTGGGCTTCATTTTAAAAACGTGGAGGCAATTTGTGTTCTGCTCCCCATACAGAGGAAGCAAGGTACATCTCAACTGGGGTTCAGTTAGTTTCCACAAATCAGAGGTAAAAGTTTAAGCACTGTTTAGAAAGCGTGTTAGCCTTGCCTGCTTTTCCGAAAATAAAGGCTGCGTAGATATAGAGGTACCTGGATAAGAAAATCCACTTATACTCTCCATATGGTACAGTGCTAAGCACACACTCTAAGCACAGTAGCTTGAACAAGCAATCACTTGGAGTAACAGGGCAAAACCAACAATCTTGGGTCAAGTGGCATGTTTCTTTGCTTATGTCCCATCCCATCAGCAGAAAGGTGGGGAAGCCGTTCTCCAGGACAGCTTCATGATGTCCCCTCACGAGGGCCTGCTGCCTTGGGGATCTCTGGAGGAGGCAGCAAGCCATTCCCTTACTTACTGTCTTCTCAACCCAGCAAAATGAAGATCTGTAGGCTGTGCTTGCCTACCACAATATGTGGAACTACCGACTGTTTGCAACACGAGCTTGTGGCTTGGTAAGAAAGCATGCACTGGACCATGGGCAGGCTGGGCCTCCGGCTCTTCCACATGCCTCTGATGTGACCTCGGGGGAAGTCACTCTTTCCCCTTCGGTTTCCCTATCTGAATGGAGGGGATAACCTTTCTCCAAGGCTATTATGAGACTTTGTTCTTTAATGTCCAGGAAGTCTTTCATTGACAGTGCAACTAGAGGACAAAGTACATGGCTGGATGGCCTCTTCCCTCACCTGGTGGGGGTAAATGGGCTTGCTTTGGATATCTCCTTGAAGTACTGCCTCTTGCTGAGAGGGCTGCCACAAACAGCAAAGTCTTATTCATCGCTGTTGTACGTCTCCACATCCCTGCCAATATTTAGGCATTTTCAAGGTAGCTTGGAGTTAGTCCTATCATTTTAAATTAGAGTTGGGGCTGAAATGCCATTTCCACATGGGCTGCCTATTAAATGAACCATTGATTGTTGGAGGACTCAAATCACCTGGTGCCTGAAAAAGTGCCAGCTGGCTGGCTGCTTTCAAACTGATGAAATTACCCAACGGTGGCCTGGGGTTGCAGTATGTATTATCTCATTGGTATTCAACACTGAAGCAACAGCCCCAGAGGGGCATGAAGAATGAAGGGATAGATATAGAATAGCAGAGATTAGGAGAGAGGAGTGAGAAGGAAAAGGCTTAAAAATGTTAATCGCCTTATTCCTTAGAAAACTGGCAATTGCAATCACTAAATAAACCAACCCGCTATATTCCTGCATATCTCTGGGAGTAAAGGCTTAATTGACACATTTCTCTCTTCACTTAGACCTGTGGCAAGAGACAGGTTCTCAGAAACTCTTCTTTCCTCTGCTAGCACCCACACTCCTGCAGCAGCTTTTCCACCTCCATCCAAAAAACATCATTAAGGGTGGTTAGTCATAGGGACATGCAACTTTTTCTGTAAGACAATTACTTGGTGTTAAAAAGATGTGAAGCCCTTATTCAGGGTTAGTAAGGTTACGGTGGCACATGAATGGGCATCTTTGTGATATCCAGAGGAAGAACCTGCCAGGAAATTGGCTCTACCCCTACAGAGAAGCAAACTTTTTACATTTAATCTCTCAAATGTTTTTGGCTGCTATTCTGCATATTTTTTGTAGTTGGTCATGTATCTCTCAGTAAGAGCTAAAGAACTCAGCCAGGTGAGAAGATCATTGTTTCTCTGCTTGTACCCACATCTGCTCAGGCCCACGGGCAGCTCAGGTGTAAAGGGTTGTGGACACAGGTAGCAGCCAGCAATGCCCACCCTTCTCTTCCCTGCTCCCATGGCACTTTGCTTGGTGAAAAGATCGGATGTAACTTGGCACCCCTGAGCTGCTTGTGCCCCCCGCCCCCACCAAGCAGGATGTATCTCTTCTTTGCAGGACCAGGAAACCCTGCTACAACACCAAAGAACAAATATTAGGCTGAGAACAGAAAAATATGAGAGGAAAAAGAGCAGGAAGGGAAAGAAAGAAGGCTGCCACTCCATCAGGATACAGGAACAGAAGACACCGTAGAGGGACACCCATCTGCCTGTTTGGCTAAATAGTGTTAGCTGAAAAAGCTGTGCCTCCTGCATTAGGCCTCACATGACTCTGTGGGGGAGAGAAGCATTATGATCTCCTTCTTACAAATGGGAAAACAGAAGGAAAAAAAGGGCTTATGTCTAATTTTCAGAGTTGTGGTGAACACCTCCATCACTCCACCTGAAGTCAATAGGATCTACACTACTGAAACCAGAGGCTTGGTGTGTCATAGTTCACAGAAGTTCAGGGCTGGAAGGGGCCTCTTGAGATCTTCGGGTCCAGCCGCCCTTGCTCTGGGCAGCAAAAACTGCTGGGGTCAAATAACCCCAGCAAGGTGTGCATCCCATCTCCTTTTGAAGATTTCCAGGGCAGGTACCTGCTCCACCCCTGCTGAGAGTCTTTTCCGTCATGCTGGTTGTCCACATTTAGTGGATGCTTTAAAAAAAATTGGCCCAAATGATTAACCTGAATTGACACAGCAAGGTATGGAAGAGCCAGGCACAGAGCTTAACTCTCTTGATTCTCATATTTTTACTGTACCCCAAATTATCCTCCATTATTCTTATGTGAAAATTGTGTCTTCCTATATTTTACATTGTTCTGTTTTAATTGACAAGGCTGTATATCCACATCGTGGTCCTTGATTGCCAGTCTGCCATGCCCAATGAAGAAACATGTCTGCCACTACTTCAATGCCTTCCCTGCTTCCACCTCCACACGTACTGTTGATGGGAGTTGCGTCCTGCTGTATAGTTCTTTGTGGAGGTGTTTGTAGGAATCTGTTGTGTGACAGTCAAGGAGTATAGCATGCTCAGGATGGACCCCAGAGCGTTTCCTCACTGACCATCCTAAGGGGAAGGAAGCACTGCAAATACAATAAAGAGAAATGGACTGATTCTGATTGAGGTTATGGGAATTTTGTGAGTGGTGCAAGTTCTAGGCCTCATGTTGCAGCTTTGGGAAACCTGCTATTCTTCTTTGCAGCTCAGATGCTAAACAGACATTTCAACACCAAGCATTTTTCTTCTCCCCTCTGTTACCCCAAACTGCCAGAATTAGAAGGATCTGGCATCAGACAGGAAGTCAGTTTTGTTTAATTTATCTCAGATTTATTTTGTGACATTTCCTGGATACATTTCCCCATCACGTTATTAAACAAGAGCTTATTTTCTGGAGGTTAGGGTTCCAGCTCTGGCTATATTTCAGGACGACAGGAACTTAAATAATGTCAACACTGAGAAATTAGAAAGTCTCTTTCAGGTGCATTTTGCAGGAGATGGTTCAGAGCTCTCCTATTGCTCTTGCTCACTGGCTGTGGGCCTTTAAAAGTGTGTAATCTTGTTTTTGCCTTCATTTGCAATGTAAACAGAATTTTTTAATAGAAAATGGAGAAATCCATCTGCAAAAATACATGTGTTTTAGCAATTTGTTTCCTTAATTACAAAGATAAATCTTCATTATTTGGCAACAGCACAACAAATATGCTTTTGCATGTCTAGTTCCTCAGGGAGAAAGTGGACCTCCTTAAAAAAATGCAACCATACATCCACATAGTTCTCATAATTTGCCTCTCAATTTGTGGGAAAGACTTTTTTTTTTATCCATGGGAATAATGCTTGGTTGTGATTCACAGGACATCTACCTTTCTGGGTAAGTCTGACTCATGAGATCGGTACACAAAGTACCAGGATCACCCTGGCCTGATCTCATCATGCTGTGAGTAGCGATGAGTAAGCCACCTTTGACAGATGTGAATGGCAGCTTCCCAGTGATTTAACTTAAGTTTTGCCCATGTGTGCTGGCGCTTGCCCTTAACTGTTTTGGGTTGGCTCAAGTTAGGGATAAGATGAAACCAGATCCACAGAGCTGAGTGCCTCTTATGGCTGTGGGAAGTGTCGATTCAGACCAGAATTTTGTAGTTCGGTTTCCTCTGTGGTACAAAGGGTCATCTGAATGCTTGAGAGGCCATGCTGCTAGTTTCTCTGGAAATGGGTTTGGAAATATCATGGTAGGATTTTTTCTTGTGCCACAGTTAATGCTACTTACTAGTTTCTGAGCAATATTCTTCCATGCATTATGTCTGCTTCCTATCTTGATAATGACTAGCAAAGAGAAAACAAATAAACGATGAAAACGTTCAGACTTCAGAAAGTGCTCACGTTTGGCTACATTCAGTAACCTAGATGCAAATTTGATTTACTCTTTTTTTTTTTAAAGACAACTAGTTCACCCATTCCTAACTACAGTGTGTTTTAAAAGCAGACCAACTAGATGCAATTTTTGATAAATACTTTTAGAACCTTTAAGCCATCCCAAAATTGCCTCCTAACGAAACTGGGGTTGATAACAATCTTTTATGTCAGGTTTTCAAACACAGACCTTAGCACTGCCAGGGGAGCTAAACAGATGATGATGTGGCCCATGTGTTCTGGTCTGCAGAAGTCATTGCTGTTTTTCCCTGGTGGTAGACAGCTGTATGTCACAACAGGTATCGTCAGCAAAGCAGCTTAGGATGATTAATGGGAGATGGAGACTTAATTCTACATTTGGGATAATCTCACACAACTGGTTTCCATTTTCTACCTAGGTAAAGACTGAATTGAGAAAAGCAGGCTCTAGAATCAGCACCAGTCTTGAGTACTAGGTTTACAGAAAAGTCCTTTTCCATATCCGCCTAAGAAACAACAGAACAGCAGAATGACTGCTTTTCTTTCTATGAACACATATATTATTTCAGCTTGAGAATGAGTCAGAAGCTTATTGTGTAGGTTGAAAATGACCCTGAGGCTTCACCTGCCTCTTTACACATTCATCCAATTAAAGTGAACATTTCCAGTGGTAACCCATGCCTTCAACAGCACATGCGCCAGTGTTGAGAGAGGAAATGCATCTTTGTTAATGCAAATATGCAAAAAATGTGTCAAACTAAGGAGATCTATGACCAATTCTTTGCATTTGGTGCTGATTTTGGTGCTAATTTCTGGTTTTGTTTTGTTTTGTTTTTTTCCAGTTACCAAGCTCTTTTAGAGGGGTTTTTTTTTTTGTTCCTTTTTCTTTAATTTTTCATTTTTTAAAATGAAAATCTTTTCTGGAGATGTCATTTTGTTTGGAGAAACTAACAAATCTATATCCTATTCCATTATAATTTAATAAATAAGTACCCTCTGTAATTTCCACACATTCATCAGTTGTCTTCAACAAGATCAATGACCTTTTAATATGGAGACATGGAGTTTTCCACCAACCAGACTTGGTTTTTGTATGTCAGTTGTTGGACCTCACTTATGTACTATCAACATGCTGATACACAAATCATTTTTGTTCCCTTTCTGATTAAAAAAGTGAGTCCTGCATCTTGCCTCTACAAAAATAAATATAAAACACCCACAGTGCATTGAACTCATTTTATGCTATACAAACCCTACACCAATTAGTACAAAATAGCTCTAAGCAACATTAAATATTAAAAATGACTGAATTAAACTCAGATTCATATTGTAGAGTAAAGCTGGATGGATGATTGGTATGAAATACTTTATTCAACACACCTGCATTTTTTTCTCTTGTCTGATTCTGCATGAATGGACTTTAAGAAATGACTTTGTTATACGGGGTGCATCTACATGTGATCCTATGTCACCGTAGCAATATGTTACAGTGACGTAGCACCCGTGAGCAAAACCCATGACGCCACAGCTGCATTGCTGTAGTGATGCGCTCCCCCAATATAGCGTGTCGCTACAGTGACATAGTCCCTAAAAATAACCATGTGCATCGTGCACGGTGCAGTACCGGCTGTTACTGCACCATCTTTTACTACTTCCAAAAGTAAGTACTAATTGACAGCACAGTAACAACAGCACCATAGTTGCATGTGCTGATGCACCTGCTGTGTGGGAACTTCATGTGTTCACCTTTTAGCCAATGGGTTTCTCAGGAGCAAGTCCTTGTTGGCCGGTTATGGTGTATGATCGGTTATTTAAGTCGCATGGCATTTTTATTTCTATTCCTTGACTAACTTCTGCAAAGAAGTCAAGAGAAAGCTGTGGAGATCTAGAGAACGTAAGATGGTTCTGAAGCAAATATTCTGAAGGGGAGGAAAAAAAGGAGTTGCAGAAATATTAACAAGATCCATGTTTTCTCGGAGTATTTAAAAACCCCCCCCAAAACAGTCCAGTGAATACTCCTGGAAATGAATGAAGAGTTGCAATGAAGAATGAAACTTGATTTTCTCTCCCTTCCTTCCCCCCCCCCCAAAGAAATAATTGCTGCATGATCCTGTGACCCTCCTTCTTTTTGAAAGTTATTCAACCATATGTGGAAACCTGACAAAGTTACATGAAGTTATAAAATGTATATATAAAAAGTGATTCAGCAGGTGCCTTTATAAAATGGGCATGATATTCCTCCTAAGATGCTATATGTGCAATTTTGATTGGATCACAGGACCATTATTTTTTAAGGGTAGGTACTGAAGGTGACAATACCATACTTGTATGGAAGCAGTACCATTGTTTCTGAAGTAGGGGAATCCCTTGTAATAAAGGAAACTAGAAACATAATGTTCTTTGAATTGGCTTGGCCTCACTCCTAATTTCAATGTCATTCAAGAATAGCACTGGTTATTGATTTACATTGTGGCATGAGCATGTTAAAGGATACATTAATAGACACTGATGATCATCAAATATAAATGAAATAGTGTGAGTAAAAATATAATCAATGTGACTTGAGATAGCCTGAATGTTAATATTTCTGTTCAGGGAATGCTTAACAATTATACGGGGATGGACTAAAATGGGGCATGTATCACTTCATAATCGGCAATTCAAATTTCAGATGATACCCACATAGTGAGTTTAACATACAGAAAAGAACAAGACTCTCTCACTTCAGATAGGGAAACAGAGTTAGTAACCAGATGGTTTACAATAATTTTTAATCACCGAGTTTGATCTGAGCAAGACTTGAATCAGCTATGGCCAAGATCTGCGCTCTTCTATTATATGTAACTCTTTTCGACTTACCCCAGTAGTTACTGGTGCCCCTTCCTCCCCATGTCCCTATTTCACTTTTCGGCAACCAAGTCAATATACCGAGGTAATTGTAAGACTCAAACTAAATCAAATCAAAGTGAGAACAACTTGCAAGTGCTTCACTCCCAGTAGAACAACTCAGGTATACAAGAAGTTGTTTCTTATTACTCAGTGCAATATTTTCTTGGGAAGGGAAGGGGGTGCACTTGGCACAGCAGTCAGTCAGTTTTGTATTGTGTGTCTTTTGACAACTCTACAGTTACTGATCTGGACGGCAGAACTATGACAACATTTATACTACTTCAAAGTCACAGAGCCAAAGGTTTGGGCAATCAGTAAATAGCTGATTTTTCATTGCCATGATGTGTGCGCTGCTAAGAAGGCATCCCATATCTGCTATTGATTTCTCCAATGCTTTTTGCTAAACTAGTGATTACAGCTGAATCCTTTTATAACCTTCAGAGTCTCTGGGTGACCTTTTAAGTCTGTGATACACTCTGTTTTTATGCTGTTCTTGTCTGCATGCCCCTTTCTTCAATACCACAGTATTGTCTCATCTATGGAAACCTGGAACTTCAGTCCATCTTCACAGTTTGCTGTAGGATGACTGTCCTCTTCGATGGCACAGATACAAATACAAACTTCTAATGGCAACCAAGGTTTCTGAGATGTGCAGAATTGTTCACTGTGAGAGAGTGCGGGGTCCATCACCATTTACCATCCTGTCTGTTGGGGCATGGATACTGGTGTTTTGCACACACCATCTTGAGAGTCTCAAGCTGTTGGTTTCAGGGACTATGATTCTTGCTCTGATGAGGGATCTGGAAAAGGATGAGCTATGTTTTTCTGCAATAATGAATGTAGAATTCAATTCCTGCAATTTATGCATATAATACTAAGGAGATCTTACCGTGCGCTGTAACAAACAAACAACACTTTGGATTCTGGAGTCTTCCCATGTCCAATTTAATATTTATGTCTCTGTCACCTTACAATTATAGGACATGAAGAGGGTGCAGAAGTCTGAACCTCTCTTCTTTTCTTTGTGGATTTTCATAAAGAAAGGATGTGTGAGCAAAGTTGCTTTACTCCCCTACAACAGTGTTCTTCCAATTATCCCTTTTTGCTACAAGTTAACATGGTAGTGCATTTGTTCTCCAGGATCTCAGGTGACCCTTTTCTTGACTACCACAGACCAAAATCTTATTTCTCTTTTCAAATGTTTCAAGTCCTCTGCATGTATCCTTGCAGGATCTTAAGTAATGGACATTGATGTTCAACGTAGTTGTCTGTGTGGTGGTTCCTGTGTTATCAATATCGCCTCATCTTTATTAGGAGCCCAGCTCACCAAAGGAAACCATTCATGGCCTCAATCAGAGTAGAAAAGGCAGAAATGTTAATGAATGCTGCTTTGACTTCCTTCCTCCCTGTGACACATTGGGAAAATGAATGTGCTCAGCACAGTTAGCAATCAGGAATCCTAGAACTGATAACGGTGACGTGTGATAGATGCCTGCCTGCCTTCTCTTATCTCATCTGACTCTGAAAAGGTCCTTTGGCAAGGAGCCCAAGTGCAGAAAAACAACTTTGCCTTCTAGTCAAAAACTTTGAAGAGTCGCAGAACTCTTTTAAGAGGTATTTTTGGCCTGCCAATTTTCTCTCTATTCCTGTCTCTGCCACTGACTTCTTAGAACTTTTTTTGCTTTGGCATCTCAGTGGAATTACTTCTTCTTCAATTACTTCTTAAAATAGGCCTGAGTCTTAGCTCACCCCTCTCGGTCAATGGAAGATTCTCATCGGCTTTAACACAGTTCGGTCACTCAACTAACTTCATCTGAGTTTTGGATCAGGCTCCACGTGTCTAAAATAGCTGAAGTCCTTACATTTTACCCAGTTCTCTCAGAGTCCTCTCTTCTCTACAGATAGCTAAACACTAGGAAGTGTTCCAAGTTTCACCTAAGAACTATACCTCCTTGCTATGGAATACACCATGTACATTTTAATATAGGAAAGGAGGAACTACATTAACAATACGTCTAACCTATGAAACAAGAGGAAATATCTTTAGCTTATGAATAAGCTATGCATGAGGTGATGATTAAATGAATATTAAATATACATGTAAATATTAAAAATTTAAACTCAGCCTTTGTTTTGTGTGCCTTTCTTGTAATACCTTTTCAATGTTCATAGAAAACAAACCTGATATACAACTTGCCGGCAGTGACCTCAAATTTTCTGTTTGTGTTCATAATATCAATTACCTGTTGCACGAGTTGCATTGAACTTCGTTGCTCTATTGGAGTCGTCTAATGGAGTCCACATTTTTGCTGTGAAAACATTGTTGTCTCCTTGCGCTAGGAACTAGGATAGTGGGGTTAAAGTTGCTGATTTTGTGTGCCCTGTAGATTCATCATCTTAAAGTCTTTGTAACATTTGAGCATTTTGATTTTTCCGGCCATCCAGTGAAAAGACTCCTGAAAAATATTGCTAATCAAAAAGTGAATCAGCAGAACTTGAAACTTTTTGACACAGTTATTGCCATGTGGCAGCCATACAAATCCCACAAATTTGCTGCAAACTTATAAGCACATTTTTATAATTTAGATTATTGTATACCCGTACTATATCCCTTTGGCTGCTAACTGCTACTTTTTGTTTAGGGCTAGGTTCTTACAAGGCTACATTATTACGAGGAATGAATTTTCCAGTGTTTTGATTTAATGACTATAATCCTAGCTGAAGTCAGTTCCTTTCTCTCACTATTCTGGGCCCTGTGCGGTAAGCCTGTGTGCTACTGTTCTCCTCGGTCATGCATTTTTTAGGGGTGGGATTTGGGGTTTTTTTGGTTGGGGTGGTGGGTTGCATACTAAACTCCATGCAAAATGCCTCAAAAGGAAGAATTGTTTTGGTTTAGCACATAGATTTAGTGTGCTCTTTAATAAAGGGTGTAGGCTGTAGCCGTGTTGGTCTAAGGACATAGACAGACAAGATTCTTTGGGTAAATCTGATATCTTTGGTTGGTCTAATAAAAGATATCAGATTTACCCAAAGAACCTTGTCTGCTTTAATAAGTACATGCTGAATTTGAATAAAAGCTAAAGGTTTTACTTAGTATTGAGAGAACCACTGCATTTTTCATTATTGTTATTTATGTGACTAGTGCCTACTCCTGGACCAGGACCTGGTTGTGCCAGATGCTGTACAACCGTACAACAGAAAGACAATCCCTGTTCCAAAGATAAAGAATGCAGCCCCCTGCTATTTTGGGTAATTGATTGTTCAAAAGGATCACAAGAATGTCCACTTGTGGCTTCTTTTACAGACCATAGCCACAAAACACCTGATATTTAAAAAAAAAAACCCAACCCAAACTTTAGGACATGCCTCAGCTGAAGAGAAGGGGAGCAGAGGCTCTGCTAATGCCTTGCGTACTGCAGTGGTATGGCATTTGTTAGCTTACAATATGCTCAGAAGGTCATAGGTCCTCAGATGGTGCCAGACCACAGAGACAAATCTTCACAGCCATTCCTGCTAATCTGACTGAAGGAAAATAATCTCTCTGGGCCCCAAGACATAGATTCATAGGTTGTAAGGGACTGGATGGGAACTCAGAAGATCATCAGGTCCAAGCAGGAAAGACAATTGGGGGTCAGGTGACCCCAGCGAGGTGACCGTCTAGTCTCCTCTTGAGGCTATCCAGGGTAGGTGATTGCACCACCTCTGTTCTCTCACACTATTTCCTTAAAATGATTGAGCTCCGTCTTGTGATTCAGATTCCTTGCCCCTATGGAAAACCCTTCCAAAACTTCACTCTTCTAATGGTGAGAACCCGGCTTCTAATTCCTAGGCTAAATTTGTTCATGGCCAGTTTGTACCCATGTAAGATTTATGTTCAGATATATCTATTGATGAAATATTAGACGTTTGTCTCTCTCTGCCAGCTGCATAACATGATAAATGGAGGCAACCGTTAGCTGAGCAGATGGACAGTGAATACTAAGGGTGAGAGTAAATGCCATTGCAGGAATTGGCTTCATGTAAAGTTATGTGAGGGGTCTAAAGCAGCTAAATGGGTAACATCCCTGCTGCCTCGAGTTGAAGCTATTTCATTTCTGTAGACTATTTGTCTTTATTTGCTGAGCTCCAAACAGAATTATTATTTTTTCCAGTCCTTTCTCCCTCATGTGCTCTGGAAACTGATATTCAGAGAGCTTTTTCACTATCCCAGCTTCCATCTGCACCCTCATGTTCTTTTGCTATGATAGTCAAAAACTACACTGTTTCTTCTGTCACTTGGGGCCTCATCCTTTATATCACTGGACTTTTGGTTCAAGAATTAAAGGAAGTGGATTTCTCAGGAAATGTGCTTGATTCACCATTGAGATACTCCAGTTTTAGGCAATTTGGCTTAGTCTCTTTAGCATTCTATTCCTATGGACTGGACATTTCCATTCATGCATTTAAAAAGGTGAAATTTTTCCATTTTTAAAACAAAATACCAGCTTTGGGGAAAAGAGAGAGAGGAAAAAAGCGAAATTCATCTTGGTCCTGTTCTCAGTGACTTTTTTGCATTATTTTAGGGGTTGTTTTGTTTTTGCTCTCAGCTTCCCATGCCCTTACCACTGCCATTTCGTTTGGGTGGCCAGGTCACGTGATGGGAAAACTCTCCCTTTTGGACATCACATCTTTCTCAAAAATGAAAAAGTTCAGTAATTTGTTACCATTGCTAGGGATTGTATGGCTGATAGGGAAATAAAAAACAGGCCAGTTAAAAATGAAGAAAGCCAACTTAGAAATTTAGTACCGTTTTCTAAATTTTTTTTCTGACCAGCTCTATTTTCAGTTCAGTGACAACAGAGCTGATCAAATGTATCTAATTAACACCCCAGCAGATAACAATTATCTGGTGTAATTATGATGGCCTTGTTTGTTTTTTAATTGACAGCTTGAGCAATGTTTTATGATGTTTATTTGACCTTGATGCTAATCCTGCATCATGCCACTCGGTGTTGCCAAATGCATTGCTATTTGGATTTCCATCTCCACTGATTGCACTCACCATTTGTTATCATTGTTGTCATTCTGCTGTCTGATTTGTCCTACAACATATCTCAGTGACTGGCACCATGTCATCCTGATCCTTCACGATTGCTGTGAGAACATTTCCAGTTGTTGCCCCTCTGCTGCCCATCTGTCCCCGTTCAGTGCAGGAGCAGTGTTAAATAGTTGAATGTGGAAGGTAGATGGAACAAAGCACAGTGTAGGACTTGGAGGCAAATAAGATTCAGTGTTAGAAAATAAATCACTGGCTGTATCTGATGGTTTTTACATGCAGTTGATATGGATTTTACAATGATAGCCTCGCAATCTGGTTTCTACTAAAATGTAGCAGCTAGTTCAATAACTGAACATCTGTAGTGACAGAACAAATGCATTTGGATTTTGATGCATCGTGAGTAGTTGGAGGGGACTTTTTATTTTCCCAAGAAAGGCAGAATAACATTCCTTTCCTGGCCCATAAATAACAGTATCACGAGGTTTTGTGTCTGTATCTTGCTGCCACAAAACACGGTTTCTACCAATGCTATTGTATGAAACTTTATCTAAACTGATTTTTCTTACCAAGAGCTACTGGCCCAAAATGTCAAATAGGCCGCTTCTCAGAGTTGGATTTCAAGGAGATCCAAGGTCAGTCCCAAACTCTGATACAGACTTTACTTTTGCAGTGTTAGATCAGGCACTTGATCTATTTCCCATCTGTAAAATGGTGATGATCCTATTTCTTTTCTACTGTCTCTCTCCTTGTCCATTTAGAATGTAAATTTTTTAAAGCACCGGCTTCCTTAGATTATCTGTGCGTTCAGCACCTCCTATGACTTTGATGAACAGTAAAACGGCTTCTTCTACCACTGTTAATGGAGTGCCTTTGGAAATATTGAAAAACACACATATCTTTACACTAAGTTTACAATAGCCACATATTATTATTGGGTGTTTTGTTTGCAAACTGTGAAGATTTTAGAGCCTAATTCAGCACAGCAGTTATCCTGCCACAGTGGCACTTGTAGAAAATTCTCCTACTGCTTCCCTTCCTTTGAAACTTAGTTGTGTTAATTGCAGCAGTTTGTTTCCAGCTGGAGAGGAAGAAGGCATCACTTCCCTGCAGGACTCTTTAGGATGTCTACCAGAAGGTCCTCGTCCAAGTGAGGCAATCATTCCTCTTTCCATGAGGAATCAGCTGCTTCCCATTGTCATGAGTCAGGACAGGAGGTAGAGGCCAAACAGTAGTTTCCAGACTTCTGTTTTCCTCCTGGTGTTTTGATTGCTTCGGGATCCTCATGACCTTTGCTATTATGAGCCGTATAATATGTACAGGGAGCAAACTTGCTAAAATCAACTTATGTTCACGTGATACCATGGGGTAACATAATCAAATGAGGAAGAGTAAATTCATGACACCTGGATCCCTTGCCCTGTGTCACCCTCATGTTTGTTTCAAGGTTCAGAATATATAAATGTCCACGAAGTAGAGAAGCAGATCCTCATGTGACCTAAAGCTCTGAACCTTTGAGTCAAATTTATCTTACGTGTAACTTAATAGAAGCCAGCCTTAAATTTAAATTTATCAGGGTCAAATTTGAAGTCTCCCCAAAACAGGCTTTTTTCTGATATTTTGAATTCAATTAGGGACAACAGTACCCCGAGAACAGCTTTTTCTTATCATGTCATCTGGTCACTTCCACTTTGAGACAGTACTAGAAAATACTGGGGCAAAGGACTGAGTAATAATTATTATTTGTTAAGCTTTGTCTTATACAGCACAGAGCACACTCTCAAAGACCTCACACAGTCTCTGTGCTACACAGTTCAATATTTTGGATAGACAAGGGTTTGACATGAACCAGCTGCCCTGAGTAAGTAGAGAGGAGCTCTCATGAAGTGCCGCAGTATCCTTATTTTTTCTAAATGAAAGTATTGAACTTCTCATTTAAGCTGATTAATGATGATCAATTTTATAGTTTAAGGAAGGATTTGGATGTACAGAGGAAAGTTCATGTTTAAAAAGCAAAGTGACAGAAGACACATGAGTTAGGAGAAAATACATAATGGGAGAGAATGTGATGAGAGATTAGAGGAGAGCAAGGTGTGAATGTCTCACTACTGAGACTAAACAAAGGAAGTAGAGGTCAAAAAGAGATATGAAGGGGTACAACCATGTGCAGGGTCTTCAAGGTCAGGACAAAATGCTTGAGATCTGGTGTAGAAAGGAGAAACCAGTGGAAGGGGCAAGATGATCCAAGAAGAAACCATGTATGGGATTTTGGCATCTGGATGGAGGCCCAGTGGGAGTCAGCAAGGTTCAGGGAACACGAGAAGGCTGCCATGGTCAGAGGGGAGATGAGCAAAGAGAGTGAAAATTATTACTGAAACCTTTTTGAGAGTCAAAATGTTGGTTTGGGGTCTAGACTCATGCTCAGGCTATAACAGTTATTTACAATGAATCCGATTTTTTTTTTTTTATCAGAAGGACGCTTTGAGCCCACTGTTTTATGGGCATCAATAGAAGTTGGCCCACAATATGATCTAGGGTTTTATGAAGTAGGACATCACTGTAGTATCTACCATAATTCCTACAGTCAGATGCCATGGTGATGAAAAGTCAGATTTGTTAGTGGCAATGGAACCAGACCAGTTTACACCAGCAGATGGTGCAGCTTTTCATTTCTATTTTTGGTTTCCTAGTGCATGTCTTCTTGGTGAACATGACACAAACTCCAGTGGAGTCCCACATCTAAATAGCCCTGTGTATCTTTTACACATATATAAAATAATCGTTATAATACAAAGTTAAAAGAGGCATCAGTGAGCTTCATAATAGAAAATATCCCTTAGGATCCATAAAGCATTATCTGACCTTAAGAGCAAAATGGCATTTACTCAAATGCCACTAGATTCTGTGCTTTTCATCTTGAAATTCATAAAGTAATTCACACAGCATAAATAAGGAATCATTTTTCAGCAAAAACAGTGAGCATATGGCTCATTATTATTGATTTCAAATTACAACAAGGACATTATCTAAATAGCTGTAGTATACCAGCAATATGTTCTCAAGCATCTAGTAAATTTGATCATGGCTTCTCAAATTATTTGAGATCAAATTTTGTCCAATTTATTTTTCCATGTCGCATTGTTAGAAAACAATGTGTTTCCTTTCTCCTCATCTGGTTTTTGCTTTTTTGTGTCAATAAATTATGCTAGTGAGCACCACATTATAGCTCAAGCCCCATTGAAATAATTTACATGCATGTGCCATAAACCTTTTTAAGATGGGCTGAAATGTGGTGTTATAAAACCTCAGCTTGGGAACAATTTTCATAAACTAAAAATAAAAAGTACTACCCCCCACAACTGTTCCTGTTTGTTGTGGTGTTAGTTCTCCTGTCACTTAAAAACAGTTTTTCTCCATGTAATTTTCCATTCCTTCACCCATACTCAATGCATTCTCTTTGAGCTGGGTTAATAGATGCTGTGTGATGAGTTAAGAGAGTCTAAGAACGTCAATTTTTTTCAACCACAGGTAGACACACTACTTATAGGCATGATTCCCATTTTCTACCAGTTCCTGTGGTGCCTAAATATGTGTCTGAATCTTCTGTTATGCTTCTGTTGGGACCCACACAGACTCACCTTGTCAGGAAGAATAGGAGAAGGTTGGCTACTTGAGCCCTCTCGACAGTCTCGGCTATGGACCCTTTAAAGTCTGGCCCCTCCTTTTATCTTGTGCTTTCTATTGTACTTTCCATTGTTTTTGCTTTTCGGAGGGCTGTATTTGCACTTGCTTTGGCTTGGAAGACAAAACCAGACTTTTTCAGTTTCGCTTTTATTTCTCATCCCATTCCTCTATCTCTTGGGTTCATGACGCCCGTACCAGGGTGATGTTTCAAACTCCACTGGAAAGAGTTTTGAAATCTAATGAAATGGGGTTTTCATGGCTTGTCATGAAATATACTGATTGTTTTTACAAGCCCCCCAAACACTCCCCAACTTCAGTCCCTACAGTTCATGCCATAGTCTCCCTCTTGAGCATGTCTTTGTGTTACATTAGATTAATAGATTAGGTTGCTTTAGCATCTGCAGCCTTCCCTGATATTTGGAGGAAATACCTTCATAACTGTGCAAATACCAAAAATTCCCTGGAAAGAGTAAGTCAACCAGCCATTTTTTTCAAGGGGGAGTGACAATAAATATTTTTGTTGGGGGAGGAAGGCTAAGTAAGCAAACGGTGCCCCTCATTTTCCCGGGGTCAGTTGTGGACTACTAAAACAAGCCAGGAAATTTGTATTAGAATCTCAGTTTTTACTCCTAGCAGAATTAGTGAGATAAAGTGGTGGTGGGATTATGGCAGCACCAACCTGAGACCAGATAGTCACTGGAAACATGAAGAGGGAGACAATGTCGGCTCCACAGCGCTTGCAATAGATAGATAAGACAGACAAGGATGGAAGGACAGACAAGTGGAATGACTTCACCAGTGTCATGCAACAGGTTACTGGTTGAGTTAGGAATTTGTATCAGGGTCTCCCGAGTCTGTTCACGGTTCTTTCACAGAACCACTGGACCCCTCAGGATAAAGAGATGCTTATACCTTCAATATTGCTCTCTGCTCAAGATGCAGTCTCCTAATGCCCAATTAAAATTATAAACTAGAATAACAATGTATAGCTAGTTTGATTCTCCTTTGCTTTTACACTGGTGTTTCATTGCCATCATGATGATAATTTACTTAACTAATATATTAATATGTGTTTTATAATGTAATATACAACACCTATAAAAAGATACATTATTATTCTAGCTCCCAGCTGTTTCAGTCACATGCCAAGCCACCATTGTTTTGAGACATGTATAAACACAAAAAAAAAGATGGCTCCTGCCCCCCCAAAATGTAGAGTCTCAGAAATCTTAGGATATCACCACTGGAGCTACCTTTGAATTATGTCAGCGTGGGCACGGTCAGCACCTGGGGCTCAGAGTCGCACTGTTTAAACAAATGTTTGCAGATACAACGTTGCAGACAGAACCCCTTCACACTGAGTGGAGTCCATTAAATTGCTTCTAGCAGAACAGCGAATCTTAATCTGCTTTGTGGACCCATCTCACTAGCAGAGTTCATAAGGCAACAGGTTAAATAGCACATGAAAGCAATCTGTCATTATGTTGGCTTGTTGACTCTCCCTTGCTCACTGCTGGCTGTCCCTTGCTTTCCTTGGCTATTTTGATGCGAATGCATCTTTTTCTCTCTGTTTCAGTGGAAGGTTTTTGCTTCTCCCCCTTCCCCTTCCCCCACCTCCCTTTACTCCACCTTTTTCCAAAGCAGCATTTAGGAAGGAGGCTGAAAATATTGAACAAACTGCTGATGTCCCCAAGACTTAAATGTGTGAAAAAGACTCGCAAATGAGTCTAGCACACTCAGAAACATTCTTAACATCTGTTCATGCAGGAACACCAATTCCAATTCTCGGAAAGCACAGTTTGTCCTCCTTGTTATTTAAAACTGAAGATCTTTTTGAGTTAACAATGTGGAAGTAGAGCTAATAAAAGCCATCTCTATGATTATGCCTGGAAAAATTATAATGGGGAGAGGGTAGAAAATAAAGACTTTCTTAGACAGGCATAATTGCTAAGATAGCAGCTCTCAGGGGGTGCGCTGAGATGCCACCATAATCCCAGCAATACAGCCTACTAACACCGCTTGGAAATCCCTAGGATCATGACTTCCTAACTAAAACCCCACTTAAAAAATTAGGTTTTTTTCTGTATGTATGAATGTAGGTAGGAGGTAAACAACATTATCTGCAGCAGAAGAGCATGAAGAAGAGGGAGGTGTCTCCATCTGGAATTCATTCTCCAACTGTAATGAATCAAATATTCCACTGAATTTAGTAGGTCCAGCCCTGAAATCTTTATTTTCCAAACTTGCCAAAATGCTAAAAAAGCAAATGGGTTTTGTTGGATTGTAAACATTTCAAGATTTGACCAAATATATATTCGTGTGATTGGTGGTGATAATACTTCAGGAAGAGACAAAGAGACAAACCAAGACAAGATTGTTCCAGACCAGGGAATGGAACCCACAGATTCTAGCTCGCTGCTTTTAATTACAGGGAGAAATTGCAAACGTAACAATTGCAACTAAAAAAAATAATTAAAACCACTGGGAAGCCTCAATGTTGCATTTCATAAAAATGCTGAGCAGCTCTAACAGCTTAACAGGCTTCAGTGTTACCGGCTGCTGCAGTAACCTTGACTTGCTCTGACAGACCTGCCAATGAAGTAGCCGCTCTGGATGGCTGCTCTAATTCTGTGCCCATTTCACACTTGCAAGGGGGTCAATCTTTGTATGTGTCTGATGGGAAGAAGGAGCTTCTGCTGGAAGGGATTCCAGCTGTTTTAAAGAACCACATTAGTGCCAATTTGTCCTTGTGTCTCCATGGCTGAATCACTGTGAACTGAGAATAGATTTTGGGGTAGGCTGTACGTTTAATGCAGTTAGATGAAAAGGATTTGTGCAATAACTTAAACATTCCAGGCAATGCTACAACTTTATTTAACCATGATTAATCCACTGCCAATCTCATTCCAAGTCTTCTTTTTCTTTTTTATCAGCTTAAGTGCCTAGTGACGGTAACACCAATGCTTGTGTTTCAATTATCCCACCCTTTTCATCTACATTATTGCTGTTAGCTCTTTCTGAGGGATATGTTTTATAAGTAGTACGTTTTATTGCTGATGCAGGACTGAAAGATGAAATACCTTTACTTTCAGGAAGGTTAATGTGCAACCAGTCTTCTTATGATGAGGAACAATAACATACCAGCAGGTGGGCTACAACCTGAACAGACACAGTTCTGTGAAAGGCAAGCTTAAAACAGGCAATAAAACTAGCAGTAGCATTTTGAGGTTGCCTGCAGGAATGATATATGTTACAATGGAAGAGCCTGCTGGAACATGCTTGTTGTTTCAAGAATGGCACGATGCTGAAACTGTGCTCCCAGTTTCCCTGCTGTTCATTGCTATCCAAAGCCAAATGACTGCAGTTTCTTAAGGAAGAGTGTGCGTGAGGCTCAGAGGTTAGTGCTGGTTGTGCACGTTGTGTTTGGCTCCTTCTAAGACAACTATGGGAACAGAAAGGATTTGAAGGAGGAGCCAGCAAAGTGGGGAAGCCAGTTAATGATGCCCAAAGAGACTTTGACTTTCTGGAGAGATGGTGTTGGTTTGGTTCTGCCCTAT
The DNA here is from genome assembly GCF_001723915.1 of Gavialis gangeticus. Classification (NCBI taxonomy): domain Eukaryota; kingdom Metazoa; phylum Chordata; order Crocodylia; family Gavialidae; genus Gavialis; species Gavialis gangeticus. The sequence continues at coordinate 19,229,486 of NW_017729009.1, forward strand.
TTTGCAGGCTTCCCCGCGCACCTCCCCTCTGCCCCCTCATTGCTGATTAATCGAGGGGCCCCAATGGCCCTGCTGTTTGCTGCTGAGTGGCCAGGAGGCAAAAACAGCCATATTTCAAGCCACCGTTTTTACCGCCCTGCCAATCGGGAGTGAATGGCGAGGCCTCTCCGCCAATCAGTGGGGGTTTGGTCGAACCTGCAAGATTCAAGAAGCTGCCACGCAGCCCACTTCTGCTGTGAATTCGGTAGTCCCTAATTATAAGAATGTGAGCCTGCAGATTGAGAGAGCTATTGCCTTTGAAAGATATGATTTGCCTTTAATCCCTGACTGGTGCTACTTTCTGTTTCCTTTGCTCTAATCTGCCGATTGGTGCTGCATGCTATTGCACAGGTTGAGTTCAGGTGGGAATGCAGATGATGCTCCCAGGGGGTATAAAAAATTACTACCATTTTTTCCATTTGCCCAGCACTTCAGTGCTCAGAGAAGTCATGCAGAATCCAGTATTTTCCTCTCAGAAATCTGTTGAAGTATGTAGAAAACCCATAAGTGGTTTTAGTTTATGATAATCCTGACCCAACCAGCAAAACTGGGGCCTGGGACTAGATCTGGCCCTTGGTTCATTACAGCTGTAAGGACAGGAGTAATCTCATTTGAAATCTGTGATATAATCACATGCACCAGATTTAAATTTCTTTCTGGATTAGGACCTATGAGGAGTCCACTTGCCTTTCCAGACAGCTGAGCATTAACGAACTGTTGCAAGATTCACCCACTGTTGATGCTATGATTCGTCTCCCACTACCAGCCACCAACCTCTTATCACCCTACCAGCCTGCATACCTATTAAATACTAACTGTTGGGATTTTTCCATCCTTCTGGCCATCTGTGGGTACCAGTCTACCTAACTGAATATCTGTACAGAATTTACCTCTGAACTGTACTATATTTTTCTAAAGAGTACTGGGAGTAACAAATATTTTGCATAAATCATCATTTAAAAAAAAGTTTCTTCAGCAACTCTAGAAAGAAGGCCCCATGTGAAAAAGCTTGGCAAAGAGAAGATCGGAGATAGAAACCTCTGCAAAGAAAAGGGAGTGGCTTGTTTTTTATTGATTGGGGCTGTATAATGGAGGAAAAGGGAGGGAGGATGCTGTGTAACAGATTACTTCTGATCGAACTCATCAGAATGATCACCTACAAGCCTTGATAAAATGTATCAAGGCTTGTAGCTGATCTTTATATAGTGACAGATCTGATGGAAGAGAGTGTTCTGTATGGAAATGCATACTGGTGGCATAGGATTTTGCTAGCACGATGAGAGGCAAGCAAACTTCAAATCAATGTTAATTCCCATATTGCCTAGACAACCATGGTTTTTGTCAAGTCTGTGGGTCATTTAACTTGTAAGGAGTTGCTTTAGTGTTTTTTTGAAAATCACAGAACCACCCGCCTCTATCAGATGCATGCATCTTGTGTAACGTGTTGCAAAGCAAGGGAGCAAACCTAGCCCCCAGAAAAGGAATGGAAACGGAAATAATCCCAGCATCCAAAATGCTGCCACTAAATCTTCCTCCCCTGTTACTAAGACTAACACTCCTCCACCCCACCGACTTCCGCCCCCTTCTCCCACTCCTCCCAGTCTTTTTTCTGCATCCAAGTCTAGCCCCTGATCTACAGTTTCACCTTGTCTGGAATGGTTGACAATCTTGGCTGCTATTTCCACCTGCTCCTCCAAAACCTTTCTCTCCGCTAAGCTTTATGCTGTTGTGCATGGCACCCACACTCTCAGCACTGCCTCACTTCTTGCTCAACAAATAACTTCCATCTCTATACTCAAAATTTTCCTTTAAAAATATACTTCCTTTCTCACTTTCCAGTGATTAACCACCAAGTCACTGGCACACATCTGGCAGGCGTTCAGGCACAAATGACTAGGTGCCCATTTGTACCTCTGTCAACTAAGGGATCCTTTGGCATGAGCTAAGATTGCCAACCTCATAGCAAGGTGCCTTAACAGCTCTGCCATCACACCCAGTTTGACCACTACTGAGTGCCAACTACAGGAATGTACCTGAAGGATGGTTGCTGATCATTTGAAGGTTTGTCCTTCAATTGGTCTTGGACATAGAGATTTACCATCTTAGATCCTTAGCAAAATAGGTGTTGTTTAGGATATGTGATGAATGAATGCATGCACAAATGGCTAGTTGTATATCAGATTGGCTCATGTATAGATTAGACATCCAAACATACTCAGAATTTGATGCAGTTTATTGTGATTTTTTTCTTCTGAACTATTGACTGAACAAGTTAAAACTATGCCATCTCTACCTACCTTGGATTTCAAGCTCATCTGGGGAGAGACCTTAGTGTCCTCTTTGTTCAATGTAGTTCTGAATGCATGCTGTCAGTGCTCAATAAAAAACATCTTTTTTTAATACAGAGTTGATAGCTCAGATACCAAATTGCTTTTACAGGGCGCATCTAGATGTTCATTAATGCACTATTGCTGCTGCACATTAAGTTTAGTACCTCTAATATGCGGTACATTAGGCTGCCCTAATGTGCGGTAGAAAAGTAAATGCCTTTTTAGTGACGCTTAATGCGCAGTAGACCGATTATATTGCACATTAGCATATTGGCCCTGTTTTTGCTGTGAGGCTTTATTGCACAGTAGAATAGGCTACTGTGCATTAAAGTGCACATGTAGACACATCCACTGTGCAATATTATAAACTCCAAAAGAATAAGAGGAAGAGGCATAACTTAAGCTCTCACATTGTGTCGTTAGATGTTGCATCTTGTAACACAATGAAGGAATGACATTTTTAATGTTGTTTTTGTTTGCTGTATATGCATCCATCTAACTATAAGCATCATGGTAAGGTGTAAGTGGGAAAAATGAACTATTCTAGTATAAGACAGGTCTGCAAGGTATATATCAGTCCTTTCCCAGGCAGAGAAAGAAACAGGCTAGAGGAAAGAGAGAAGACAAGAGTAAATAGCGCATCAATTCTTCTCCCTTCCTAATACAGGAAGGCTCAGAGAAGGGGCAGCACAGAGCTGGGTACAGTATGGTGAGCTGAACATAGCAACACCTCATGCTCAAATGATCAATGTGCTAAAACAGATGTGAGATGAGCAACCCCTAAATGATTCCTGCTTTGGCACATCTCCAGATGTATGACAGCCATCATTTAGGTAGCATAATAAGATGCTCTAGTGTGGCTCTAGAAACTAGACTTGACTCACAGGCAAACTTATAACAAAAAGCTACTAAACTACAATTTCTGTATTCCGAATTACTGGATTCTATGAGAACAATTAAATGCATTTGAAACTGCTAAAGCACAACCGAGTTCAGAGACATTGACAAGGAGCTTCCAGGATCCAGCTTTAAATACCTGAAATTATTTTGGATCTCAAGCTGGTTCAGAGGCATTTAAAAAAGAGAAGATTTTTCAGGCATCCGGGTGTGAGGAAGCCATGCATTATTGTATTTGGACGCCCATAAGTTGTCTACGTTTATTCTTATATCACACCAGCCTGTTTTGTCTTTTCTGTTCGGAGCTTATCCCTTGTAGAAGGTATATATCCCCGTTCTGTTTTTTAATAGTATTTATTGCCAAAATATCCAAGACTAAGTGTAAATATGTAGTATAAATCCTGAAGTAAACTCACAGAAGTCAGGAAAAATGTCAGTGTAACTATCAGTGAATCCAACTTACTTAAAATGAGGTGGATGGGTAGTTTGTGTTTTTCCCCCTCAGTACAAATGGCTGCATCATCATTTGAGCAGTGTCAGAAAGTGAATTAAATTTGCATTAGATTAATGATCTCATAGCAAGTTACTGAAAAATGTTGGGGTGGATATTAAATAAACTAGGCAATATGGCGCACACATCTATTAAATCCATGACTGTTACGCTACTGGGTTCAATTCTTGTGTGTCTCATTTCTGGTGTCAGGTTCTACCTCTTTCTGAAGTCTCAAGCTGGCTTGAGAAGGATGTTTCTTATTGGTTTACACTGCTTTGAATATTAATGTTGGTCTACACTGCAGTACCTGACACTTCATAGAAAAAACTACTTTAAGACAGGGCAAGGGGGAACAAACAGCATTGCATAGAAGAGGAGCCATGCAGGATGATTCTGGAGGCCTGGTGAGAGACTCGATGTTGCGCTGTCTGCATCACTCAAGGGTCAGCAGTTGAGCTTTTCACATCTTCACTGCAATAATTTTGTACTTTAGAATATTGCTTTTGTAAGTTTCTCAAGTATGATCTGCACTGTTTTAATTTGCTTGGCTGTTCTCTAATAGAACAACCTAATTAAACATGATTAGTTTTCAGATTGCATTAAACTTGATCCCTACATATAGAAAACACTGAATCCAATTAGGGGCCATAACAATCATCTGAGAAACGTGCAAATAGGACACCATACACTAAAATACAAATGCCTGCTGGTTTTTGAATTTCAATTTCCTTTGCTGTTTAATACAATATGAAAATGTGGCGGGGGGGGGGGGGGGGGGGGGGGGGGGGAAGCCGTTCACATTTATAGGTTTCATGCTGTTAACAGCTACAGTGTGAAAAGGATGTGTGTGGGGGGGCTTCCACTGAAACCAGTGAGAACTGTACATATACAGCTGAGACAGCATTCAGCAATGTACGTAAGTAGAATCCAAACTATTCATTATTTCTCATTTATTGCAGTTGCAGAAGGAAGGAAGCCATTAGTAAACATTTAATTTGCATGTAATATAGGGATGGTCCTATGCCTAACCAAATATTTGGTGTGCTTGTTCCTATTAATCCTGTGGGTCTAAACCAGTACGGAGGCCGAGTGAAACAAACTCCACTCACGTAACACGTGAGAAGTGGGGATGTAGAGACTGATACAGAGGGGTCTGAATCAGGCCTTAGAAGGGGAGCTGTTTGGGAATTTTTAACGAAACAAAGATTCATCAGAAAATACCAGTTCATTGACCCTGAGCTGTTTCAATTGAAAGGGCTTGGGTTAGAGAAACTTTTTCCAAATCCAGTCCAATTTGGACTGCAGACAGATGTAGAACGAAAGAGATTTCTCACAAGTGAGAAACTCTTCTCCCCTGCCTCATCTACCTACAGGGTTTGGGTGTGCAGCAGGTGGGAAGGTAAAAACCTCAGCAGGGGTTGAGTCTGCTGCTCAGCATCCTATGCAGCTACTCTTGCAGCCTATGAATCCAGAGGCTGGCTGTTGGAGATTTCACATTTGGGCTTTGATAGTTTTCCATTTTGTTAAGTGCCACTCGAAATTAAAACCTTAGCATTGTGGGCATGTCTACATGTGCTATTAATGTGCTTTACACTTATTGTGCAGTAAAATAAGGCACAGTAAGCCTTCCGTGGGAATGCATCTACGTGTGCACCCTCTTAGGCACAGATTTGCTCCCGATGGGAGTAGGCAGATCCAAGCCTGCTCCTGCCCTACTCTGTCCCTCTGAGGCAACCAGGGGGAGCTGGAGAATCCTCCCTGGGGGCTCTGGGGGGAAGGGGCAGGCAGGCTTAGCCTGGCAGGCTTAGTCCAGGCAAACTGCCTTAGCACCTTGGCATTGCCCCAGACCATGATGAGGCCAGTGGTCTCTCCCTCTGACCACTTTGGGCCCTAGGACGTTGTCTGAGGTATCATGGATGCTGCCATCGTGGCTGCTTCCAGGGTCCTCAGGGGCTCAGGCAGAGACTCCAGGTGCCAGCAGGACTTGGCACATACCCACAGTGGAGGGGTGCGGGAGTCAGGGGGCAGGCAGCTGGTGGTACAGGCCCTGGGGGCCATAGTTGTGGTCTGCGGGCATGCTGCAGCCAGCACATGCCCATACTTCCGGGACCCGATGCCCAGGAACAGGCAGTAGCTGGCACAGGCCCCAAGGGTCAGGCCAGGGTTTTTAAGACCAGCCTGAGACAGCCAAAGAGCTGTCCCTGCCATGTGGCTGGAGAGACACCCAACCACGTGGCTCTGCCTCAGGCAGGAAGCTGGCCCCTTGCTGGTCTGGCTGACTGGGTGCAGATTTGCACCTGAGTCACAGTCTACATGTGTGCTACTGCACAGTAGCTACTGCACAGTTAATCTAAACCGCGCTGTAGACCAATGTACTGTATAGTAAATGCCACACATGTGTAGATGGTGATGATTTACTGCACAGTAGATTAGTCAGCTGTGCAGTAAAGTGTCTCATGTAGACGTGGCCTGTATGTATGGAATGCACACACTGGGGTGGAGAAGTGAACAGGTCATTTTAACAAATGATTATACCCAAAAGCCTCTGAGTTAAGTAAAACAATTTCACATTAGATCAGTTTTCTAAGGAAAATGTGAGCAAAGAGGCAGAATCCAACTGGGGATAAAACTCACGACCTTTTCCTCCCACCCAGCGAGCCAAGTTTCAGTTAGAATCAGTGTGATTTTCTAGTTGGTTTAAAACAAATACTGGCTTAAAAGAAATGAGCTTTGGATTCTCCCCTGCAAACACTTGTTCCCTTGAATAATTTTACATAAGTGAGTAGCCTCCTTGAACTCAACAGAACCACTCACATAATTAAAATTACTAATGTGCGTTATGTATTTGCAGGAGAGATCTCATAGCAGTATCAACTACAGCAACAATGTTCTTTGATGAAAAATGTTCTACCATGAATACATCCCCCCTGATATATTCTTCAGCTACTAATTCCCAAACCTTATTTCTAGTCCATATAGGTTACTACTGTTGGCCATATTTCTTCTACTTATTTCTAGCATATTTTGGTTTCTTATTATTTTAACTTGTTTTGTTGTACTTTCATTTCTTATTCCCCACTCAGTTATGATTGAATGACAATTTGTACAGTGCATTGGGAAGGTAATTTTTGAAACACAATAAAATCCCATGGAATGGAATAGCAGACAAAGCTTCTTAGTGGATAGGAATCTGGAGTTTATTTGCTGAACTATCACTGACTTACTGTGTAACTATGGGCAGGTTTCCTACTCGGGTGAATAGGGATATTTATTTACCTCCATATGGATGTACTGTGGTAGCTACAAATTACAAAAAAATATATGAAACAGAAAACATGTATGTATAAATGTCTTTCAGAACCTCCCAAATCCTGCTTGGCGGCCAAATGCTAGAAGAATGCTATGGTGGTTATTTATATCTGCACACTATGTGGGGAAAGAAGGCATTTTACATACCAGCAGGAGCATGCTTTACAGGCCAGGTTGGTTATTGGATAGTGGCAAGAATTATTAGGGAAAATCTGCAGCCTAAGTAAGTCTATAAGAAAATTGTGTCAATGCAGTTCATGCAGTACTGTAATGGATGGTGGCTAAGCTATAAATATATACCATGCTCTGCACAGTACTTAAGCTAGTTCATCATTTAGACCTTGTCTAATAATGAAACAGCTGAAAATATATTAGTACCATTGCTCTTACCCAATGAAAACAAGGGTAAGACTGGAAGACACTTTCTGTCAGCAAAGAGCAGGAGATGCATCAGCACCTGTCTTCTTCTTCTGTCCCTTAATTTAGTCAAATAACATGGGGTTCTCGCTGCCTTAGCTTCATCTCTGCCTCAAATCTCTGCTCCTTCTTTCCCTTCTTGTGTCTGTGGTCCTGAATTCAGAAGCAGTAACAAAACAGACTGCTGTCAATCTTAGTCTTTGGAGAAGTTAATTTCTTTGAGTATCAAATGCCTGTGCTGAAAAAAGTGCCTATTGTGCTAGCTTCCTTTTTAGCTATGAGACTTTCACTGGCAATTAGACAAACAACTAGGGAGAAGTATAAGAGCACTGCTTGGGCATGCAGGGATGAAGTCAGGAAGGCCAAAGTGCAATTGGAGGCGCAGCTAGCAAGGGATGTGAAGGGTAACAAGAAGGGTTCCTACAACTAAGTCTGTAACAAGGAGGATCAGGGAAAGTGTGGGTCCCTGACTCAATGGGGAGGCAACCTAGTGACAGAGGATGCAGAAAAGGCAGAAGTGCTCAGTGCCTTTTTCACCTCTGTCTTCACAGGCAAGGTCAGCTCTCAGACTACTGCACCTGACAGCCCAGTCTGGGGAGGAGGTGAGCAGCCAACAGTGGTGAAAGAACAGACAAGGGACTATTCAGAAAAGCTGGACATATAGAGGTCCATGGGTCTGGATGGGATGCACTTGAGGGTGCTAAGGCAGTTGGCTGATGTAATTGCAGAGCCATTGGCCATCATCTTTGAAAACCCATGGTGATCAGGTGAGGTCCGAGACAATTAGAAAAGGGCAAACATAGTGCTCATATTTAAGAAAGGGAAAAAGACGGATCCAGAGAACTAAAAACCAGTCAGCCTCACCTCAGTTGCTGGAAAAGTCAAGAGGGGAAGTGGCTTATTTAGTCTGGAGAAGAGGAGATGGAGAGGGGATTTAATAGCCACCTTCAATTCCCCGAAGGGGGGTTTCAATGAGGATGGAGCTGGGCTGCTCTCAATGGTGGCAGATGACAGAACAAGGAGCAATGGGCTCAAACTGCAGTGAGGTTGGATATTAGGGAAAACTTTATTACTCCGAGTGCACTAAAACACTAGAACAGCTTATCCAGAGAGGTGCAGAATCTCCATCCTTGGAGGTTTTTAAGAGCCAGCTAGACAAAGCCTTGACTGGGATGATCTAGTTGGGGAAGGCTGCTGCTTTGAGCAGGGGGTTGGACTAGATGTGCCCTCCTGAGGTCCCTTCCAAACCTAATTTTCTATGATTCTATGTCTTGCCACTCCCTGACAGTTAGGTATGTACAGGGCTTGTCTACACATGCATTAATGTGCTTTTACTAATGCTGACTAAATTTACTACCTCCATAGATTCATAGATTCATAGATTAAGGGTCGGAAGG